>NC_050593.1:14496803-14842636 GCF_013368585.1 Megalops cyprinoides | reverse complement strand
TTCAGTAACATTGTAGCAACATCAACATAAAGCTACTTTTTTCGAGGGAATGCTGAGTCAGCTTCATTCTAAAATTCTGTAAACAGCATGTTACAATCTATGTCCCGTTTCATATGCAGACACACTTATTGTCTGTTTGTCTGTTCACAGCAGGTAACTACAGCAGGAGGTAATATGATGGAGCTGCAGCTTCGAGATCATGCTGCTAATTTGTCTGTGCTCTTGATCACTGGACATAAATGTAATTTTGTATGATCAACCAAGTGCATCCAGCAAGGAAATTTTTCTATAACCCACAGCATGATTTCATTAACTTCATACAGCTGACTCATCCTGACCAAAACACAGAGCATCACGGATGTGGGGAGGGACAGCATCTTAGCTGCCTTGCGGCTCTTGTGTGTAAGGTCTCACCCTGGGCGTGCAGCTTGGCCAGCTCCTCTGTCAGGGCATCCTGGCTCTCCTCCAGCTGCCTCTTCTTCTGCTCCATGTTCTGCATGTAGTCCGTCAGAGACTTGATCTTGGCCTGGTGCTGCCAGGTAGGAAGTACAGACATAACTGTATATTAGGGAACGCACTGTGAACACTGGGTTTCAGTCCGATTGGCATAGGAGGCTGAGTCTAACAGTGCGAATGCTGCTTTCTTCCTGTCGAAGAAACTGCCTACAGTGGCAACCACTGCAGGATGCAGTGCAGAGACAACACAATGATGAAGCTGTTGTATTTTTAGAGATTTTTCAAATATGATGCTGTTCAGGTATGCATGGTAATTAACTAGATTGTATCGATTGTAGCCCAAGGAACATGATCATAAATGAGGTATTTAGTTGAGTATACAATATTTAGGTAAATGAGCTTTTGGTCATTTAGATCCTTAGAGGAATCCTACATATTTTTAAAGTTGCTCCTCCCCTCCCCTTCCTTCCCTTGTAGCCCCACCCCCATACCCCATGGTTACCTGGGAGATGAGCAGTTGACAGGAGGCCAGCTCTTTCTCATTTGCTTGCATCTTACGGCTGGTGTCCGCCTGCGCGGTCTCTAGCTGCTTGCTGCGGTTGACCAGAGACTTGACCTCCGATTTCATCTTGCTGATGTAGAGCCGCGCCATGGTGAACTCCTCCTCGATAACGCCGTTCGCCTCCGTCATCTGCAGACCAGAGACGGCATTGCTCAAAGCCAGGTCAACAGAGCAGCAGTGTATGAACGCACTGTCAACAGCAGGTAATGTTGCCTTATATTGGCATTAAAATCCACAGAGTGGAAGAGGATGCTACCGGAAGGAAGCATGACATAACAATGAGAAGAAAATGTTTAAAGCAAAATTACTGTTAACTAGGTTTTTCTGCTTTCAGAGTGCATCTATCTTTTTACGGTGAATGACACATGATGATTTTTTTGCCCTGACACAGGTGCGCCTGATTCAGTTGGTGTGTGCGGGCCTCACCGCCTTCATGTCGTTGGTGCCGATGATGCCCCCGATCTCGCTGAGATCCTTCAGCAGTAGATTCAGGATCTCAGCCGCCCTCTTCTTCTGGTGGTTACTGAGCTCCTGCAGCTGGGTCAGCTCTCGCTGCACCATCACCAGCGTCGTCTGTTAAACACAAGGGCATACACACACACAGATACACACACACACAAACACAAACACAGGTTCAGGTCAGTCTCCTTGACTCTGTATTACATGCGATACATAGGCCGTCTTGGATCACAGTTCAGCATCTCCATAGTTCTTTAGCAGCTTTTCAAGAACTTGTTTCATTGGTTGAGTGAAGCCCAAAAAACAGCTTCTGAAATCAATTGAAGGATTACAGACTGCTGACATGGAAACCTTCTACATTTGGATCACATATTTTTTCAAAGACAAAAGGAAATGTTTCCTCCTTCAAATCCTCTGACCTTCAGCCAAGAAAAATGCGTAATCCATTCTATCTTATGTATGTGATGAATTGTGAGAGTATTTGTTTTGCGCTAGCCCAAATCCACTTAATATAATCATAGTCAAGAATCCCTCAGTGATGTCGGATTAACTGCCTGGACCTGGTCCAGCAGTGATGCGCACATGAAGGCCTCCTCATCTCAGCACTCTGAATACAGCTCACCTTCGAGGCAACGTGTTCTTTCCCCTCTCCATCTTTCTCACCCCAAGTGGTAAACACAAGCTTACTCCCAGGGCCAGAGGTGAAATACAGCACTTTGAAAATGTGAATGAGCAAGTGCAAGGGTATTAGACTATTATAGAAAGGGAGAGTGCGAGACAGAGACAGACAGAGAGGGTGGGGGAGAGACAGAGACAGAGGGATCGAGACAGAAGTACTCTTGTGCTGCCGTCATAAAGAAGGATGTTGTAAAATGTTGTCCAGGTTTTAAATTAATCAAACTTGGTATTCCGTAGTGTCCGGAGACACTGAATGAAACTATGTTCCGCTAAGTATCCTGCCAGACTTCGTAACACAAGGCCATCAGTGTTTAACATTGGTAAAACTATGCAGATAACTATGCCACCTTTGTAACTATGAAAAAACATGAAAGCTACTGAAAGCAAAAATCATACGAGGTCATTTAAATTAGACACAAACATATAGCAACACAACCAAATCATGCAATCTTGCCATCGTCCCCCTTCTAGATTAAAGGTCCCCTTGTCCCCATACCATATCTGCAGTCTTCTCTCTCTCATACGCTGAACTCCATCCCCCTCTCTAACCACCCTGTACCCAACTTTTCCCTCTAACCACCCTCTTACCCAATACTCCCTCTAACCACATTGTACCCCTCTCCTCCTTCCAGCCACCCTGTACCCCACTGCTCCCTCTAGCCACCCTGCACCCTCCCTCTAACCGCACTGTACCCCTCTAACTGCACTGTACCCCACTCCTCCTCCTCTCCTCCTGTCTCACTCACAGTCTTCTGAGCCAGCTCCTCTGCCAGCTGCTCGTTGGCGCGGGTCTTGTCCTCCACCTCCTGGCTCTTCTGGTCGTAGTTGACAGCCAGCTCCTCCAGGGCCTGCAGCACCTCCTTCACTTCGTCCTTCGCCGCCTCGTTCTCCATCTGCAGCCGGGACAGCTCCTCCTGGATCTTGTCATAGTCACGCCGTGTGGAGGCCAGCAGCTGAATGCACAGACAGAGAGACAGATGTAATCATGTACATAGATAGACAGACAGGTGAAATAATGTAGGCAAACAGATGTAATCATGTACAGAAACAGATAGGTAGTTTGAACAATTGCTATATTCACGCACAAGGACAGACAGGCAGACTGATGTAATCACATCCACAGACGTATATTTAGGCACAGAGGTCATTCTGCTTCATACATTATAATACTTTTCAATAATCATTCAGGCCATAATTTCAGGTCATTTCCATGCTGTTTTACAGTTCACAAAATGTTTTAACCTTTGCCCTTATGAGCTCAGATTGACAAATTCATGAGAGAAATTAAGGGGATGATAGCAAATCATGATTAATCTGCTATTGTTAACCACTGTACAGGTAAGGAGAGCACTGCTTCAAAACTTCAAAGCTATCCTGATGAAATGAGCAAAATCTGACTGAGATTATTATAGATGGACTTCGCAATTTTAGCAAAGATTACTTCTAAGAGAAATACTGTCGAAGAGTTCTTCCTTAAGTCCTCTTCCTAAATCAAAATGAAGACTGGACAAAAATTCCCAGCACCCAGTGCCACACCTGACTCTTTGATTTACAAGGCAATAGTTAATACAGACTTCATCCTGTTTTTTTATAGATGCCGTTATTCATTTCTGGCACTTTCTGAGCTTAGTTAACAAGCTGCCTAACAAGTTGGAAACTCCCCCATTATGTAAATGGAATATCTAAGCTGCTTTGTGTGTCACAGCTACGGTGTTACAAATAGTGAAAGTCACCTCACCATCAGACATAAATCATCCAATCAGCATCCATTCTGTTCAACCACTGTAGCCACGAGGTTTAGTGCCTCCAAGGAGCCACTAGATGGCGTGAAATACAAAATAAGTTCTTCTACAAAATGCACTGCTGATAAGACCATTCCACTGAACTCACAGAATTTATTTAATCACAGCCTTCATTTCAATCATGCCTTTTAAACATTAATGATTACATTATGCCAAAGACATTCAAATTAAAGATATGTCTCTATAGGGGGATTAGGTAGGAGGAGGTACAGCTGACTGAACCCATTAGTGTTCTGGAAGCATCTACCCTTGAGTGAGGGAATGTCACTGTGGTTAAAAATCAGAGAGTTTGCACGCTTCAACCTCACGCAAGCTCCAGCGCATCTCGTGGAACACACTAGAGGACCTTAACTTTCCCCGCGGCTTTCTCTGAATGATTTGATGGATTGTCAGCAGGACAGAACAGGACAGGGTGGGTGGGGTTGGGGTGTGTGTGTGTGTATGTGTGTGTGTGTGTGTGTGTGTGTGTGTGTGTGTGTGTGTGGGGGGGTGGTCAACCTCACCTCATCCTGGTCCAGCATCTGTTGCTTGAGTTTTTCTGCCAGCTGGCTCTGCTGGTTGATCTCATCATCCTGGGAAGAGAACAATAACATCACTACATATAGCAGGTATCAATAGATAGATATTTTGGTGACTAAATCTCAGTATGCATTAATTGATTCTTCCTTGCTGCACAGGAAATATTGTGGGTAGAAGCAATCTATGCTGTGGTGGCATGAGAGCCCAGCAGTCCAGCACGAAGCTAGTTACCAAAACACTGTTACTCTGCCTGACCAGCCAGGAAAGGGGGAAACAAAACTCGACATCAATCTCAGCTGCACTGACCTCTGGGCCAGCTGACGCTCTTCCAGAGGTCACACAGGCAGACAAACACAATCAAAGCAAAAAGGTTTGCTCCTTCCCCTGACTCCCATGTGGGAATATCAGTGTGTTTCAAAGCAGGCTTACCTTCAAAGCAGTATTAGCACAAGGACAGCTGCCTTTGTTTCAGACATTTTGCATTCATCATGTTCTAACATTAAAACCTATTATTCCAAAGCGGCAGAGCATCACATTAATTTATAGTTTTAAATCAGGGAGGAAGTATATTTTATGAGCTCCATTTAGATTTCATTATGAGGACACAGCTTGGCTTTTCCATCCATGTTACATCACATTCTTATTTTGCTTACCAAGCCTCTAATTTAAGGTTGTGCAAAAACCTTGATCCAGGGAACAATAGTGGTTCCCCGCACTGGGTTCAACTCTACAGCCTTCTGGTCACAGATTCAGTTCATTATCCATTTCTCCACAGACAAATATCCCCCTCACCTTGTCGTCCAGCTGTTTGTAAAGGTTGCTAATGTTCTCCTCGTACTTGCTCTTCTCCTCAGAGGACAGCAGGCCCACGGGCGGGGCAAGGTTGTCGATGATGGGCGTGTTATCGAAGTTCTTCTGGTCCTTGGCGCTGAGCTGCTCCTCCTCGGGTACAGCCTCCCCTGAGGACAGAGCATTGGAGGTGTGGTTACTGGGACATGAGGGTAATGGCTAACATCCAGCTGTTGCTGTACTTACTGTAAATGTACTGTGGGTTTTCTATTGTATGCTTTACACTGAATCCAGGTGACACCCAAGAGTTCACATTTAAATTTGTGTATTTCCTTTTAAAAGAGAAAAATACAACTGATAAACAGTGGCTAAATTGCTACACTAAGATAGATGTGTACAAATGGAGTCTAGGATATGTAAAACTATAAGCATAGCACTATGAGTCACCCCCAAAAAAGATATCTAATAAGAACACCAAGCGTGCAATTTTCAACTTCAAACAAAATTTCCACATTCAGGATAGCATTATATGAAAACTGTGCCCTGACAGCTAATATGAAATCACATCTCCAGAGATAAAATGCAATTTCTACAGCATACCAGCTAAAGGGATTATGGCTCTACCAAAAATACTTCTTTTCTGACTAGGTCTATAATGTCGGATTACTGGGCGAGGCACAGTTTTGAATCAATTAAATTAGTTTAAGTGACATTACCAATTGGAGCTTACACGAGTCGTTTGTGTTAGCTCAGCTACTGCAAAGGAAGAAGCTGTAGAATGGGGTGAGGGAGCAAAAAAGAGAGCAATCATGTGCTGAATACCCCTGTGTCTGAATGGGACTCCGGTAAATACATGAAAAAAGCAAATTAATACTGTCAAACACTGATTATGCTGTGCAAGAGGGATAGCGAAAGAGAGGGAGAGAGAGAGAGAGAGAGAGAGAGAGAGACAGAGACAGAGAGAGGGAGAGGGAGAGGGAGAGGGAGTGAGAGAGAGACAGAGAGAGAGCTGGTTTCTACAGCAACCCTGCAGCAGTAGATGGGAGGTGCAGGCGACGCAGTGGTGACAGCGAGTGACAGGCAATGTGAGTGGAGTTGCTACTGGGACTGCAAGAGGAGCATTGTCAGAATGTTAGGAGACAGCTAGACGCGAGAAGGTCCATGAGGAAAACTTTCACTGGGTTCCTAGACATCGACCATGATAACAATAATCCAGTCTCATGTAAACATTTAAGTTCATGTCTGTGAAGCTCCCTACCAGCCCATTGTCAAAGGGGGATAGAGACAATAAGCACAGTCCTGAAGCTAATGACACCTTATGTATTCATTTGCTAGGCAGACATTATATTATATTATATTATATTATATTATATTATATTATATTATGTAAATTGCCAACTTCCGCTCCCAATTCTCACTGCCAGGGCTAAAGTAATCTTACTAGGTTTGTATATAAAAAACCTGGTACAGGAAGGTAACAGTGCTACAGAGGGTCTGGTCTTATAATTTAGAAGCTCTGCTGAAGAGAGTCAGTGCAGCCTCTCTGATACATTTGAGCCTGCAGTCCAAACTGACAGTCTCCCTCGAGGCCAAAGAGACTCCACCGTTCATCTTCATTAAAACAATCATATCAACGATGCCATCCCTTTATTTTCAGGACGGCCCACTGCATATGTAAATATGTGCTATACCCCCAGGCCTGCAGGATCTGTGAGCCCAAACTTCCATCTGCTTCTGCTAGCCCCCGAGGGAGCTAAGCTGTGCATACATAGCCCAGCCCCATGGGGCCTCTTGGATCACAGTGCAAAAATACAATATGTGTTTGACTGTGTAAATGTCAGGCATTCTGTAAACATTCAGTCCGGCTAGGGACTGTAAGTCATATATGAGGATACAAGAGGATACAGTCCCTTCTCAGCATTTCAGTCATCATCAGAGGAGTTACTGCTTCAGAATACTCTGTGTAGCTGTGATCAAGAGTGTGATAATGGCTGTCTCCATCACTCCCTCACTCTTTCACTCTAACTCCCTCTCATCCCTCTCTTTCCCTCCTCCTCTCTCCCTCTCACCATTTCTCCAGCGGTTGAGCTCTGCCTCCAGTCTCTGGATGATGCTCTTCAGACTTTTGTTCTTGTCCTTCTCCTTCTCGTACTTCTTCTTCCACTCCTCTGCTGTCAGCTCGAGATTCACAGACACTGTGTTCTTGATGGTCTTGGCTCTGCCAGGGAAAGAGGGCTTTCCGTTAGCAGTGTGAATAGAGGGACGGGAGAGGGAATAACAGGTGGGTGAAACCCACCAAATGAATAAATTAAAAAAAATGGACATTAAGGCAATGTCTGGGGTGAAGGATGGAGAGAATGATTAAATGGACCAAGGGATGGTTTGTATAAGGTTATGGTGTAAAGAGAAACAGTGTACATTAACACTATTGATATAAGACAGTTTAAACAGGTCTAAATATGTTCCTGATACTTTCACAGGAGATCACAGGGATAACACCTTTAATTGCATGTCACCTATTATACTAAGGCCTAATTAAAGAATTGCATAATGACTTTCACTGCCAAAATGAACACAAATATTACATTGTAAAATGAGTAATTACAACTATGTAACAGAGTTATACTCCTTTTAGACAAATTGGGTGCCAGCTATTTATGATTTCTGTTTATTTCTGTAATGAAGCTAAATTATTTATTAAGTCAGTTAACACTGTACCATATGTGTGTAGCTTGAGGAAAAGCAAGTCTTGACTTGACATGACTAAATGAGATGCAAGAAACATTTTTTGCTTCTCAATATATTCTCATACATTCATATATTCACGTACTGCAAATTACAGGAAAAAATATGAAACAGGCATAGTTTTCCTCGCTGTGATATCCTGCAGGCACTGGCTGACTAAAACACAAAGAAGTTCACTCAGGTTATTTGTAGGTATGATGCAGTACCAATCACTGCAATGCTCTGAACCCTTTGCCATATCTGCAGTTTTAGTAGCTTTTGAACCTAATCTGACATTCATGCCCACTGCAACAGGAAAGCATGAATACTCTCATAACAAGGTGTGTATTATAATACTATATATGTCCTTGGCAGTTAGTTCCTGAAGTGTTACAGTGGTGCTTGTTTCCACAGCCTGTAAAAAAGCCCTCATGTGCCCATTAGCTCTCCCAAGTCCCCTGGGAACATCAAAACAGAAGAGGTGACTGGAGATGGGAGGTGACTCAAGCTGTATTAATAGCACGTACATTAAAGAAAGACACAGCACTGTGCAGACTTCATCATATCTGTGTTCTAGTCCCACAACATGCATGAAAATAGTTCTGCAAACAGGGCAGTAAACAAACCAGACCATTTATCACAGCCACATTACGGCAGAGTGTACCAGTCTGCCTACAAAAGGGCTTTTTCTGCAGCTGGAGTCGGTTGGTCATCTATCTAGCAAGCACTGACAATTCAATTACCTGGGCTTAGCTTTACCAACAAGGTCACTTCCTTAATACGGTCCTCTCATACATTAATGAAACCTGAAACAAACTGCACACCAGGATACTGCATCTGCTCCGTCTCTGTTACTGGATGAGGAAAATGTTCCTCTGATTGCTCCCCCCTTCCCCCCTGTCCCCAAACCTTTCCCTTGCTCAGCATCCAATGACCAAACACCTTGGGACAACTAGCTGTGTGCATGTGCAGGTCAGAATGTCTGCATGTGCATGTGCATGTTTCTGCAGCGGCTGCAGAGGAGAGGCGGGGTCAACATGCAGTCACTGCAGCAGACCCCGCCCCCAATCCCAGTGGAATCGTTCAGGGTTGCCCTGTGTCGAACCCCGACTTTTGTTGCTGCTTTGAAGCTGGGGCGATCCTTTGTTGAGAGGGGAAACAAGATAATACAAATAATTTTTAGTGTACAACAAAACCTTTTTTGTAACTATTGTATAATTAAGTGGTGCCCTTATCCAGCTGAAATTGCTGTCAGCAGACGGCAAAACGGGAGGCACTTAAGCTTGTCTGTGAGCTTCCCGCTGTGTGGCAACCACCAGTAAGACACCTCCCCCTATCCTCCACTCCTTCCATGGAGGAGGGAGCTTGAGAAAAGGAAAGCTTTCCCCCAGGGCATCTGGATGGTCATAGTCCCACACTGACACCTGCTACAGCGTCCAACAGCTCTCAGTGCAAACTGTATCTCTTTCAATTCATCGGCTCTCTCTGATCATCAAGCCTCTGCGAGTTAGCGCTGTACTACATACTCTTATCTTCACACGGGAAGTTCATCAGCAATTTCAATGCAGCAAAACATGAACCTAATGATAGTCTGCTTTGACACCATGAACCTAGTGACGTGAAAGTGTTTTGTTTGTACGGGGACACCGCTAGGCAATCAAATCAAGCTATAAAAATGATGGCTACCTGTTTGATTTGGAGGCCTCCCCACAGTGGAAAAAGAGGACAATCAAAAAAACAGGAAATGGGAGGAACAAATGGGGCCTTTTGTTTCAACACCACCCACTATACACTGCAGTGTTTCCCTCCACATAAAAGACATGGTATCTGTCTTGGGAAACTCGTGGTGGCTTTAAAAGTGATGGTATCAGTCCTATTAATACTATGGCCAAAGATTATTCTCCTGACTACTATTTCCTCCATGTCTGTACCAGGGCAGTGAGACACTGAGATCTGAAAAATAACCCACAGCTCATTAGACCAATCAGGTTGATGGTTGATGTCATCCCCTCCACAGCAAGAGACAGAGTCATCAGTGAAAGCGGCGCTCACCTCTGTCCAAACATCAGAGTGGACTTGGTTTCAGCCTCGTTGAAGATGGAAGGTGAACAGCAGATGATGATGGTGGTTCTGCAGTTCCCGCCCAGGGAGTCCTGGAGGATTCTGGTCATCTTGCTGTCTCTGTATGGGACGTGGGTTTTCTACAACAACAGAGACTTTACTGTTTCCTCTCTGCATGATTTAACTCAATACTGACAATAGTGACAATATTGCTGTACGGTGCTGTAATATACTCCAAAATACAAAATACATTCAACACACTCTTCTAGGCACAGCAAAGCCATGTATTATAATACATGTACATACATACACACATGCACACACATGCACAGACACACACACACACACACAAACGCACACGCGCACACACACACACATATAAACTGTATACTTAAACAATGCCACAGGAACTTTTAATAATACAAATACCTCTGCCGGGGGAGCAATAAAAGAGTAAAGTGTCACAGCGTGGCAGCAGGTTAATAAAGCAGTACGCTGATGTTTTATAACAGAGAAGAAGACTTACAGTTCCCTCCGCCAGGGCAGAAATGACATTCCCCAGAGCGGAAAGGGACTTATTGATATTTTTAGCTTCATCCAACACGGCTCCTTCTGCCCCAGTTTTGCTGACCTTAAAAAGATAAATAACAACGAGAGGAAGTTCTGTCAGCGCAGGAGAGAGAGGACAAATGTTTTGGCATTCCGAGACAAACAGGCCTCATCTGAGTATCTAAATTTAGTGCCAAGACAACTGGACGGGCCTGCCAGTCCGGCTGATGTACAGCCTTAACTGAAGCGAACCAAATCTGCAAGCTGATTGTGTTTAGCGAGAATCTACGCATCTTGGTCTGGCTCACCTTCTCGCTTCCAGCCAGGTCCACCAGGTACAGTTTCCCCGACAGCTTCTTCTCCGTCTCGACGTTCTCCTGTTTGATGTTGATCAGGAAGATGCTGTGGCTCCTAGAGCTGTGTTCGTTCATGTCTGGGGGGAATTGCAAACACACAGTGTGATGACGGCTCATGTCCACTCCAGTTAGTAAAGACATAAGTGTGGATACAGTATATAATCAGTAAAGAAGCTCATCCTTGTGCCTGAACGCTGGATTTGGTATGATCTAGCTCTCAGTGTTATCAACCTCCCATAAAGGCATAATGTTTATATCAATAAGCCACGGTTAGCTTGTGTGCTTCACAGGGGCCCACTAACAGTGCGCCATCTCAGGATACCCACAATGCACGTGTGTGTTACGAGGTGGATAACTGTGTCTGCATGACATCCAGTGGACTGGAGAGAGTACATACTGGTGACAGCGACATGTCGGTTGGCTTTGCCCTCATCGATGACGTCCATCACCTCCTCAGGACTGGACACGAAGCGCTCTGTGCATCCCTGCAGGAGTACACCATGGTGTCACCACGTTCGCCCTGTGCTGTTATATTTCCCTGTGCTCTGGACTGAGTCAGCGTTTAACTGGTTAAGACGGCTCATGAGAAGAGATCGCCATTAACATAAGCGACCGTGTGACTCTGTCAGCGGAGCCTGTATTGTATGTTTATGGACAGCAGTGTGTGAAGACCCCACTCTGGTGAGCTGCATACCTTAACATAGGGCACTCTGTTTTTATCTTCATGGACAGCGAGGTTGGTCTTTGAAACTTGAAATATGAAGAAAAAACATTCATATAGTTTCACAATGATTGCAATCTGATAAATACACCAATTTACAATTCAACTAATTAAAATGAAGTACACTTAATATTCTTACTAATAAACCTGACACTCTGTAAAGAAATAAAGTCATTACTCTCTTAAATAAGTCTACAAACATCACTTATACATGAAGAAAGCTAAGAGGAAGGCCGTCCACACTTACCATCTAGCAAGTCTCTTATTTTGTCCAAGTAGATTTCAAAATAAGAAACCTATACAAAGACAAGAAAAACAAATTACTCTTACTGAGACACATGACCATGTTATTTATTTTACATTTACATTTATTCATTTAGCAGACGCTTTTATCCAAAGCGACTTACATAGGTTACAGTTCTTCACAATGTTATCCATTTATACAGCTGGATATTTACTGAGGCAATTGTGAGTTAAGTACCTTGCCCAAGGGTACAGCAGCAGTGTCCCAGCGGGGATCGAACCGGCAACCTTTCGGTTACGAGTCCTGCTCCTTAACCACTATGCTACACTGCCGCCACTGTTATGACCATGTCACAACAAAAGTAACAATAATTCTGGCATAAGAGCATGCATTTGTGAATGCACAGACCTCTCACATTACACTACAACAGGATATGTTTGTTTCTGTACAAAAATTATGTTTATTATGATATTCATCAGAAATGGACTTAATAGAAGTGCTAGATGCATGGTATAAAATGGTTCTGGTTATCTTCGTCTTGGATTCCAAGAGATTGCACATGGCCGTCAGGATGTGGTTATTGACACTGCTTTCATATAACTGTACAGGGCAGTGTGTAACAGATTAGTAGAAATGAGGAGGATTGGTTATGACCATCTCATACACACACATGCTTCTTTGTCCAATAGATATATTTGATGTGTTATTCAGACACACAGACCACAAGTCTTCCTTTCATCCATATGATGTTCTCTGAGGATATACTGACAGAATATCCTGTCTTCTAAATTCTTGACCAAGTAATGCACCTTATTTTCCCTATCCTGGCCTAAATACATATAAAAGTCAAGCCATGAAACAGTTATATTCTAGGGTTATTCTATTGTTTGTATTGTGTTCTATGGAAAAGAACATATTCCAAGGATAATATTGCATTTGGCATTTATGACCTAAGAAGAAATCTCAACAACCATGCAACTTTCTCAGCAGGTTCTTCAGCAAGAGCAATTGAATAATGTTCAAGCAACCAAACAGTGTTTCTGAAAAATGAATGCAAAATCAGTTCCCACTGGGGTTTATAATAGGAGTTATTTCCTGTACTCTGTTCAAATGGGTATATAGGATCTCTCTGGCCACACAGACATCTCCATTCAGAAGCAAGCTCTGGTGTGTGTCATATGGGCTGCTTCCTGTCCGCAGCATTTGCTGTTAATGTTCTTTTGTTTCAGCCTCTGACAAGAACGAGGCTGTCCTTAGCTAACAGCTAAATCCCCAGCCAGTTGTTGTCTCTGAACACCTCAATGTCTCTGCGGTATGGCAGTCACAGGAGAGTTAAAATGTGCCTGCACAACACACACGCATAAGCTTTTTTTAACAGCAGGGTATACAAAGCCACTGTTCTAATCAGATTCTAAATGTCTGTTATTTGGTGTGCACATGTAGTTGATTATATCAAACTTTGCCTACTTTGATTAGGCAGTTCTGTTGACCTTACTTAACATCAGTGCTGTTTATCTATATTCTTACCACATTGCAGAACAAATGACAACATATAATGCAATGAATCGCAATACAGTAATGAAGATCTGAGGATAGACTCCTTATTCATAGAATATTAAATTTAACATGTACTTTAAATGCCAGGTGCCACATAGCAAAGCAGCTGATTGGGCAGTCTCTGATCTATTCATGCACAATAACATGACTCTCAGAGTAAAGAGAGTTGGAGAAGAGTATGTTTAGTTACAATCATGAGGTATCATGAGGTATCTAGTGCCATTCTCTCTGGATAATGCATTTAGTTAAGTCTCAGAGTAGTCTCGAAGACAGGGCAGTAGACAGTTGTCAATGGAAAGCCTAGCTGTGTCTGTACTGAGGTTAACGCTCCACAGTGAGTATACCTTGATGTGGAACTCCAGGTTCTCGTCCATAGAGTAGATGTGGTCAAAGATGTCGTGTGCGATACGAGGAATGATGCCCATCAGCTGGGGGTCGTGCAGCTTGCCCTGGGAGGGAAGAGAGGGATCCAGCCTTGCACCAAACTCCACACATAACTCTCATAACACATGGTACAGAAATCACCCACAACAGGAACAACCATATGGCACTTCTATAAAACTACTCTGCATAGGCCTCTACCAGATGTGTTATTGGGTGAATATAGTGCCATTTAAGACGTGATAATTGATTCTATAAGCAATAGAGCGCCTATCTGCCTTGGACGTACACTCCTCAGTATATAGTAATGGTTGCAGAATATGATTGCTTTTTGATTCCATTGATGTGTGGTAAATTTCCATTAGACTGACTGTCATCTCCCTCGTGGTGCCATAGCAGAGATCCCTGTAGTAATGACAGAAGGGATAATGACATTTTATTCGCAAGACTTGCTGGGAGCTTTGGGCAGTTACCATGGCACCTGCAGTCAACTGATTTGCTGCAATCTGGTGCTGATTTATGGCGACGCGAGCAACACATCAAAATACATGCGTATTGACAGCCTAGGTTTGCCTGTGGTAGAAGAGAGAGCTACTGGTTGAACAGTCATTCCGCCAGTCACACCACACAATTACTGTGGCTTATACTCTATTATAATGCATACATTTTAGTAGCATTTTCAGGTTGACGCTTATTTATGGTATTACTGGCTATTCTGTTTGTTCTTGTTGTTCCTGTGATATGTATTATATATATGACAGATCTTTCCTTTGCCAAGACAGGAAAAGACCAATTTCCTAAAGAATGAAAAAAGTGCTGAATATTATTTCCTAGTCCAAGTGATGCTTATGTCTCTCCTCAAAGAAAAGAGTAAAACCCCTAATCATATGACAAAAATTCCATTTGATAATATTCCTATAATAGTAATCAACCTGCACACTGCAGAGTGTATGAAGCACCACATGGAGAGAGAGTTACGTTCCAACAGTGACATAATTCCAGTGTGCACAGCAGTGGTGTGGATAATGGGATAAATACTACCATGTGAGGGAGCAGATAACACTGACGGCCAAGTTCTTTACATCACGCATCGCTAAACTGTAATCTCCGCGCCGCCCGCAAAGCCCTAGCGAGATCCGTTCTCCAGCGTAACAGTCCGCATGGTTCGCTCCCCTGTCGTAATCTGGTTTTGTAATGCTCTTACACAGGAGGAGAAAGGGAAACCGTTTACAGCTCAATTCTGTGGCAAAAAAATCTCATCTGAGAGCCATACTGAGACAGCCAGACTGATTTAGGAGAGAGGGCAGGGCTCCACTCCAAGCCTGCATTGTATTTAGGTTTAATGGCGGCTGAGCCATTGGGTTACCTCAACCCCGTGACCTTATACCTGTGTAATAACATGTTAACATTACTGTACACAAGTATAACGCATGTTATCCAGTATTCATCGCAGAGAAACCTCAGGTCTTAATGTTACTACATATATGTATATAGATTACATCTGTAGTTACTCAGACAGAATGCTGCTGTAATGTAAGGTTACTACATATTATTTCTTCTGCGGAACAAGAAATCATCCCTTCTAAGATTCCACAAAACTCTGAGCACAAGCTGCAACGTAGCTGAACAGAAAAATCGATGCTTGTGAACAGCTGCAAATATTAATCATCTGGTAATGCTGAAGGCAACCAGCCAGTCATCTGCTTGGCGTTGGTTTCTCTGCCTCAGCTTAAAGTGTTAGAAACAAGAATGCTTTCAGAATGGCCTTTCATGATGTGCTTTGTTTTCTTGGTGAAGAAACAATGAAAGATTTTTTCGAGCACCACAATGACTGGCTGCGGCCAGGTTTTAAGAATTGGGCAGAACTGAAAGGGCCATTGTGTGTGTCCAGTTATCAGGATGGGCTACCGGCATAACAATGTACCCCCATGGCAGCCCTGATACATCTACAGTTCCCTCCTGTTCTGTTTCTAGCTCTCTCTCTCTCTCTCTTTCTTGCTCTCTCTCTCCCTCTCGCTGTGTGTGTGTGTGTGTGTGTGTGTGTGTGTTTTCTCCCTTTCTCTGTCTCTCTCATACTGTGAAGAAACAGCTCTGCTTGCAGTAAACCGTTATTGATCACCGCCACTGGTATGAGGACTTTTCTCTTTGACTCTCACTTTACACATGTAATCTAAAAAAAGAACAGTCAGTCAGCCAGGCCTACCTCCATGGTGTGTGTCTTCCCTGAAGAGGTTTGGCCATAGGCGAAGATGGTGCCATTGTACCCTGCCAGAACATCTGAAACACAGCACAAAACAAAGGTTTTCATTTCAACTGATAAAGTTTCACAAACTGCTGAAGTACTGCTGACCCAGAAACCTCTTCCGAGTTTAACTTTTTAAACCAGTTTGTATCTCAATTCTTCCCAAATAAGTGAGCCACAAAATAAAGGGCATACGAAGAAATCTTGATGCTTGTGCTTTTTGTATTCATGTTTTGGAAAGACCACAACAAGAAGTTATGATTTAGTGGAGTTCATTTCTGTATACGTAAAAATATCAATGATATGGGACTACTTGCGTTACTTTGCAAGCACACCTACTACCACTTGAGACAAACCAACAACCAAATAATTTTACAAGAGAAGTGCATTTTAGTTCACCTTTGGTAGAGATGACGTAGGCCTAAGGCAGGTCAACAGAAACACAACTAATGACACTGAATCAAAACAAAGCTTAGCTCAAACAACACTCAAGGACATTCACAAATGATATACTTTTCAGAGCATGACTAGAATAGATTTAGTACATTATTAAGTTTTGGTAACACAATTTATAAGCCATTCTTATGAAGGGCTATGCAGTTATTCACACATAGTCTACATAGCATCTCCAAAAATGTGCTATAATGCTTTATAACTGATCTTACACTTACTGTGAATATTATAGTACACTGGAAGCAGACTAAACCTTGTCATGCTCATTATTTTAAACACAATGAACAAAGCCAACATGGCCCAGCCTGCATTGGTGGCCTACCTTTGACAATCTGCTTGGCACAGGCATCGTACACTTGCTCTTGGCCTGTGTTCGGAGGCAGAACTCTGTCAAAGACATACGGCTTGCCCTGTTAAAAAGAGGGAAGAGAGACACTCTCAGGTGGCACATCTCATTGTACTGTGTTCCAAATCATTTTGCCTGGTCACTCGTCAACAGACCAGAAAAATTCAAATTCAAGTAAAATTCAAGTAATGCAAAAATTACTGTTCATAAAAAAAAAAACCCGTTCCTTTCCCTATTCAACAGTTGTGGAACCTGTTTGAAGAGTGACACTGCATGCAAAACACATAAAACGTCTACAATGCATCAGAAGTGGTGAGGATCATCCTGAGAGCATTTCAGTGGGTATGAATGTGTCTGGATTGAATGCAGTCAGCAGAGTGAAAAATTTAAATATCCTTGAAGCCGCCATAAATTGCGCAGTAACTGCCCGTCTCACTGACATTTTCAGATTAAGTGACCTGTTATTAAAAGCCCACACTGATGTGACGGGCACACTTGCTCGGACTGCCCTGATACTACACTCCCACAATGTGACTGAATCACCCAGCGTGTTAGGTGCCACTCCAGACTGGGCATCAGCTGCCCTGAGGGAAAGGAAGAGGCGGGCCAGCAGTGTTAGTCCTGATAGCGGCTCATGACAGCACATACGACTGGGCTCAGAGCAATCAGCTCTGCATTGTGAAAGATGAAAGAAACTCACATATGGCTGTAGTACCATTCATTGAAAATCATGCCACTGCCGGGAGCAATATCACTCTTAAAAGTTTTTTTTTTACAGTCTCAACAGATGCAGTACATCTTTAAGAAATATGTTAGGTTGTGCTATTGCCATTGCTGTAAAACGGACATCAGGACAAAGGACATCAATCTCCATTGTTAAAATCTAACAGTATAGCCATGACACCAAATCCCATGCAAACGACGGGAAATATGACAGTAATCCTCTCCTGTGTGTTGCGGTCTGAATCAGTGAAAAAGCACAAAGCTACGTAAAACCCTCAGTGTGGGGTGGCGCTTGCTGTCCTTATTAGGCTTAGCCTGCACTTCATCTGCTGGTCTATTCTTCCCCCACAATGCCTTTGCCAGCCCATCAGATATCTGCTTTTCTCCTAATGTGCTCTTAAGAAGTGCAAGAACATTTTAAACCTGCTATAGGGAGGTGCAGGGCCGATGCATCTTGCTATTGAAGCCCCTGCTCTGCTTCCACTGAGCGAGAGCAGGAGTCATTTCTCATAATTAATAATAATATTGGGCTCTTCAGACTCCTTTCCACAGAGGTGAAGTCAACAGGGCTGGGTTTTTGATAGTCTGCTGCAGCATATGGGTATTTGGTGAAGTGTGTGACCATGGTGCTGACCACTTCTCTGTGAAGCTAATTCACACTTATAAGCCTTAGGCTATACAGTCTGCTGTACACTAAATCCTTTTTCATTTTATGAGAGACAGTAATAGACAATTTCCACATTTCCATTATGGAAGAAAATCATTTTTTTCCATAATGACACCCAAGAATTTAAATTAAAGTCTTTTTGGCCTATTGCTGCAATGGCACATGCATGTAAATGAGCAGCTGTGGATCTGTGTGTCTTTGTGAAAACGGCATAAGCAAAGAACATCCACAGTAATATTTTAAATGTAAATATAACAAATATCTGTAAAATCTTAATACAATGTTTGAGAGTATTGGTTTATATTTCATTTTGAATACACATTTATTCTAAGGATGAAGTATGCCATTACTGATTATGTGAGAACTGAATTTTAATTAATAATAAATATATTTACTGCTGTTACTGTTTTAAATGGACGTGTACGACATTAATTCGACATTAATTTTACTGCATGACATAATTTATTCTCTTTAATAGTGCTCAGCATTTCCTTTATTAAATCTCATGAAACTGCTCATATAAACTCAATATAAAGCTGAGCTCAATAAGCTCAATATAAACTTCAATATTTTTCAACATTTTTCTAAGACACTTTATCTCAAGCAGCAGGTTACTGTGCTCAAGGTGGAACTGAATGCACAATCATGGTTTTTAAAATAGTAATTTAAAGGAGTATTCGTTTTGCAAAATGTGTAAACATAGAGGTAATCTATCACTTCAGCTAGTTGGAGCTATAGCACAATTCAAGATCAAGATCAAGATTCACTTTATTGTCCCACACTGTAGGAAATTTGGCTTTGGCTTCCACCCATGAGAAAACATTCCACATACGTGAAGACAGGGTAAGACAGCTACAGGGAACAAAAAAACATATCTAAGAACATAATAATCAAAACAAACAATATAAAAGAGAAAAACATACACTGATGTTAAATAGATATTCAATATGGTGACCTTTCAACATGGAGGAGCAGCTCCGCCAGTCTCACATGAGGCTGTTAGACTGTGAAAGGGAGAAGGCTGCTGGAGCTGCCTGGGTCTGCACCACCATCTCCCTCTCTTACAGCATCACCGGCAGGCTGGAGAGTACTGCTGACTGCAGCACTCCTCTGCTACGCTGCCAGCATGGAGCCCAGAGGACTCGGCACACACGCATGCGCGCACACACACTCCCCTCCAAACACACATTCACACAGCACGGAGCCCAGAGGACTGAACACACAGACGCGTGGCACATACATACACACACACACGCACACACGCACGCACACATACACAATCACACATACCTCATCCTGATGATTCCACATTTAATATAATTTACTACACACACACATTCTCAATCAGGGCCATATCAAACATTAATGAGGTATGCTCTCAGCTCCTCAGCTGAAACCTATTCTATTTTCTCTGTTGTCATAAAAATATACAGTAGATATGTACAGGCAATTAGATTGGACACGGAATGCATCCTTGCTTTTACTGAAAGTCAACCTGCAGCCACTTTTTAAAAATGTACACGTTAAGGCTTAAATTGTTCATATCTTCCAGACAGCATTTTAACGGTTGTTGTGTTGTTGCCTGATATATGTCTTTGGCTTTGAAATGTTCCTGTCATGGCTAATAATTCCCACAGAGAACAGTGACTCCTTGCCTTTTTAGTATTGATTATGCAGCCAGAGGTCAAGGACCCAACAGTGAGGAAAAAAGCTGGCGTTCAGACAAGGGCCCGGTATCCATGGAAACCACATCCTGCAGGGGGAGGCCCATTCTTATTGGAAACATAGCAGCTCCAGGTATCCCACAGCAACTCCAAGATGAGGGAGACCCTGTCTGAGGAAATGACGGCTCCTTCCCTCTAACTTGGGAATCTCTCTGAGCTGCCTCGTTAGTCCCTCTACCAAGGCCTCATTCTTTTAGTCTTGTGTGTTGGTGAGACCTGCATTCCATAAGGAGCACAACTGTTTGCAAAGAAGCTTGCAATATAATTCTCACTGTACCCTTATATTACCTTCAAGGCTTATAATTTTGAACTCACAAACACTGCAACAACACTTTGTACAATCACACCCTCCACCAACACACACAGACACACAGAAAGCACACATTCTTACTCCTGACAGTGTATGGAGGCAGCAACTCGTGGAGAGGTACGCAGGACTAAGCTGTGTTTACAGTGCAGAGAAAGATGCACACTATTCCGATGAACAGAGAGTGAAAGACTCACCTTTCCATGGCTATGCTAAAAGCACAAAGGGTTTGATTCTGGTCTCTGTGACTGACTGGTTCCCTTAGATGCCTCATGGAAATCAGAAATGGCAATGTTAATTCCATTCATTCGTTTGGTATAATGTTGAGTAGTGATATTATCATACCAGTATTAAATAACTGACCCCATAATAATGGCGATACAGGAGACTTATTGGATATTTGTTTGCTGCTATTGCTAGGAATTGAAATGGTTGATGTCCTACCATTTGTGTGTATCTGACAAATAACTTAAAGAATTTTAATCAGTCTGCTTGAAAATCAACAAGGGTCTTTAAATTAATAAGGAGACGTAATTCATATTTCAAGCATCGGTTTAAGAGCTCACAGATTCACAGACTCTAATTCCACATCCATTTTCACATCACAGCACGACGGCCCTCTGGGGCCAGCAGGACAGCGTGCGGAGCCCCTTTTGGGGAATACATATTCACACAACGTCCAGCTCTCCCCCCGTACTCTCCTGCTCCGCAAATCATATTTAACGAGAGAAGACTGCCGTCACCATGGAGACGCAAATTGCACCGCTCTGACCATGCCCCACCAAAGCTAACAGTTAATTCCACCAATAACGCTACAGTATTTAAAGCTGTGAAACATCCCTATGCCTATGAATACAAACAGTGTGGTCAAAGAACATGTATTCACAATAGACTCCAGCCCTGAAAGGATGGCTGCTATTCGCGGTTCCTAAAATTGGAAATTCAAAATCAAATCTCAAAGTACATTTTTACCTCTTTTGTTATTCTAACAACCTTTAAATTATACATTGCTGATCGATGAGTTTAGAGTCATCTGGAGGGTCTCAAACACATGAAAAGAAAGATGAAGAGTAGAAAAGACAGAGAAGTGGCCCATATAACATCATGTAACAGCAGAGGTACCATGTATCCCACCACAAAATGATCTACGATCCAGGAAAAATCTACACCGCAATTTCAGGACCCCTAATGAAAGAAAATCCTAATTTTTCAGAGATAAGACTATCTGAAGGGAATAGCATAACAGTGGCATTGATTGACTTGCCAACTGTGCTGCTAATAATTTCTCAATAAATTAATAATGTGGCTAAAATAGGGATGTATTTAAATGAAAAGCAGTCTGTGGCACTATTACACAATTACATGTACATTAGTATACATTGCAGTATCCCACAATTTCAATTAAATAAGTTACAAATCTACATCTTTGACAAATAAAAAAAAAATAGTTTAATGATGATTACACTCTGAATTTTAACATCAACTTGAGTATGAATATATGAATCCCTATTGATCAGTGGAGTAATTAGTTCTGTTTACAAAAACAGGAAGGAAAACAGCCCAGTTTAAATTATGCATGTAAGTGGTCTGATTAGGCAAAATGGTGATGCTACATATAATGAACTATTTGCATATGATGTTCACAATTCTGTTTACATACACACACACATTTTTATCTAAGAATTGCAGCTACATTGTAATACATTCTTCATTACAAACATTTTGAAATTATTTTTTCATGTTCATATGAAAGATCAAAATACTTTCAACATTAAAATCATGAAGTATGCTACAATAGTTGGAGCAGTTAAAACACATGTTCATTCTTTGCTTCCTGACCTGGTTTTGCATCTAAGCAGACACACTGCATCAGATGCTTTCTGTGGCCACAGTCATCATCAGTTCTAACTATTCTTACTTTTAGTATTTAAGTATCTTTTTTGTTTGTTTTCAAAGTAGTTGACCTACATCTCTGAAGAACTATGCTGTTAGGTAGTTACTAATAGATTTAATATTATTATTAAATTTAGCAATTTAGCAATTTTCTATTCCTAATTTGCAACCTGAACTATTTTTTTTTTCTTCAATTAAAAAATGTAACATTGAGAGCTTTTAACAAGCCTTTGGTATTCCTGTCTATTCTTTTGTCCTCTTTTATTAGCACTTTGTTAATTATAAAGATATATATATATATATATATATATATATATATATATATATATATATATATATATATTAAATTAGGAAAATATTTAATACGTTTTAAATATAAACTAACAGGGAGTTATATTGATAGAGTATTTACATGGATTGTGTTCAGAACTCCAGCAATGAGCATAAGTTTCAACTATGAATTATAAACTCTTACTGGTTCCGGTCGGCTTTTGGTATTCTATAAAGCTTTCTATAATCTCAAATGTTTTGCCTTACATCTAAATTGCTTAATTTACCAATTTATGTTCTTTACGCTTGGATTGGCTATTATTCCCACCAGGCTTTGCACTTAGTCCAGTCAGCCAAAGCAAAGACACAACAGCACAACGCAAGCAAAGACACAAAGAGGGTTTTACGCTCCCATTAATTATTGAGCAGTCCTTAATATAGTGAATTCATTTAAATGTTATCGTGATAATATATGTGTGTAATTGAAACCGTGAAAAATTATGCAGGGATTCATTTTTGGAGGATATTATCACGGACCCCCAAAGATGAACCTCCAGCGAAGAGATTGATGCCAATTAAACATGCTTAATTTAACGGCAATGAAAGATCTGCATATGGTAAAGGATCAGTAAAAGCCTTCGGGACATTTTAAATGTCTGCTGTTGAAAAATGTATTGCCCAATAAACATAGCTTATAATGTAACCACAGCATAAATTAGGGTATGTGCATAGCCTGTTATTTTAAATAGAATATGACCCTTGCAAGACTAAACCTTTTGAAGCTTTTTGAGCGAAAGGATTACATGCAGATATAAAATGATTTTAACAAAAATTAGTTATGTAAATAGAAGGCATATGTCAAGGCCACGTGCCAGCAGCAAAAGATGGAATTCAGTTATTACAATACAAATGTAATAACTTATCGCACAAGATGTGATGTCATCAGACAGGTGCATCATAACATCATAAACAGCATGCTTATTTGGCATGTTAGAAACATTACGTTACATTGCTATTTAGCTGATACTCTTATCCAGAGCAACTTACATAAGTTACAATTTTACATGTTACTCATTTATGCAGCAGGATATTTACGGAGGCAACTGTGGGTTAAGTACCTTATCCAGGGGTACAGCAGCAGTGCCCCAGCAGGGAATCAAACCAGCAACCTTTTAGTTACAAGCCCTGCTTTTTACCACTATGCTACACTGCCACCCCCTACACTGAGAACACACTGCAGCCCAAACATCCACCCCTAACACTACTATAGAATCATTGATCATTATTTCATTAATGAACAAAACTGAGTGCCTCTTCATTAAAGTCCCTGCCTGTTGACAGCCTGTAAGTACACTGGCTTGGATATGGCCAAACACTGAACAAACGTGCCGTCTAAAGTCAACTGAAGGTTGGCTAATTGTTCACCCTGGCCTTGACTTAGTCCCCGCATTGTCACAATCCTTTCACCCCCACATAAAATGTCTGTTTTTCTGCAACACTGATCTGTTTGTTTCCCTCTGGCAGAGGAACCCGGAGTCTCTCTCTCTCTTGTCTCAGATGAGACGGGACACAGCTGGAGTGTTGCAGCATTCGAGCAACACGGGGTGGGGGTTGGGGGGGGGGGGGTGCATGGCACAGAGGGGCTGGAAAACAGCTGAGGATGGGGGAATTTAGGCACGGGCTGCCGCCGCCACCAGAACAAAACCAGGCCGCTCCGCTGAGCCGGAAGCTCGGCCGCTCCCACTCGCCTGCTCTCCTGAGTATGGCGGGGGAACACAACAGCTTATCAGTGACTGCTCCGCCAAGCCTGTACTTTCCCCTGCTGCTTTTCCATTACCAGCAGCCTCACAGAAAAAACAGCGCTTATTTACACCACATTTATTCACAGGTGGCCAGCACACCCATTTTCTGCTTCCTACTCCACAAAGGTAATGAGCTTGTGAAGCATGTACTGCATGTTGGTTGGATAATGGATAAGCTGACATAAATGAGAGAGAAAACAAGAGATGAACTGGACTATTCCCTTATGGCTTGGACGTACCCAAACACCATTTGTTTTATCTCTTATTCACTGAGTACAGAAAACAGATCCATTTGTCACGAATGGCATCATGGTGTGAGACTCAACATCTATTAAACATGGCCCTGTTTAAGAGTGATTTGGAAAAGTGAATATTTCTTGCACACTTGCATTTGTGCAAGTGTCAGTGTCTACCTTGGCCTATTTTCTGATTGACAAACTTGCTGATAGCTCACCTCACGTGATGGATGACAAAGAGGAAAGTGTTTTATGCAGTACCTCAAAATTTATTCATACCAAAAAATGATGACTTAGAGGCGTGTGTGCAGGCAATACTGACAATATTGACATTATCTGTAAACCATATTCTGTTTCACTGTGTAGTATTGATAGTATTAAAGTTGTTCATATTTTAATGTAACTGTACAAGTACTGTCTGCATTGTTGTAGACCTTCTCGGCACTGACATCTACTGACATCCAAGTAACTAAAACAGGCTTTGACAACAAAGTGGAATATTTTTAGGGAGAGAGAACTCAGCAGGATGGGGGGCAGCTGAAGCCATGCCTCAGTGTCAGCACCCATATGACTCTTTTACGCGGCATCACTATGGGCGACTCCGTCCTATCCTATTGAGAATCCGCAGCCTGACGTCATTTACCACGATCCTGGATTTTTCCTTTCTCAGGACAGGAGTGCACCTGACTCCTGTGAGTCCTGTAGCTGATGCCCATGTGCAAATAAGGCCTCACAACTGCAGCGTAGCATAGCGGTAAGGAGCAGGACATGTAACCGAAAAGCGGGGTTAGATTTGCCCCTTGTAGGGGCATTGCTGTTGTACCCTCATGCAAAGTACTTAACCCAGAATTGCCTCAGTAAATATTTAGCTGTATGAATGGGTAACATATAAAAAGTGTAACCTAAATGCCAATAATGTAATGCAACTCACAGAAGACTACAGTATTTGCTGCTGCATTTTCTATGGCACTCATATTAAGCCTGGATCTACATACACTTAATCTAACTACAGGCACATTTGATTGAAATCCTGACCGTGGAGCTATATTAATGATAATGACTAAAATGAACCATGTAAAGGGTTAATGTAATTGAGTTGAGGGTTAATTTTCTTTTGCTAGTTATTTCTGTCTGTCATAATGAATAATTTAGAGATAACCATTACCAGTGATGTGATATCTCCATTGATGAGAGACTCTGGGAGTGACAGTAATAATCAAGACCGCCATGGCAAATTTAGAGCATGAAAAATGACGTCTCTGCATTCACACAAACCCTGCCTCCATTTCTGCTGGTTTTCCTCCAGCATGTAACCATATTTATATTCCTTGTTTCTAGCACCTCCACTGCTAGCTAGTTTGTTTCTGAGGAAAAGTGGCTGCCTTGTAGCAATGTCCTGTCATTAATATTGAGCTTGCAAGGGACAGTACTGTAATGAGGTAAAACATAAGGTAAGAAACACCTGAAACAGGTTTCACTCAGGTGATGTGACTTCATAATAAGCCATACCAAATGATTAAAGGTAATTCGGCAAACCTTCATAAAGTGGATTTCAGTTTGTTATGGACAGATTTTGTTATTAATTTGGGTCAATTCAAATCTCAGAAAAATAACCGTATCATTGCCATTATTCAGACCCTTGTTACAGCTCTTTTCCAACACAACCTTAAGCCCTCTTAGAATTCCATGTTACAGGTTATCACATATCACATGTGTACTTAAAATAAAACAATGATTTGATTTTTTTTAACAACTGAATGAAATACTAACATGTTTCAAGTCACCGTCCTCCTCGAGATTTATTATTTATTAAAGGGGAAACAAAGTCTGTAACAGACGCTTCCAGTTCAAGGAATTTATGAGTTATGTAAAACAGGCCTGGATACAGGCAAGGGTGGGGCCAGTGTGCTTCAGTGTTACATACAGCAGATATATCGTTAGAAAAGGATTTCTTCGAAATACTCCAGGTGGCCTGCAGCGTCCTGCACCTTCCACTGCGTGTAAATAAGTCGAAAACGCATTTCAATTCGTATTTTAAACTGCGTTGAATTTGTCATAATTCATGAACCTCACGTTGCGCAGTTTTGTGGACGTATACTGTGAAGATATCCAGAATAATACTAATTAACATTTTGATCAGCTGATATGGCGTAAATAACCACGTTTACGCTACAAAATTAAGTCCAACTGAACTACAGACACCGCCGTGTTCGGGACGTGCACCACAAATGGCAGTACCATGCCAGCAGGCTCCCTCTCCCTCTCTCAAATGGCATCGCCGTGGGACTGTTTTGACAACGATGCTGCGCTTGCAGAAAAAATAAACAGGGATTGGCAACAGTTTAGCCACCTATTTTTACTTTTTTAGGATTGAAATCCTATTTGTTATCTTTTCTCTGTTAAATGTATGTTAACTGCTGTGGGTGTCATGTAAATTACATTTTAAATAACATTTAAAATGTAATTTATTTTTCAATATGATTAATGCGATTAAAAGTAACGGGGAAATTTTGAATTTACTGTAGGTCGGTGTTTGATTCCAATTTGGATTGTTCCTCTGATTATGCTTTGAACAAACACCATTAAAAGTAATTAGTACTTCAATAGGAATAAAAACAAGTCTGGATACACCCATATTGAGATGCTTGACAACACAGCTCCCTCGAAGAAATGGTCAACCGAGTATTATCAAGTTTTTCAATTTGCTAGGTATAATACCATTAAAACATGCATCATCGCCTTGAAAGTAGCTTTTCCTGTGTTGTATATCATACACATATGACATGGTGCCAGTTTGCACAAAGCAAGCTGCGCAAACTGTTACCTCTTCGGCGCAACGTCCTGTATTAGTTAACCTTTGCTGTTTCAATCTCGAAATACTGATCACCTTAACGTTGTGTTCACAGATGACAAATTATTTCACCAGAATCCTCGAAAACCTTTTTACAATGCTGAATGCATACCGCTGAACTGAATGACTTACCGTTATGACCACCGTGTCGTCGTCCTTGAATTTAGGGATGTATTTGTCTCCTCTTGTGATTTCTGCTTCATTCAATGGCCTGAATCGGCACATTACTTTCACGCCGCACTCGGCTGCATCCGCCATCTCAGTCTATGCGGAGAGGTCAGAATTACCAGAAAAAAACTTTCACTGCCAATTCAATGCAAGCAGATATTTCGCCAGGTTTGCACGGGAAGACATCAACCGCAGCACACCATTGCCATTCGTTGGTGATCAATTGAAGCAGTCCATTCTAAACAATCATTCGTGGGTTTTTCATTTAAGACAATATGACTAATTATCAACGTCTCTGCAAATACCGATTTTTTTCGTGGAAATCGACAGCGGCATAAGACTGCTTTTTATTATCTGAAAAGATGATGACCACTACAGAGTTTAGAAACCGCATCGTCCTGTGCGCTTTGCCATCCTGCATCAGCACCAAGCTTGAACCACTTTCTCCCTGGCCCCCACCTCCCCCCGCGCCACGAATTACGTCACTGGTTTGTGCATCTTATCAACAGTGAGACAACCACATCGGATTATGGGGCGTGTAGTCACCAAAGAAAAAGAAACAGAACAATATACTAGCTATTGGGTGCCATTATGAATTAAATATATTTTGCAACTTAACAATCCAACACCGTTGCATGGCAACATATATTTAATTCATACAGCGTATTATATGCAGAGTTAGTTTTCCGTTTTTATGTTCGTTTTTTAGGGATCTCATCGTAAAATGTTTAACTGTTGTTAAATCCCCTACAAAATGACAGGTATTTAATATAGGCCATTTCACATTTCACCCTAGTTGCGCAAATAAAGGTACGAAACTCTTTTTGGAATGGCTTGAAGTGGCAAACATTCATTGCAGTTGCCTGCAATCAGAAGCTGGAGGACAGGAAAAGTGTTTTCACCACGGCACTCATCCTGTTTTTAAAATGCCATGCCAACACATTGGTGGTATCTTAGAAAAGGAAATCGCATCATTAAAGGGAGTGTAGGTTGATTACAGCTCATTAATGCAGTGCACAATAACCATATTTGTGCTTTGAGGCAGATACGGGACATTCCTGACCCAGAATATAATTCGTGTTTATTGATTTTAAACGGGAGATTGAAAGTAAACCCTTAGGAACGTTCACGCAGAACAATTGCCCAAAACTGCGATCTCATTTTGCTAAGCCAGTTGTACCCATTACATCGCATTCCTCCAGGCTATTAATACCTTACTTTATAGCAGTTTTTCAGCTTGTTCCTTATTCTGTCACTTGTTCCGAACTCATGTTCTTGTTGCTTCGGTGATGTGAGATTTTCTCTTAAAATGACAGCCTTGAAGGTTTAGGCAAAAGCATCTGCCAATTAAATGATCTGTTTTTATGCTTTTCTATCAACCTGCTGTACAGTTACAGTCGCCTGGAGACAAACACGAGCACCATCTGCTGACTGTTTCAGGGAAACTTCCTAGAAAAACACTGTGAAGGTGAAATCAAACACAGATAGAAGAACTGCAGGACTGACAGAAGAGCAGACGTGTTTCTCCGTGACTGTTTTAAAATCTAAGTGACAGACCACACATTTAACAAGCAGAACATACTACTAATTTCAGAACTGATATTAAATGAAAAATCTCTAACATCATGACAACCAAACTGGAAAACACGTCCCCCTCTCTTCCTTTTTATTAGAACATAACTTAAGAGGTCATAAAGGAAAGAGACACTGATACAACATCCTGATATGTATATTTTTATTTCCCTGCATTTTTTTTTTATTAATAATTATTCCAAGGTCAAGTAACAGGGAAAATGCTTGTCTGAAGTACTGCATAAACTAATATAGTCTAAACATGTTTCTACTGTCTGTACAAGAACTCACTACACGGACTACACTACACTACGGCGGCCTAGTGCTGATCATCAGACATGTTTTTCTCATCTGTCACTTGTCGCGTGGTCACAGGAAAAGTACAAAAGACTGGTCTTAATGCATACCCCTATGCATTTTCCTAAGCTTCCAATAAACCAGTACGGTTATTCCAGATACACAAGAGAAAAGTATGCATACCTGTGGAGTATTTATTGGCTTGACCCCCATATTAATAAAAAAGGCAAATATATTAAAGTTTTTTTTTCCTTTCTTTTACATCTGTAGACCATTAATGCAGGATGCATAAAGTTTTTGTTTCATTAAAAATGTAAATAAATATTTCCTATGGACTTAACAGCTTGTCTAGAAACTGTTATGGTGACTTCTACATTGAAACAAAATTACAAATAAAAAATGTAAAAACTAAAAAGCCAATCCTTCCATATTACCCTTTTTAAAGTAATACAAAATACCTCTCTTAATGGAAAAATGCCACTATTTACCAAAAGACTATCCATTCAGTTTGTGAAACCAAATGAATCAGGCGAGTATCTGTTTAGAAAAAAAGTACTACAACTTTATGCTAACGTTGCCAATCTCCATATCTTTTAGACACAAAATTTGATTTATTTGTACAAGATACAAAATGTAAACATCGCAAAATAAATAGTTAAAACATGTGAGGCAGGATCCACTTTCATGCTCATGATCCCAAAACAAACTGTTGCACATTTTTTTTTCCTCTCCATTCAGTTGCATTTCCAAGTGCAAAAGCATGATGACAAGTATCTAGAATTCAAGTAACAGAAATAACATACTAATGATACAAATATACTATTTTACAAGGTAGTGATGTTCCAAATTTTACAAAATGTACATTTATATATTGACAGATTTTCTTAATATTTTGATATGCTGCAATAAAATATAGGTCCGTATAATAACTCCCCCTGAACAAGGGCAGTAACATTTGCAATTCATTCAGGTGCATCTGACTGTTTGTTTGCAGGTGCCGGGCCCAGCTCATGGGGGCTATGTCACCTCCATTGCCACTGTGGTCTCTGATATTCCATTCAGAGCAAGTCTTTCAGGTTCATGGCTCTCCCTGTTAGAGAAAAAAAGATTAAATCTTCAACATCTTCACAACACAACATCTTTGTTCACAGCACATATCTCAAATGCAAGATTACTGTTAAAATTTATACAACAGCTTGGATTAATATTTGATTCTGGTTGGCTGATAGCATACACAGTGTATATATTTTGAGAATCAATCATAAACCCTTACCTAAAATGTGCTCCATATTGAAATACAAAAACATGCAACTGCACAGATAATCGATGTTGCCACATCTATATAAATACTCCAGATGTGTCTAATATAATACAATATCCTAATATAAGAAGGAAATTCTACTAACAAAGACTGTGATTTAATTGTAACGTCACTCTGTGTGAAATTCCAGGTAAGCCACAAACATACACCATGGCAACTGTAACAGTGATAATGTGTCAGGAAAGGGGAATGAGAACGTTAAAGCTGCACTGTGTGCCTGTATGCCTGAGTGGTGTATGCGTGTGAGAAAGCCTTGTGTTGACTGCACTAAAACGCGGCATGGAGGAGTGCTCTGACCTTGCCATGCTGCTGATGGCACTAGCCGCGGTGACCTTGGGCACCCGCTCCAGGGTGGCGGCGACCGTGGCGAGCTTTAAGGCAGATGGCGAGGGGGCGGAGCTGCGGGCGCTGAGGTGCAGGTTGATGGGGGACACCACGCTGACGTTGCTGAGGTGGGCGGCGCCGGCCCCGGGCAGGGACTGGGGGTTGCTGGTGCACAGTGCTGGGAGCAGGTGGCCGGAGCTGCCGCCGCCGGGGACGGCTCGTACCAGCTGGAGGGTGGCGGCCGCTGGGGGAGCACCGCTGCTGCTCAGAGTTGTGCTGGTGGAATGAAGAGGTTTCGAGGTCCCTGCAGGGGAGAACACAACCTTAAGTCAAGTACAACATTCCACTCAAAGTTCAAACAGAACCAAAATGATGAAATGCAGTCCGACAACATGGCTGTAAAATGTCCACTTTATTTTAAGATCCCGTATGACAGGCTACACAAGATGCACAATAATTAGGCTCAGAGAATTTCAACACTTATTTCCAAAACATGCCTTTACTTTTGACACACAGCCATGCACACACATAATAAATATATTTCTAATTATGCCCACACCTGAAGTTTGGACAACACCATTAACAGTGTTGTTGTGTGTTTTATTGTCCTTGTTGACCTCACTGCGTCCTGGCCCTGGAGCACTGATCACAGCAGACGCCGCAAAGTGTGCACTGGCTGAATCCAGTGTCTTCGACGTGCAGTCCAAGGGGTCTGGTACCTGCAACAGCATATTAAAGAGCTCTATAAAAGGATGCTTTCATACAACCACAGTAATCAACTGCCCCCCTCCTTTGTACTCAGCATGCCAGTAATGGGGCCAGTGTGAACCCTGTCGTAACTTTAGTAACTGCGGGTTGGGCAGGGGGGCAGTTTTGCGCTTGAAAGTAACATGTGAACCTCCAATACAGTTATCAAAGAAGATGCAAAGGGCTGGTTCTGATACAGGGTGTCAGGCTCCTTCGCTGCAGTGTGCAGCTACAGCCAGCTAGCTGTCTTTGAGCCAGTGAGGGGAAAAAAAACACAATGGAAAAGAACGGCAGAAAAGAGTGGGGCGAAAGCTAGAAACAGAGTAAAGCCATAAACAGGGCCACAGAATAGGGTTAACCTTGGTGATGTTACGTTGCACAAGGTTGCTATATATAGTGACATAACACACGATAAAATAACATTTTGAAACTTGTCATGCAGTAAGGACTGGGGTTCACTCTACTTAAATAGTAAACTTTCTTCCATAAAACTTAGAAACAATTACAAGCTCCAATTAGACCTACTGCATGCTAACTGTAAAATAAACTAGATACCTGTGTGCTGTGACGTGCTGGCTGCAAGGAATGCTGGGATGTGGGTTTCTGCCGAAGCTGAGCCAGCTGCTGCTTCTGCATCTGGGCCAGCTGCTGCTGATGTGTCTGGAACTGCTCCTCCGTGATGCCACCTGTAACAGTTCAAAATCAAAGGTCAGCATTACAGAGCATTACAGAGGTAAGTCCCAACACTCATCAGTTAATTCAACAGAACATCAGTGGGTTTTTTTGTGTAATGAAAGCAGTAGCTTTGTCATGGTTGCAAGCACCTGCAACTGCTATTGACCACTAGGGGTCACTGCTGCTTCACTTGAGGATTTCAAAATCATATGTTCTGTCTACTTCTTGTTGTTATTTTTAATTTCAAATGCTTAAGATAATTTAAAAATATCTACATATAATTTCCAAGCTGTCAAAGTGACAACGTGAATTAAACTTGAACTGTTCCATTTGTTGTTCACATGCAGGACTTGGATACTGATTCCACACAATGTACTTGTAATCCAAGTCTCCAGGAAACCAGGCAACGCTACCTGAATGTAAAAACCAGTGTCACTTTCTTCTGTGGAACAGTTACATAAAACAGAAATGTCTCTTGACAGGACTGCTGAAATCATTTTAAACCTCATTGTCTGATATTTAAGACAAAGCCTTTTTACGCACAATGTTAAGATGCTCAAAGACACTACTCGACTGTTCCAACAAGCCTTTATGCCACCTACTCCTCCTTAATGCTAGATCTGTCCAGCAGCTGGCTGCTTGATGTATCAATTTATTCCATGAAACTTTTTACCCACAGTAAATGGATGAGTCCTTCAGGTACTCTGCCCATCCTCAAAGAGACAGCTTTAGTGCTACATTGGTAAATGGAGTCTTTCAGGTACCCTGACCACCCTCCAGGAGACAACTGCAGTGTTACATTGGAAATATGAACCCATGAGGTTTCATAAGGTCTCATCAGGCCACAGACCACAGCTTCAGGTTTTTGCCAACCATGACTACAGCTTCTGCACTGAAAGACATTTACAGTAGCACATGCTGATCCACTACAAAATCAGACAAAGCGATTTTTCACCTAAATGATGAAAGGCCGGTTTAAGTTAATCTAGCAATGCAATATACCTACTGGAATAATGATGATAAAAACGACAAGTCTGCACAAAAATGCGTACTATGGTTATTCTTAGTTCCATTACACATTTTATGGTCTTAAAAGGTGAAACACATTCAGTCCTCCACAAAACTTCAGAACCCCCTCAACACAGAGGACTTGCTGTTTGCATTTCAGACAATTATAAACCTGGTATGAGAACTCATGTTGTTGTCATCACATCACCTGTGAAATCACTTCTTAGATCATTTACTAGCACTAAAGATGATATTACAATGACAAATTAGAATTCCCCTTTTGCTAATGCTTATTAGTATTTTTAAACTTTTCCAGTGAATAGCCTATATGTTTTAGCATCCACTGCCTATGAAAAATGTCATCATTGTTCTCAGAGAACATGAATTAAACTTCCTCCCTGAGGAAATTGCTCAGTGACTTTTCACTCCAGTTTAGTTTCAAGGGAACTCGGCTCAGACAATTTGAAAACAAGAGTTGATGGTTCACAATTACAGCTAACCTTTGTATGCGTGAATTGTACAGTTTCTCTGCAATGCCTTCATTTGGGTATGCAATGCAAAGAGGATTGTGGACTGGCTGCTGAAATGGCTGTGTGAAGGACATGAAGTGAAATCCCAAACAGGTGCACAATCCATTTCATATTTTGTGAAGCAAATGTTATCTTGTTGGCATAGTTACAACGTCACTAAGCTTGCCAAAAAAGAGTGAGCCGCACCTTGCGTACCAAAACACAACTGCTTAATGCTAACCAAGCTGCAGACTATTGAAAGCCTGTGATGCTATTTGTGAGACTCGACTCAAAAAGGTGCGGCCCAAAATCCTAACAGAGCCAAGAACTCTGGGATCCTGCGACACAGAATCATTTCCAAACAAACACATGGTCATGGTTTGCTTAGAGTATGTTAACACTGGTTCATTCACCAAACTTCAATGTTCACACAACTCTTCAAAAAGGCAATGTTGAGCACAGTGTGAAATGAAGTCTGCAAGAATTGAGTTTCATTAAAATCAGTTGACTGGAAACTACTTTAATAGCAAAAAAGAGGAAGGGCAGAAGGATAACCCAGAAATGCAATGCCTTTGACTTGAATGAATTTGACTTTGTCAGCAAAGAATAAAAAAAGACTGTCTTTGCTCATTTTACCCATGTTCCAGGGGTAGAACAGGTCACTTCTAGACTACTGTTGTGCTGGAATGAAATAATCCCTATTCTTAGATACCCTGCATACATCATTCAGCTGTTCATTGTGAAACCACCACAGAGTTACTGGCCTCCAAAGGCAATAATAAAGTGGATACTTACTGCAAAGCCAGCTCACCAATATTGCCAATGGACAAGTTCATTATCATGCCATGTTAAGAGGAGTCTATGTTCAGCAATGGCAGATTTTCCTCACTCACAATCGAAAATGATCTTTAACAAAAATCATTACCTTACAGGTAATCAATTTCAAACCTGGAGTAACACTGAACTGTTTACTTGTAAATAAATGCATCTTTAGAGAGGAAGCTAGTGTGCTGTGGCTCTCCAAACAAAAACTGTTCCATAAAATAATGCAGCGCAGAAAATACGTCTGGAAGTTTCTTCTGTATTTTACCACCTTTCCCATGATAGGCTTTGTACTGCATGCAATTTACACAGTAAACCAGATTAGTTACTGCAATTAAGGTAACATTGTTTTCTACAAGCCACATGAATTCTATATTGTCAATGCACACTGACTTCATATAACTAAAATATACCAATATTCAATACTGAAAAAATGTAACCGTTATAGTCCAAGTCCACCGTATTACTTTCATTCTCTATTATGCAGTTTTTTTTTCTCTATTATGCAGAATTAATCCTCATACAAAAAGACTTCTGTCAAAGTGATCAATTGTCAACACCTAACATGCGGAACTCAATAACCCAAATTTCGATTAAACAACTTTTCTATTCAAGGCAAATTCTGCTTAGACCAGCAACATAAACAACCATTGCAAATCTAAGCCTTCTGTGTTAGTAACACGTTTAAAAGGAAAAGCTGCAGAACAGCCATTTTGAAGCATTTGCTGTCCAGCTCTCACCTGCAACTCCATCCTTGGAAGGGCTCAGCAGCAGCACAGAGGCTGCAGGAGCGCTACCATTCACAGTCAGTTCCTCCTTCCTCCTGGACCCCCCATCCTCGCTGCCCCTGTCCTGCTTTGGCCGTGGCTGGAAACACTGCCACCGGCACTTTTTAATATTGCTTAGGAGTTCTGCCAGTGAACTGGCTTTGCCAGGGCGATTTCTGGAAGCATTGGTCCACGCGAAATTGTCTGAAAAGTCCGACGCCGCACTGCTGTGAACGGCGGTAAACACGTCTGGTTCCAGCTGCTTTAGAATGTGGTCGTGGTCAGACGAGGCTCGATCCAAAATCACCCTGGAAACACAGGTATAGAGGGATCAGAAAACAGAACAGACTGGGGAAGATTTCTGTTTTTAAAAAAATCAGTATAAAATAGTGCCAGAGCCCCAGGGACAGGGTGCCAGACTGTGTGAGGGGTGTACCTGCCACCGCGGCCCATCCTCCGGCGGGCCAGGCCCACGCAGCAGCGGGGGCGAGACAGAGCTGTGACACAGTGTCTGTAGCGCCGTGCCTGCAGCCCTGCCAGCTCCGGGTGATCCCACAGGAGGCTGTTGCTGTGGTCCAGGAGAGGCTGCAGGGTCCAGGGACAGAGAGATTCAGTAACATCATAGGAACCACGGCCATTAAAGATTACTGACCTCAAGCCCAAGCGTAGCCACCACTGCTTTAGAGCAATGCTCAAGTTATTTCACACATATTCATATTCACGCACACACACACACACACACACACACACACACACACACACTTTTCACTGCTAATCACTTTCAATATTAGGTCACCAAAATACATCAAGAACAGTTTGGCTGTACAGCAGTCTCATGGGAAAAAATGCTTTCTTCAGTTCATACATAGCGTTCAGGCTACATAAACCAAAGCATAAAAAAAAAAAAAAAAAAAAAAACTTACAGCATGGTATTGGCAGCCAGCTTTCCTTCTGAAAGCAAAAAGCCCATCAGGATCATTCTCCTCATCTGCTTCTGATACAGGAGACTGAATCTGTGGGAAACAGTAGGAATAAAACTTAAAACATGCACACATTTCATACTTTATTTTACAGAGCAAATACCATTTCATAAGGTCTTCTGTATTTGCATACTTGTAACGCAGAGCACCAGAGAGCTGTATGATCAAAATTACAGACATACTGAAAGTAAAGTTTATTTCCAGCAGCACTGGAAACTGATCAACTATAAATCTATTACTACATTTCAATCAACCCAAATTTCGATCCCTAAACTTTGTAAATTCTATCAAAAAAAATTCAAGTGATATTTGCGGAGTACCTTGACCAAGAGACTGTTAAAGAGGTTCCTGAATTCCTATTCTATTGTGTAAATGGCTATGAGGGAAAAATACGAGCAACACGCTCATGGTGGCACAGCCATTCCACACCACAGCTGAAGAGCACTGTAACCGCCTCTCGTGACAGACCTGTGGGTAGTCCTCCTCGCCCGAGCTGTGGAAGTCGTACTGCTTGATGTCACACTTGTTGATGGTAGAGTGGTGCTCTGAGCGGGACTGCTGGCACAAAGTGTCCAATTTTGCCTTCTTCTGGTACTTCTTCTTTGGCCGAACAAAGTCAAAACGAGGCTCTTCCTTAATGGAGATGTGGTGCGTGTGCTGCAAAACCGGTGTGGTCCATTAAATTGTGGAAATGAAAGCATAAACAAAGTTGTCTGTATAAAACTAAGCTATAAATAAAACTTAGCAGGAGAATAGGTCAATTAACAAACACACTTTATATTATGATTACACTATGTTTAAATTAGCATTCAACTCCATTTAAATTTACATACAACTCCATTTTAATGACTGCAGTCTTGTTTCAGAAGGATGATCTTTGCCAACTTCGCTGACAATTTGTATGTGTTGAGTTCTGTTTTGTGTTGTTATTGTTACATTTCAATAGCCAGAACTGGATGTTACATTTCTGAAGAAGCTATCTGGAAATTGAATAATACTTATTTTTCATGAAATCGGTTTTATTGTACAACATCTGTGTCCACAACAAGATCAGATTACAATACTGTGTTAATAAAGATAATTACAGGTCAACAGAATTAATTAAGTAGTGTAGTCATGCACTTAAACCTATACCTAGGTAGCTAAACTGTGCCCCCGGCTAATGCAGCAACAGACATTTGGAGAATAAATCTTGCTTCTTTTGTGCTAATGTATTCACATTCACATATTCAACATTATGTACTGCATACATTGCTTTTTTTCACCAAATGACAATAAGTACTTTCTTAACCATGTTATTACTACTGCTGTGAATTGTGTCAAGCAATGGTTAGACAATGGATTATGTGAAACATGTACGCACACATATGTACATTAAATTTCCCATCGATAAACATAGACATCTGTGTAATGTACTTTAAGATTAACATTAGCATTACCTTTGTTTTATTTTCCGTTTTGTGGTGATTTCCATTATGCAGAGACATTGGTGCGCTGTAAATAGGCTTCTCCGTGCGTGGGACAGTAACTTCATTAAGAATTTCCCCCCCAAAGTCACCAAGCTGATACCTGCAAGAAAAAAAATACACCAGCCCTCTACATTATTTACTCCATGAATACTTTGCCTTAACACTTTGTCAGACACCACTGCTTTACTTCCGGGCTTTATTGCACTACCTCAGCGAGGTATTGATTAGTACAAAAGCAAAGCTCTTGGGGGTTTATACCTTACATAAATAACTGCTGGAGAATAATCAAAACAGTTCCAACTAATATGATTCTGTGTCTCCTGTCAGTGCACACATATAAAAAGGTATATACCCTGGTTACTGTGTTTTGCATACATCATTGACATAGCAGATGTATTGCATGATTAATGTATAAAATGCTGTGTACCATACATCTTAAATCTCTGTATACATGTGTACTTATTAATTCTAATGTTATTACAACAAGTGGATAATGGATATTTGATATGTACAACATAACCAGTTAAAGTACAGTGCACAGGAAAGCTTTGTCCCTAGCTGCAGTGGTCTTGCCTGAATCTCCTATTTTTTGGCTTTCATTCATTGACTCACTTAAACCAGTCTCCTGGGTTCAATCATATTAAGTGAGTGACGCATGTGGAATATCAGATGAGGAGCATCTCTCTACCTCTTCTCCACCACCTCCAGTGTCAGATGCAGCAGCTCGCGCTTCGATTTCTCTCTTCTTTTGATCATTTCCAGGATGGTCACAGTCCTGCTGAACTCTCTCCTTAATTTCAGCATCTTCTCATAAGAGGCTTCATCGTTTTTACGGTTCTGCAGAGGGAGAATGCGTCGCATCGAATGAACAGGAGTTAATTAATACAAACAGTGAAGGCTGCAAAACAAAACAAAAGCAATGTGCAGATTTGATAGTATCATTTGATAGTAACATTTTCAGCATTAGTATCTTAGGCAAAACTACAAAAAGATTAGATTAAAAAAAAAAAAACAAGTTTTCATGAAAGTGTAATGAGGTGGTCTAAAACAACACCATTATAAATTCCATTTCCTCTTACCTTCCTGGTCTGCATTTTCTCAGTCCTCCTTCGGAAAGCCACATAGGCATCATTATTAGTGGAGCCATCCCTCTTCTCCTGTTTGATCTGCGGAATGAGGGAGGGTCCCCTGCAGTTCTTCCTCTTCCTCACCCAGTAATCATAAACAGACTTGAGAAGGTAGTCATCCTCATTTAGCAGCAGCTTGGCTTCCTGAAGAGTGACAAACTGCAGAGAGAGAGACCGGCCTGTCCTTATTACCGCACCACGCTTTTCACACGCTGTTAAACTGCTTGATGCTTCCAGATATCCACTGCAAATGCATTCAGTGATAAATGAGAACGCAAAACAGTGCTGTAGAACGGACAGTACCTGGTCTACGCTTGCTTTTTCCAACCTGTCCATCATTGTTTCAAACTGGAGGGGCTTTATCTCCATCTTCCTATTCAGCCTGTTGAGGAGCGTCTCATCCTCTGAATCCATATCATAGTCGGGCTGCTCGTTGTCCAGACTGAAAGCTGGGGGAGGCGAGTTTGATATTAATTAGTTTGGTGCTCTTCTCTGGACATGTGTGTATATATATAAAAATATATATATACATAAAATATACATACACACACACACACACATTCCAGTTCACTGCATATCTGCTCCAATAAACTAAACTATGATGCACTGCCACTTCATGTTCATGTCAGAGGCAAAAGTCAAATGGTGCTCACGCTGAATGTGAAGGAGCTGTTTGGGGACCCTGAAGTCTCCCTTGTAGAGCCGGTCATAGTAGGTGATATTGCTCTCTGCCTCGGGGACCGGGATGACCATGCTCTCCTTCTTCTCCCTGAACACCTGCTGTGCTGAAATGGCTCTCTGTAGGTGGTGCTCCTGAGAGAAGGAAGGAGAAATAAACAAGCAGGGCTAAAACGACCATGCTCTAACCTCTGTGGCTGTCTGATTCACTGATGAAATCAGTCAGGGACACTTTAAACCCGGACTTTATCGTTGAGTGAGAAGGTACAATTAGAAGGTGCCAACCAGCAGGTGTTCAAAATAAGCAGAACTGTAAAACAGAATACAGTAAGTATCCTGCATGAAAACAACTCCTGAAGCAACATGCCCTGAATTCAGTCTGTCGGACTGGTAAGATGCCTCTAACATCTGTGTACGTCTGTGTACATAATGATCTCAGAACAGCAAGATCAGGCCAAATATTTGGTGAGCGGACTCCAAAGTTTAGTAAATGTGGAGACATAAAACAGAGCACAGCAACTTTCAGTCATATCTTAGTGTGATTACATCTTAAATGCTAATCAGTCCTTTGCATTAAATACATACAATTTGTGCCAAATGAGAGATTACAGGATTTCTGTTTTGCAGGAAATCAGCAAAAGTATACACGTCAGAGCATACCTGCAATATATCTAATACTAACAGCGCTTGTTCAAATCCGCTAAATTGAGAAACACAGCCCATCAAAACGATGACACTAATTTGTCACTAATAGTGTCAAAAGCATGTGTAAAATACTATTGTGACAACTTCAAAATCACATCTATCAGCTATGGCTGCAATAAACGTATGAACTACCTTCACAGTACCTACTCTATCAAAACAGGTTCATCCTTACAGTAGTATCAAAGTGTCGGTATCTAGACAACTAGACTAGAAATCTAATCAGTGGACATGCTTTCGAAATATGTAGGACACGTGAGAAAACTTCCAGATAAAAACTGTATCTGCCTATAACTACTTGCAATTATTTCACAACTGTGTTGCCATCTTGACTGGTTAGCTAGCTACTGAATTTAACCTATGCCTAGGAACACACGTGTGGACAAATACGTTTTGGCAGCTGCCTACGTCACGGTACAACTACTGTTGCAGCCGGGAAAGTCAAAGCGCGACCTGAAGCATCTCCCGCATTTCATCGCAGCATCATTTAACTTCCGTAGCCAACTAAAATGACTTACACGAGAACATCGCCAAACATGTTTAGTTTGTTAACTTAACTCTTCAAACACACAAAAGCTTGCTGAAAAATTGTGTGCGCGACGACCATATAATCAATGAAGGAATGTTACATGCTTATTGGACGTACGCTAGCAAGCTAACTTCACTTTTGAGATCGACTTCCCGACTTCCTTACGCAAACTGCGCAACATAAGAACAAAGGCAAACCGCTCCGACTACCTAACCAATCACATTCGTCTCAAAACAACGACGAGCCTAGAGAATCATGAAGAGAACTACGCACTCTTAGTTACGTCAAATATCCATGTAACAGCTAGCCTACGCCAGATAATTTGCGTACGCCGTTAGTGTAAAATGTGCGGGCTCGCGTTAGGATTTGATACGTATTTTGCGTACACTACGCAGCCTACACTTTACCAAGCGGGACAAGTACGCATGTATCTTAACGTAAGGACGTGAAGAATACCAACACCCTGCTTTACTCTGGTAATGATAAAAATTTATATAAATATTCCCCTACCGATTCTTCTTCTTTTTCCATCCCCGTTGGCATCTGCGGCACAGCCCGGTTGATGGAGACGCAGTCATTGAGGTCCGGAAGGTCTCTGTTGCGGTATATGGGGAGAGGTTTGGCGGCGTCTAGCGCTCGCGCTCGGAACGATAGTTTACTCATTGTTTTCGCCTATCACAATAACATAAAATGTGAAGGAAACATTTATCCCGCCAGAAAATCACACGAAACTCGGTTAAAAGCCACAAGGGAGCCGGTTGTTTTCACGACGGCCGGACTCATAGGTTCCCGTTGGCTCCGAATCCAGCACAAGAAGCCATTTTGGTCGAGTTTTACTGCGTTTAAAACCTATTTTCTCTCGGTCGGTCCGCTCCCTGCGCCATGGAAAACATGGCGGACATTTCCACACAGCGGCAAAGCGATCCCGACAGCCAGCGCGAGACACCAGAACATGGGCCGGGGCGCTGCGCGCGCAGCTCATACAACATGCAACAGAAGCGCTTAGCTACGAATCATACGTAACATGCAAAACGTTATCACCAGCAGTGCATTGACATGCAAGTTGCATCTGACTTGCGACCATGATGCCTCTAAACGAGTCATAGACGGGCAAAAGATAGGCATTCATACAAGCGGAGAGAAAAGTTCTGTGTGAGAAACAGATTACCAAATAACTGCAGGATATCAAACTGACTATATTCAACATATTTAACGAAAAACTGATGAAGGTTTGCAGAAACGGGGCTTTAACAAGTTATAATAATTTTACAACAGTAGATTAGATGGGAGAACCATTGCACATGCTAAAAATTCATGCATGTTTGGGCATTGGTGGTGAACTTTGACTTAAAATGTTATTTATTGTGGTCAAACTCCATGACTAAAAAACAATTTATTGCATTGAATAAAACAAGGTCTCAGTGGGTCACCTGTGCTGTACGTGACCACAGTCTGCAAATTTGGCACAGGTCTGTCTTTCACCTTCCTCATATGTCACTGAAGTCTGATAGACACATTGCAAATTCAACTTTATCCCTTCTAATAACCAAGTTATTATAAGTGAGTTTGCTAGCATACTTGCCAAAATTTCGTGCACAGTCTCTGGAATTGTACGGTGGCTCAGCACCTCAGAGCATGCAGTGTGCCAGGTGCCCACAAGCAACGCTACAATGATAATTGCTCTTTTGAGGACCATGTCAACTTCTAGCTTGCTAGAATTTTTCCATTGTATCACTTTCAGGGCTGGGGGTTTCACAAGCTGTCAGAGACTGTCAAAATCCATCGAACAGCTCCTGTAGAACCTATGCAAGAAGGCACTGAGTAAGCCATGGAAGAAGAAAGATAGAATGACAAAGGACACAAGAGCTGAGTCAGAAACAGAAGCTGGACAGAGGCAGAGCATGAGGATATTGAGCTGTGTCCAGACAATGAATTTATTTGACAATGACAAGTCAATGAACATGACAAGTAGAAAGAAACCAAGATGAAATTTTGTAGCAATGGTAGGTGCATCCTGGTTATGTTAGGTTCTTTGTAACTCAACTATAGGGCAGCACCACTGACCAGTGTGGGGCTGTGCATGGTTCACAGATTGCTGCTGAGTACTGACTTGATGACACTTACTGTGATTCCCCATTTGCAAAACCCATGTGGTTTGACAGCACCAACTCCATTGATTCTGCAGATGCCCTCTCATATGGAGTATCAGGTGTATTTCAGTACACTGCTTTGCAGTTTTCAGAAATACTGTGTGCTAGGTTTTAAGAGTGAAACAAGGAGTGAGAAATTAGTTTGATGTCACATTGATTAAAAGCTGTTTGTTTGCTGCGTGAGATATATGACATCCATATTGATCTAGCATGTCCTTAAGTCACTCAGGGTCACATAATTCTTTTTAGTGTAACTGCTCTCTGACTGAGGCAATCAGTTCACTAAAGACAGACCAACCCCCCCAAATAAACTGCAGAATCGAGCTGCTCCTGCTTTGTTTCATGAGTCTACAGTAACACTTTATAACTGGCTGTGGCACAGCTATTGCTAAATATCAGTAACTGCAATTCAGTAGCAGGCCTAGTGATTACAAATGTCTTTCTGCCTTATTTATTAATTGTTGAATAATGTATCCATTGTGTTTTGCACAAAAAATTTAAGCAATTGCATTTTTTCCTGCCAAACAAAAGACATATTTTTATGAATTGTTGCAAAAACACAATGGGATAATAGTAACAATAATAATCAGGGAAATTACTGAAGAAAGGGACAGGTAGGGAAACCATGGAAGCATAGCTGTCAACAAACTGTAATGTCTTCTTTGATGGAGAGTTGCAAATATTGCATTCAATTGCAATATAGTGAGTGAAGTCACTATAACATCTGTTTGCAAATCTCCCCCCTTGGAAGGAGCTGGCAGTCAAGAACTCACCATGTGGTCAGGTTTCAAAACAGCCACAGGATCTGTTCTATGAACATGAACAAAGGCATTTTATTTATCTGGGTATATGGGAAAAGGCTGCTTATTAAAAGTTTATTATGGAGTGAAACTTTAGTTAAAGACTTTTGAGTTCCATTAGCACCCTCTGTGGGTAATGGTCCACAGTACATGATACAGGAATTGTCTCAATTCATTCAGTGTTAATATATAAAATGTATTTGCTTTGACATTTTTAATTGAAAAACATTTCCAGCAGAGTAATGAATATAATATTCTGAATCTGTAGTTATTTCTTTATTATTCAGGACAGAACGTTTTTTTTTCTTATTAAATGCATTTTGTCCTAATTAGTAGTATCAAATTGCATTACATCACAATGCATAAAAGCAGGCCATACTGTTTTTTCCCGCAATTAACAGGTTACCTTCACTGTTACAGCACTAAATAAGTTATAGACATATAACTTGTAGGCATCCAATTGTTGCGTAGTGAAAGGTTCATTTCCCTAATAAGCTGTTCAAAGTATTTTTACAGAAACTGCATTTTTTTTTATCATCAGATGTAAAAAAGTTCTCCCTTCAAGTCCTCGGTATCAAATATTCTGAATGTGTATATTTAAAGCAAAAAACAAATATAAGCAATGGTTAGCTGTATTTTATGGAGTGGTTCAACTGTAGATCAGAGCATTGCTCTAATCCAATGAACGAGGCATTTTCTGAAAACCCCACTGACCCTAATAAAAAAATAGATATTGGCTGAAGGATGTTTCTCAAAATCTCAGTTAGTCAAATCACAACGCAGCTGTAGATATTGGTTAAAGAATGTTTTTCAAAATCTCGGTTGCTCTAATAAAAACCCAGTTGTTTTTATGGTTAAAAATGCAGTGTGACTCACCCGGGACCAGACTGTCTGATAAACAAATAAACAATGTAAAAATGAATGAATAAAAGTTTATTGAAGATGAGCTTCTGTTTTTCGGACAATATAGATGTAAGTATATCATTTACTCTCAAGCTACAACAAATTCAGTTTGTAGCAGATTTTTACAGTTTTCTCCTGTAAAAGACCAATTTCAGTACATACATCAACTTATATTCATAGGTCATAGGAATATCAGAGATATGAGTGTCCAAGCATTCAAGTACCTGCTAATCAGAAAATGTGAAATACATGTAAATCGGGTCACTTCTTTATACAAGAAATGTGAACTTTCTTAGACCCACATTAGACATCAGAAAAATGATGTCACACTGGGAATATTGAGGCGACGGAACACAATCTGCCAGATGTGACTGTTGTCCCTTGGCAGAGGGGTCACACTGTCCTACGTGGGTGACATTGTTTTGGTCACTGCTGCTTGGAGTGTTCATTTTGGTGGGAAATTTCCATTTTGATATAAACCCCCGATTGAGACAATATTCAGTTTATCCTTGAGATTTGTAATACTGCAGACAAAATGGAAGGGTTAATTGCTTTGTCGGACAACAATGCCTTGGGTCCAGATTCCATCTGCTGCTGTGGTGTGTCCTGTATTTGATGGAGCTGTGCATTGTGAGCTGTGTATTGGCTGCATCCTGGCAGGTTTTACATCCTCTCCTGTTTGGACAGGTTTTTACTGAGAATGTGGCCGTTTATCCCACAGCAATCTTGCTCAGGATCGAGAAGCTACAGACAGAAGGGACTTCAATCTACCACAGTATATGGGATCTGAAAATATCAAAATTTTTTTCCCCTCATTCAGTTTAGGTTTTATGGTCATGTACAGTACCAGTCAAAAGTCTGGACACACCTGATTAAGATAATGGGAAACATGCATTCAAAGACATTTTGATCTAAAGACTTACGCTTAAATGCTTTAAATTTGTTTGACAAATATAGTGAATTTGATGCCTATGTATGAATTTATTTCCATTTTGTTTGGCTACTTTGAAGAATCGAAACTACAATATGATTTGTTTAACACTTTTTGGTCTCTGCATAATCCCATTTGTGTTTTTCATAGTTTTGATGTCTTCACCATTATTCTAAAATATGAAAAATAGTAAAAATAAAGAAAAACTCTTCTGTGAGAAGGTGTGTCCATACTTTTGACCGGTGCTGTAATTAAGATCAAATAGATCTGGATTAAACACACATATTCAGATAATAAAAAAAATGAAACACAGGAATTGGAATGAATGGGAAACTCTGCTATATTATTTGTAACTGTTATCGTTTCTGGAGAGAGTTCCTCCATCAAAAATGATGACCTCTAAGAGTTATTAATATCCTCAACTCTTGAACCCATAGGTATGAGTAATGTCATGTGACAGCTCCTGTCTTAAATCTGCCCTGTCACACAGATCTGATGAAGATATATGAGGCAATTTAATGAAATCAATTCATACGCTCGGAGAGCTCAACGCACAGAGGCAATAAGACACCCACAGGTGCAAAATTCTCTTCCAAGTCAACGGTGATGACCATGACATTTATTGTTGATGAAAAAACAATATATGCATAATGGGACAGAGTATGCCATAACTGGGGATAGATAACCATTTTACTTATGGTGTTTTTGTAGTATGAAATCATAGCATATTACTACTTCTTTATCTTCTGTAAATTTTTTTGTAAAAATTTTAAACTGGAATGCATAGTATTGTCATAAGTCATATGTTTTAGCACTAGGACAAACTTATTTTTTAAACTGTTATGCCACAGATAAGATGGCACTTGTTGTGCATCCAAGTAGTAACACTTATCTGAAGTAATATTTAGACCAAACGGGTAATGTTAATTAGCAGGAGTTTGTCAGATAAAGCTCAAGGATATCATTATCCCTTTCTCCCCACTATCAACTGCAATATTAATATATTTTGTGTTCTTTTAACCTTTTTTATTAATATTCCATGGGAAAGGGCTCTTATTGCTAAGGGAAGCAATCAGCCTTCAGACAGCCTGGTCCATTACATCATTTTTGGGTTCTTTCAAGATTGCATTTCTGGAAAAAACCCAATCATGTTACCTAAAGCTGTCACGATAAATCTGGCTGACTCACGGCGGCATTGTTGAACTCTGAGTAATACTGGAGAGAGGGGGCTCGCTTTGGCATGGTGGCTTGCGTGCAATTTCTTACCCAGCGACAGATCAGAGCTCAAAATGGGTGTCGTCACACTGAAATAAAACTCTCACAAGTGATCTGTTAGATTGCACCAGCAAGAAATGCTTTCTATGATAGCATCAATTCCTGTGAATAATATATTCCCTGCACATACATATGTGGTTAATAACAGAATCTGAGCTGATCTATGACTATTATATAGAAACCTTTAGCTTATGATGCTGAATATATACTTACCCATTTCATGATATATTTCAGTTGTCTGAAGACGAAGGCCTATATGTTCAATATTGAAACGCAATATTGCCTTATGCAGTCTCCGTCTTCATTAACAATGGGGCTTAGCACATCGCTCTCCCTCAGAGAAAATGATATGAAGGAATGCGCCTTTGCGCTATGATTGACAGGAGACCTTCAAGCACATGCAAGCAGGAGTAATCTGACGGTATTGTCCTGTAATATCTAGGAGACCAGGTGATGGAACAGATACCGCTATCAAGGGTGTGATTAAGTAAAGACAGAAAACAGCCTCCTCCCCAGCCTCAACAGCGTGCTTTGCGGATCCTGTTGATCAGTAGCTAAGATAAGCCCGTTCAAAGGGAAACGCCTGAAACGGATCAGTTAGGAAAAGTTGGCCACAGTCAAATCATTGGATCACGTCGAGCCGAAGCTCATCCTTCAAGTCTCCAGGTGTAGGATGTCAGAGAGCAGAAGCATAAAAAGGCCAACACTCAGCAAATATCCACGTTGGGCTGTTAGATGGTAGACTCAAGTCCAGAACAGACTTGTTTGAATGATCCTTCCCTTGTTTATGTTTCCTCCCTCTAGACCCCCCATTTGCGTAGCAAATGCTGCCTAATTGGGGTACGTCATAGTAGAAACCAGCGCGTGATGGTGCATAGTGTTATGTGGTTCTCAGTGTACCATAAAAATAAAGGTGAATGACTTAAAATGGCCTGAAGTGATTCTTAATAATCACGCTGGTCAAAAGCAGGTTAAGCATTAGTTAGTTGGTTAGTCTAAGAATACGTACCTGACATTGCTTCCCTGTTCCTACAGGCTGAGAGAGACTGGTCCTGCTTCTCACAAAGCTGAGATTATTTTATTGGTTAAGGAGTTGAATCAGGAAATAATCAGTTAGGACCATGACATTCAAATAGAATATATTCAATACATTATTGTTTTATTGCAACTGAATGCAATCTATTGTGTTTTGGAAATTCCTTTGGGAATGTTAAGCACACCACAGAAAACGGAATAAATCGTCACTATTATGAACAGCCAGTATCTGTAAGAGCAGCTTTCTAAACTGAAAGAAATCCTGCCATAGAAACAATGATTTCATACTTAGAGAGTAGCTTTGATATGCAGATATGCGTTAAGAAAAGCATAAACCAAAATGTCTGAGCAAAAATTTCAAGTATGAGTGACCAGTTTTTAATTGTAATGTTGGTGCAACATTGTTTAAATGTTACATCACTGTATGACCTGTAATGCTCACAATATTTACATTAAATTGCTGCTTACACAAACTCATAAAAATCTAAAAAACAAAACAAAAAAGAAAAAACAAAAACAAACCAAAAAGGTAAAAATGAAAAAAAAAAAAATTATGGACTCAATAAACTACTCCTAGCACCCACGGCAACGCTATCTGCAACCAATGAAATCAAGTGCACAAGAATACTTTACAAAGTCTAGAGTTGTAAAGTATACATTGGTGAGAAAATATAAACTTAGCTAGTTACATGTTGAAGAGACAACACAAAGTGACAACAGAAAGAATTGGTTTCACCAAAAAAAAAATTAAACAAAAAAAACAAGGGGTAAGAAAAGGAAACCTAAATATACTCACACACATACACACACAAATACACAGTCGATGGGGGGGCGGGGGGGGGGGGTAAACTAAAGAGAAGCTGCGCAGACACACGCATCAGGTAAACAAGCTGGTACAAACCAATGAACAACATTCACCGTCTGAAATGAAAACACACTGACTCTGACAACAAAAAAGCGAAACTGAACGACAGATCTTACACAAGGTTTTGTACATGGGACTGTGGTGGGTCTCCATGTCATTGCACAAAGGGCAGAATGAACTTTACCAATGGGGCTGAAGTATCTTCCTCTTGGATATGGTCATGTGACTTTTGGGAAGATTTCAAGGTGCATCGTGGGAGAGTTATTTTGAAAAGCACTGGCCAACTGAATGGACGTGTCATTGTATTCTATTAGATGAACCTGGACTGTTGGGAGTTTTGGAATGCACTTTGCCTTCAGACTGACAGTATTGTGCATGTAGGCGTAAAATTCCCTAAAGGATGATACTGTAAAACTACAGCAATTTTGGTTGTAAGACACGTTACAAAGAGTGGTCTCTTGCATTTTATGTTTCTGTAGTGAATTTTGTTTAGGGATACCCTACTTTAACATAGCTTGTTCTGGTTGATGCCGCATTAACAGAGGGACAACAGGTGAAATCTGTTGACCACTGACACAGTTATGTCGAGTTATGACCTTCATGACAGTTTCCCGTGGCCTTCAGAGTGACAGCTAAGCGTTGAGCTAAAGGCATTGTGTTGTGAGGCCAAGGGACCGATGCCTTCATCACCGGGCCCAGAGAATCACAACAGCATCACTTGCAAACAGCTTGCTTGTTAGTGTTCCGGTGACCCCCTCCCCCACCCCTCCGTTTTAACTGAATGTTTTCATTATTGCCAGCCAGAAAGGTTCTGCACAGCTCCGCACTTTTATTCTCCCCATCACTCTCGCTTTTAATGGCGGGCCCCACGTTTTCACAGACACTCCTTTGAACTTTATTCAGGATTAGTGTTTCGATACCTCCCCTATCATAGCAACCCCCCCGTCTGTGCACAACGTAGGAGTCCTGGTAGCATGATGACCCAGTCGTGACATCAGCCTCTGGGCCCTCTGGGATATGTTTGTTTCTTTAGCAGTGTAAGGGGCCAGGCCTGTTTCCTGAGAGCTAAAATGTCTGATGCTATACTGTGCACTCTTCCTCAACCCCACGTTAGCATTCGCTCCAATCCAACCTCTCTGCAGTTTCACAGAATATGTTTAACTTTGGCCGTCTGAAACTTCATTAGTCTTCCCAGATGGTTAACCCTCTTGTAGTTTCGTCTTCAACACTATATCAGATTAAAACTCGGATGGTCCTAATTTCACAGATACTGTGCTGTTAAAAACTATCAGTCCTGCCTGTCTGTACCCTAGTAAATAACGTGGTCTTCCTGAGGCAGAGAGAAAAATCAGTACTCTATGAAATGCTCCAGCTGCATTAAAGGACAGGTCACCATAGTCTAACTTAAAATAACAGTCCTGTAAAAACACAAAATGCAAGTACTGGATGTGTCAAAAAAAGAAATTAAATAAAGACAATATATATTTATATTTGTTAACTGCTAACTGAATAATAGGCTGTTCACCTTGTATAAGAGGAAAAAAAAATATATATACTCTAAGGCATTTCAGAGTTTACAACTCTTATTAGTATTATTGCCAGCTATTATAATTATATAGCTACAAATAAATATGAAATACATTAATAATTTACAACAACAACAACATCAACAACAGTAACAACAACAAAAACAATTAAGGCCTCTAATTGAAAAAATAAAATTCCAAACCAGTGATAAAGCTTTGGCAGCGGGGATTCTTGCGTATGATATAAGGCTTAGGTCATACCATCGTTCTTACTTATTTGGGTTATTTCAACTAGAGTTTGAAAAGGTAAAGATAAATTGACCTGCACATTATATCCCAGTGTTAAAATTGATCACTGTTTCGTTTGTCTTTGTAATGTCTGATCAAGCAATGAACATATAACGTCGTTTGGGCCTTTTAACCATTGGATTCAGTATATTCAAGAAGAGCAGTATGGTCGGCACATAGAAGCTTCAGAAGATGAACCTCATTTCAATGGCATAGCTTAAAGGTTTACCATCACTGTAAATTTAAAATCTAATAGGTTGTCCCTTACCATTACTATAGTAGCTATCCATACTGAAAAACCTAATAACTAAAAACACAAGCAAAGCTGAAATTATTTTTGCAATTCTGTAACCTGTTTCAAACAATCAAACTCATAAAAACCCCAGAATTATTTGCTCTACCTCTCCAGCTCCGAGAATTGTAGCAAATTACATTGCATTGCAAATGGCATCATTTCTCATTCTTCACAAGCCATTCCTCAAATTTAACTGCATAAACATACTCTAAATACAAGCCTAAGCTGTAAATAGTCCACTCTGTGTGCTAAGATGTCTTTGTGCAGCGCACTAGCCTTGCATCGAACAGGTCAAAAGAGCGTGGCCAGCTTCGGAGTGGCTTCTGGGGACTGGAGGCAGACAGGAATGCACTCCACTGCAACTAAAAATTTAACATCAACATTTTAAAAAAGAAATAAATGGCTTAAACATTCCATCTCTCAGTCTCATCATGAAATTTCGGAAATCGAAAAGGCCCCCTCATCGCTCAGGCATAAGAGATTTCTCTGCGATTAACCCTTTGCTTTTCAGTATGCACCTACAGAACATCAAGGTAAGGAACAACAAATCTTAGATTCTCAGTGAAGTTGCCTTTTAAATTTGATACCCAATATTGCTGAAAGAGTAACAGTAAATCGTGGTGGCCAGTCTGAGTAATAACCAACCAAACAACAGAATAATAACCAAATAATATTGATTAATGTTTTAGGTATTTTAGGACAAATACAAGCCATATACAAGTATGCACAAGTCAGTTTACCTTTAAAGATTTAAACCTCTACTATTGTAATAAAGCAGATGCATCTAACACTTAGAAGTCCTTTTTGCAATGTCCTATCTTGTATTTGTTGTATCAAAAATATTCAAGAAAAATAAGTGATTTACTTTTGAAGTACAAACAACTTCAATAATTCATGCATTTTTCAGCTCCTTCCTTGGCATGGCTTTTTTTTTTTTTCCTCCAGTAACACACACGCATTTTTTTTTGTGTTTCAAAAATAGCTTAAAAACACTATTTCAGCAGTTAAAGAAAGTGTACTAACAATCTTTTAATCTCACCAGAGCAACAGATGAACGGCATACGTCTTGCGTGGCGTACCCTGTTGGCTTTGCTATGCGTGTCACATTACTTTGTGCGTAGCACTGCCCCTTCCTGTGTTGTGATGACCTGTTTCAAGAGAAGCCCAGAAGTACTTTCAGCTGGTAAAGTTCATTCCGTTTCGACACACATAAACGAACACTTATCGGTGTGAAGTGTCTTGTCGTAATCGAGGGTTTACATAATCATGCCTTTTTTTCCTGCTGTTTAATACAAAAACAGCATGTTTCAACGTGATCATATAAAAGCTTTAGGCTGTATCTCTTTTTATTTATCCCGTTTACACTGGTAGTCATATTGACCGTGTACTGAATAAAAACCAAAGAAATTTGTACACTTTTTCTGCTTCGTTTTGTACAATAAAAGATAAAGTGTGCATTAGGTACGCTTGTACATGACAATATTGTACAATATTTACATTTCTTCTCTGAATATCACCGTGACATTTCTGCTTTGTCTATATACATATTGAAAATGTATCAGAAATATTTGGACTGTCTATTTTCTCATATGCAGGATTTTTTTCTTTTTCTTTTTTTTTTTTTAGTATTCTTGAAAAAAATAGTTCTTCAGCAAGCTTTAGACAAACGGCAAACCGTTGTTTACACAGTTTCTGATTTATCCAGCACCTTCACTGTCAGTCTGTGTCCTGGAGGGGTTGAAAAATACTGTACCACTGTTTGATTGTAGCACCGGGACTGGGGGATGGGGGGGGTCTGTTAAACGGTTAAGACTCTGTATGTACACAGTTCACATCTCGTTACTGGACTGATGACCAACACATTCAATGTTATCTGGAGATCTTCCGCCGCTTGGGTTTGGGGGGCTTCATCTGTCTGTCTCTTGGTGGCATCTGGTGAACCTGAGCGGGACACAGATGGCAAACGCAGAAAATGTTCACTGTACAGGCATACACTGCAACAAAAGCCTGGTTTGTTTTCTTGGTTTCTGCCATTGGCAATTCGTGCAGTCATCAGTGTGATATCTTTGGTAAAAACAAAAGAAAAAAAACACTACAACTGATCTCTTCAGAACCTCTCTATGAGGCAGTGTAGCATAGCGGTAAGGAGCAGGGCTCATAACCTAAAGGTCGCTGGTTGGATTCCCCGCTGGGGCACTGCTGCTGTACCCTTGAGCAAGGTACTTAACTTTGCCTCAGTAAATGTCCAGCCGTACAATGGATAGCATGTAAAAACTAACATTTAAGTTGCACTGGATAACAGCTTCTGCGAAATGACAATAATGTAATGTATTCTAATACTTGGAATGTTCATTTAGGGTTGGTCTTCTAAAACTGGCCGTTTCATGTGGATACTTGTCAATGTTCTGATGAGGATGAGGATTTTGCCTGGGCTGCTGCGTCTCGGTTACTGGCAGCTCACAAGGCGTCCCTCGCAAGCCATGTGCAGCCAGAGAAAGCTGACCACCGTCAGCTTCCCTTGTAATGCGCACTGGCCGTGTACGTCCAGCCTCTTGACGGCAGGGGGGGGGGGGGGGGGGGGGCGCATTTAAAGCGGCAAAATGCTTTTAAAATTGAAATGAGTGCTGGAGAGGCAGTGGCGGAGGGCGAGGTTGTTGCAGCTTGTTTATGTAATCCTCTGACTGGCGTCTCCCGTCAGACACGGAGATGCGCCTTTGATCAAAAGTGGCTGTCACAACTCGGCTCAGCCGGTGGTGGAGGAGAGGCGGGGGGGGGGGGGGGCTGGGGAGCCAGCTTTATACCACACCACTCATACCTCCTTCCCACTATACACAGCAACACTAAAAGTGCTGTTTACGCTTACAGCCAGCTGTAGGTACGGCGGGACTGAGAGAGGGTCCGTCCGGGTAGAGCTGGCTACCTAGTGCTCAGCGTTACCACGCCGTGGCCAAATCATGTCAGAGATAGAGGTAAGCCTCGACTGTAATGCAGTGAAAGACAGCAGATCTCTTGAGTGACAGTCTATGTGACGCAAAGTGCAAAAGCTAAGCTTACGAGGAGGCAGTGCAGACCGGTATGTGAAAGTGTGTGATAGCAATAGGCCCACTGGAGTTCTAACCAGACAGTCTTGGGACAAACCCCAGGAGAAAGGCTAAAGGGTCTCAGAGCACAGCACCTTGTACGGATATAAAGCAAGGTCCTACAATGTCCAAATGTTCTCCTATGAGAAGTGCAAACAAAACAATGTGCTTTCAAAAGTGTTTGCTAGAAGGTGCAGGTCTTTTTTTTGCAAAAAAGGTCTGATTTATTTATGTGTGTAGTAACACTGGCCATTGGCTACACTATGTTGCCATAAATCAATAAGGAAGGTCTGATTTATTTGTGGCTATAGTAAAATGCAGACATTGGCTGAACTGTATGCTGAAGTAAATAAATTGGTAACATAATCATTGATACTCACACTGCCTGACATTTTGTCCAGCTCGCTCATCGCTTCATGTATAGCAGCTTCTAAATGATTATTCAGTTTTCCACCTCTGTGCAAAGGAAAACAAACACAACAAATGATATGACAGACATCTGTTCTTCACCATTAACACCCTATTATCAAACCCATTACTTTCAATCCCAAAATGCAACACAGTGGAAAGACAGAAGGAGACCATCCCTTTTAGCGGGCATATTTACACATGGACACAATTTTCACTTTGGAAAACAAGTAACACTTGCAAACATAACAGTGCGAGTCCGCTACAGATCAAGAAGAAACCTGCCCCCTCCTAAAGCCAGCTAATCCACATGCAAATTCATTTGAAATGTGCGTAATTTGAGGTCCGCCACAGAGGTCTGAAACAAAGTTTTAGCGAGCAAACACATTCCATCCGGCACTTAATAGAAAGGCAGGAGGCTTTACTTCACACTTTTTCAAAGGAGGGATGGCAGAGCGGAATGAGTGGAGCTGGTTTTAATCTTCAGCGGACAGTGTGCGGTGTGAGCATGGAGAATACTGCCTTTACACCTGCATCGTGACCAAACTCGCTCCGACCCCCAACACTCTCTTCAACAGGTAAATAATACTCTTCCTACAAATGACCTGCCTGTCAACGTGCGGTTTTGTACGAGTTTGTTTCTAAACAAGCGCACCTGATGCTAATGCAGATTCTACCCTGGGCTGCGTGTTGTACACATCGCATAAAGATGTCCGTTACAAAAAACACCTTTAATCAATACACAGTACCGTTTCAACTGCTCTGCTGCCTATCTCTAATTAACCACTTCCCCTTTCTATGGTCCCAGTAAAAACTACCAAATACAGAGTTATGCTGTGCTCAAATCTCAGCTGCACATTTCAGGTAGCTACCTGTCAATCATTTAAACTAAGAAATAGCTTAGTGGTCACACTACTTCCTCCTATTCACTGAAGTAAGAGTATTCCATACCCAAGATAACATACACAATATTTTTATTAAACATATTTCCTAGATTACCCACTACCTGCCCGACCGCCGTACATGTATTACAACTGAGGGCAGGCTTCCTGCAAAGCGCTCATACACAGTACTTGCAGCTTATCACATGTATGTAAATCAGAGCCTTTCTGTTAGCTGAAACTGCTTGCTTTCCAGTCCTGTTGTCCAGTTAGACTGAGCAAGCTGCTTGTCTCATCTTCCTCTGATGGTACAGTGTATTAAAGCATAGCCACCATTTTGTTCAAGCAGTGCTAATTTTATAATTTGCTTGTTTAGTGGGCCCCTGTTGGCTGGATTCATAGTGCAACCAGCTAGCTATCAAACTCCTGCTTTCATGTGAACGAGGGACTTTACATTTTCACGTATCTGAGGTTCCACTACGTACATGTGTACGCAGTGTGGTCACGGCAACTCAAAAATACCCTTGTTTGAGGAATGCAATCTCATTGAGATGTACGTGTTTGCTGGAACATTCTTCTCCTCGGTTCATTGTAATCAATTATTAAATTAAAGAACAGATTGAACAGTATGCTAAATAAACAGAAGATGACTGGGAGACCTAAGGGAAGGCACAGCTGGCTATACAACAGAGTGTAACAGGGGCAGATTCAACTATATAACAATATAACAAGAGCAAAAATCCCGGTGATGCTGATAAAGTGTGTACTAATGAGTAATACTACTGAGATTCTGAATTTCAAAAACAGTTCCAAGCTTTATTAATTAAGTATTTGGTAGGACCACAATAGTGGAAGTACTGGAGCTGTCAATCTTTGCATGCTCAAAATGTGTATATGCTGTGTATTTGCATTCAATTATAAACAAGAAGGCCTTCCTTTATTTCAATTCAATTTCAATTCATGCTGAACTAGGATCAGATTTCCCAACCCCAATCCTAAACTATATTAAAGCAAAATTCATTAATTTGAGGTGTTCAGATGTTTTTTTTCCTTTTGTCCTTTTGAGACTTCACTGACATATCATCGCAGTTCAAAATCTTAGAATCCTGACAACCCCAAGATATATAATCCATATATAAAGGATATCTCCAAACACTTTGCTGCCTAATCGTCTCTTTAGCCTGCAAGGTGGCCCCGCAGTTGGCACAAGAGAGAAGGAAAGATTAAGCAGCAGTGTATGTAACACCGCTGCTAAGGTTTACATGTAGATCAAACTCGCCGCTGCCGGAAATCACAAATTTAAGAGGCAGATGGAGCGCAAACCGCATGTTCTTTATGCTCGACTTCTTGGATTTCGTTTTAGAAAAATCATTTCTGACTATAAATATTTCTCTGAATGGAAAACGCTGGGCAAACACAGGCCGTCTCCTTTTAATGACGATCTGGTTTACAACAGCCCACATTTCTGACATGTAGAAAATAAATTTCCCTAATTAATTGTTTTACTGCACAAACTCCAGATTTTCCCCATCTGGTTTACGCCAGGGTTTCCAGGGATGCACTGTGTCTTAAAAGTGGGGCCCATCTGTAGGAATTGTTTTCAGCTGCAAAGTACTGAAACAATAAATGAATGGGATTTCAAATAAGAGAGCAATAAACCTGAACAGCATTTGAAGTCACTGGCATGGCACATAGCTGGAAAGGAACGTAAGTCACAATCTCTGCATCCTGAGCAGTCCTGGGACTTACTTTATATTCCTCTTGGAAGCTCTGTTGAGCGCCTCCAGGTCTTCTGTTAGTGTCTTCAGCCTCTCTGGCTCCACCTGAGGAGAGGTAAGAACACCACACCGCGTTACCCAGGGGGGGTCTGTCTGTTTCGCCATTCATTTTTAATGATAATATCTCTTCCCAAAAACTCCACTGTGAGGAGTGACAGCAGAGCACAGCTCCATTCTGAGGGACAGAACTTCTGAGCGCGACTGTAAATGACTCAGAGTCCTCATTTCACACTCCATAATTGTAATTTATTTTCGAAAAAAGCCCCATTTGCTTAAAGTAAACACCAGCTAGTCAAGACAAGGCAAATACAAAGTCACATCTGCCATTAAATTAAAAAGGGTAGATGAACGTATAAATATGGGAAAACTAATGGACGTTCTTACGAGTGATAATGGCAATGCTTTCCACAAAGCATTCTCTGTACGATATAGAACACCATTGTAAGCACTATATTAATATTAATTAAATATTATGTAAACTAAAGCTGACATCAGTAGTGTGTCATATCACCATCTATATCATAAATGACACTGCAATGACATTCTGATGTGGTCTTTTAATGTAATGTCACCCATGACATGAATGGTGACATATGCCACCTAGCATTCCATTAATGCTTATGTAGCACTTATGAAGTTGTTACGCAATTTTTATAAGGACCTTTGTAGTTTTTAAACTGATGTGTTCATTGAACATTAACACAAACACACAATAACAACTTCTATTAAGCATTACATGTGTTAATAATAAATCCTCCCGGCTCCTGAGTGGCTCAGTCAATAAAAGCACTCGTTCTGAGTGTAGACTGAGTGCTACGGCCCGGGTTCGAACCCGACCGTGTCATTAGCCGACAGTGACCGGGAGCTCACAGGCGGAACACACTGGCTTTGTCCCGCCAGGGATAGGGGTGGGTATGTCGGCAGGGGCTTCGGTCCCATTAGCAACAGCGACCCCTGCTGGTCGATCGGGGGCGCCTGAGGTCCACATGCCAAAACTGCATATGGAATGTCTTCCTCCGACTCATCTCTGTGCTAGCCTAGCTTGTAGACCACAGCGCGAAAAGAAGCAGCGGCTGACATCACGTGTCTCGGAGGAGGGCGCGTGCTTGTCCACGCTCTCCCGGATTAACAGCGGGGATTGTGCAATGGGACCAAACATCAATGATGACAAATTGGACGTTCCAGAATTCGGGGAATTGGCCATTCCAAATTGGGGAGAAAATGGAAAAAGGGGAAAAAAATAATAATAATAAATCCTCCCTTCTTTAAGACATGTTATTGTTCATTACATTACATTATTGGCATTTAGCAGATGCTCTTAACCAGAGAGATTTACATAAATTCCACGTATTCCATGTATTATAATGCATTACATTATTGTCATTTAGCAGAAGCTGTTATCCAGTACAACCTAAATATGTAAGTTTTTCCATGTTATCCATTTATACAGCTGGATATTTACTGAGGAAATTCTGGGTTAAGTACTTTGCCCAAGGGTACAGCAGCAGCGCCCTGGCGGGGAATCAAACCAGGTTACAAGCCCTGCTCCTTACCATTATGCTACACTGCCATCCCTAATATTTCCGCCTGGAATATTGATGACACTGTGATAACCAGTCGAGAATTTAAGAAGCATATTAAATCTAGTACAGTATTCTAAAATGGGGGTTCTGGGGGCTTTTGTTTGAAAGAGAGGACATTTACAGTAATTAAAATGAAATCATTACCAATGAAAGGATTTTAACAGAACAAAGTGGCAAGCAGAACGAGCAAAGGGTCGATGGCTGGGGCAGGGATAGTGAGAGGCCTCGCAGGCCTGCTTCTAGGTGCAGGGCATTGCATACGAAGACGGGGCCGGACTCACCTTGTCCTGCTCACTGTTCTGCATGCTGGGGTTGTGCACCTGGTCCTCAGTTACCAGTTTGCCCGGCCACGGGGGGAAGCCCTTGATGTGGCTCCACACCAGGTCGCCCATGTTAAAAGTCCTGGGGCGGTAGTGCAGGAGCTCGTTGGAGGAGGGCGAGTCCGGGTGGCGCAGGTCCTCCTCGCTGCTCAGGCTCTTGGTGTCGGAGGGGCTGGGCGCGCAGCCGTTGTAGTGGCCGTTGTAGTGGATGTAGTCCTTGACCAGGGAGCCCTCCAGGCTGGTGGAGGAGCTGGGGGACTGGTCCTCGGCCGCCGCGTCCTGCCTGGGGGGGCCCAGCACGTCCCCGTAGGGCCGCCCCGGGAGCGGGGCGCCGCCGTTCATGTGGGCGCAGCGCTCCAGCGTCTGCTCCAGCCGCTCCTTGAAGCCGACGGCCGCCCGCTTGCAGTTGTTGAAGCGGAAGGCGTCGTCGGGCGGCACGGGCTCGTGGTGGTGGTGGTGGTGGTGCGGGGGGTCGGCGGGGCAGGGCGGGGCCAGGCCGGGCCTCTCCGCGCAGGGGCTGCTGCGCACGTGTGTGGAGCACTCCAGGAACTCCTCCCCCCGCCACGGCGGGTGTCCGTCCGGCCCCGACCCCGCCGCCGCCTCCCCCTCCCACTGCCGCCGGGGCGTGGCGTGGCCGGGGGACCGGAAGTACTCGTGGGGCTCCCCGACCTCCGGCGTGCTCTTGCCCTGCTCCGAGTTCCTGCGGGGGCGGCCGGGCTGGGGCGGCCGGGGGCGGGGGGGCGGCGGCTGCGGCGGCTGCGGCGGGGGCTCCGCCTCCGGGTGCGCCCCCCGGTGGCCGTGGATGACGGCGTTGACGGCGTACGGGAGGCTGACCGGGTCCCCGATGGAGGCGGTGAAGGCACTCATGGCGCTGAGGGCGGGCACCAGGCTGGCCTGCGTGGTGCCGCTCACCGTGGTGGTGATCACCACGTGCATGCCCTTGCTGGCCGCGTCCACCACCGCCCTGTAGATGGCGTCCACCGACTCGCCCCCGCCCCCGCCGCCCGGCAGGCCCTCCGTCCCGTGGGGCCCCCCGGGGGGCCCCATGCTCTGCGGCTGCAGCTCCCGCGGGCCGTCTCGCAGGTGCTGCAGCGGCGCCATTCCCGCCGCCTCCGGGAGTGATGTCATCGCCGACTGCGTGCTCATCTGCTTGTTGGGGTCCGAAATGCTCTCAGGCAAACTCACCTGAAACAGAGAGACCCTACCTGAGAACACGCAGAGACTGCAGAGACTGCAGAGACTCACAAACTGTACTTCATGTGCTAATAATAATAATAATAATAATCATAAGAAAATGAAAAAGAAGAATACTATTACTACAACAACTGTTACTACTACAATACTCCTAATAATAAGAATACTACTACTACAACACCTATCGCTACTACGAATACTACTACTAACAATAATAATAATAAACATTAACATAATAAAGCAGACAAAAAGACCAGGAAACACAGACAAGGTCATATTCAAGTTAAACTTACAACCAAATTACAACCAAAACGTGAAATGAAGCACCATCATTAACCTTCATGCCAATATGTCATAAGGATCTCCGTCCTTACTGTTCGACAGACTGACCTGAAAGTTCTGGAAGAGGCAGGCCATGGGGCTGGAGGAAGGGTTCTCGGGAAAGGGGTTCTCGGGGAAGGGGTTTTCGGGGAAGGCGTGCGGGTCCTGGAAGCCCTGGACCGCCGGCATGCCCTGCATGCCCTGGAGCAGCTGCGGCTGGCCCATCTGCTGGAACATCTGGCTGCTGCTGAGGGGCTGGAGGTTGTTGATGGTGCAGTTCAGGGAGGAAGTATCGCCTGTGGGAACCGTGCGAGACGGGAGGGGGGGGGGGGGGGGTCAGGGGAACGCCGGCGCTCACAATGTGTGTGTGTGTGTGTGTGTGTGTGTGTGTGTGTGTGTATGTTCTTTTCAAAGCCATTACAGTACAGAAAATCTGACCCAGATCACAGCTTCCTTTAGTCTATTGAAAGCACACATACACATATACATACAGGATTTTTCATTCTAAACGCACTCCCACGCTAGACTCTGTCACCACTTTAGGTCTCCTGACCTTACTACATGGTCCACTGGTTATACTTTAAATGCACTGAACAGTGGAGACTCGTGGTTAGGGAAGTGAACTTGTAGCCAGATGGCAGGTTTGAACAACAGGTGGGGCACTGCTGAAGTACTCTTGCATGAGTCTTTAGCCTGCATTGGTTTAAATTTGTGTATCCTGCTACATATATCGATGTATGCAAAAAACAACCTCTGCAGATCTACATAGCTAACAACATCAGCTAGGCCTATGTTCTTCCAGAGCACAACTACATTTTAACAACTTATCTGAACTGACTGTGATTGAGTCTTCAGTCGTACGTGTGGTACACTGTAGGTCAGCATCGAATACAGCATGTGCAATAACGATTATGGTTTCAAGGCTTTCATATAAATGACAGCGACTGAAAACCCGACTGATCCACGTGACCATTAGCAGCGTCTCAATTTAAAGGAAACGTTTGTACTATAGACACCGCCGAGCAATCACAGTTTTAAATGAAATGTGCTTGAAGTTCACAGGTTCATACAACAACCGGAAGGCCTCACTGAACTGCGCTGGAAAACACCGCAGACACATTAAGACTCTGCGCAGCCAGCGTCTCACTCTGAGCCAAACCAGCCTCAGCCCCTGTTTTAAGCGATTAACCCATAGAGGGAGCTCTAAGTGTTCACTATTACCAGCCCACTTTGGTCAGCCCTCTCTCCTCCAGATGGCACACGGTGGACTCCGCCACCTGACAAAAGGGAAGTGCGGCAGGAAGGAGCGGGCCGCGCAGGGAGGCCGCGTCTCCGCGAGGCAGGCGCAACCGCGGCCCCTATCGCAAACGCCAAACGCCCGCGTCTCTTTGAAGGGGCCCGCCGCTCTTTAAAAAAAAGAAAGGATACGCCGGAGGAACAGAGCCGGCCCGAGCTCCGCGATCGCCGCCGCGATATGAGAGTCTTCTATCTGGCCAATGCCATTTCAGCGCAACCTGCAGGTCATATTAATTCAGCGGGGGGGGGAGTTGGGCACTTTTAAAAGGGGACTCACAGCTCCCCCTCCCTCTCTCTCTCTCTGTGTGGTGCTTTGCCAGGCAGCAGACGGTTCACTCAGCCAAGCCTGCCTACCGTCAGAGTCATCACAACCAATTATAGCTCCGTTTAGATAAAAGATAACCCCTCGACTATAATAAGGAGGAATCGATAAGAACATTAAGGGTCACTGTATATATCTGATAGAACAGGGTGGAAATGCATATTTTCCCAGTGTGTCAGATAAGAAACCTGGTAGAACAAAACATTAGTATTAGTATAAAGCATTATTTTCACATATTGCAGCTCACTGTATCTATAAAATCCTTCCCAAAACTGAAAGCATGCACTGTAATTTAACAGTGTTTTGATAGAGAACACCGACATGAAGGGATGGGGTCCTGCAGATTCTTTATGGTATAAACATTTCAACAGTATTCCCACATGAAAAAAGAAATACATGCCGCAGTTTCCGCACACACATCTTTAATACGATGGCCGACCTGCAACGCGTGTCAGAGTACGGTTTAAATGACCACAACCTGGCCATGAATACTGCATTTTATGTGCATTGCAAGCACAGGCCCGGAAGCCAGCCTTCAAAACCACTGCATCTGACAGAAAGTGCGGCTGTCATTTTCAAGGTCAACCACTTCAACAGCTGTCATAAAAGAGCCTGTTTTCTTATGTATTTATTTTACCATTAAGCGGGAATAAAGTGCGAGTTACAGAGAGAGGCTGACGGAGCAAGAGTAATGCTATCCAGTGAAACATTTTTCCCCCCCTTATCAGGGACAGTTAGGAATACTAAGCGCTACCCAGGCCATGACCTGTCATTCACAGATCACATACAAAGAATAAACAAACAAAAAACAACTTCAACCACAACCTCAATCAGAATACCTAAAACTTATTCCTCACATGCATCGTCTTGTACAACTCTTTCAGAGAAAAACAGATACTTACGTATGGTATTCGTTACGGAGGGACCTAGAGCAAGTGACTTCTACAATGGTCACCACAGATCCATCTTTTCAGGATTGCACTATTCAGACGGTGCCAAAACCACAGATAGTCACCTCCCTGTTTTTAATGACTCATTTTTAAATGAAACCCAATCACAGAAGCAAACCACCCTGCCACCACGTTCAGAGATCAATATTGGATAAAAAAAAAATAAAATCTGTCTTCAGAGAAAAAGAATTACACTGGAGCATGGTTTTTCACAGTTCACTACCCTTTGCCATTACAGAAAATTCAATGGAGGCCAATGACAATCCTTCACATAGCAAAAAAATATATATATATTATCTTTGTTACTTTTCAAGAAGATATAGAGCATACATGGAAAAATACTCTGTTGCAGAAATGTAGCAAGAGAATGTGCTCAAGAATGCAGAGATCAAGCTCAGAATCATAAAATTCTTTGCAGCATCTGACTGAGAGGAGCAAAAGGACAAGTGGTCTTCTTCATTTAAAGATAAAGGAGCCTACTGATCCTTGCACTGTGGCAGCCAGGGGTGTGAGATGAGGGACACAGAGAGAGAGGCAGAGGGCCTGCCTGAGCCGTCCCCCCGGGGCTGACGAGGCTGCTGGGTCGCGTGGCGTTCAGCAGCGTCTCCGGCACGGCCGCTGCCGAGGGCTCGCCCCGCCGCCGCCAACGAGGATGATGCAGCGGCGGCACTCGCCAAAGAGGTTGCCGTGGAAACCGGGGGATGATTGGTGGAGCTGCCTACTGTGGAGCTCAGAAGGCTGCCTGACAGCTGAGGGTTCGGGGATTCGGGGTCTGGCGGGAGGAGCGACGGACTTTTTACCTGGCCCAGCTGGAAAACGGAAAGGGGTCCGATTGGCAGGGTAGCTCGGGGAGGGGGAGGGATTTCGGCTGCTGCTTGCGCCTGCTGTTGGCGCAGGGCCCCTGGGCGCTGGGCTTGGAGGGGATGCGCGACCTGAGATCCGATTGGCTCGCTGCAGCCTGGGACCAAAGCAGCATTCTGAAAAGACGCGCCTCCGGACTGCATTCTCCCACAGGGGCAAGGTGGGGTAGGAGCTGCTGCTGCTGGTTGCCCTGGTTACAGTGTGGGAGTAGGGGCAGCTGTGCCTATCCCGTGTGGGGGGAAGGCGTCGCCTCCCACGGGTAGCTGGCCTCACAATGACCCAGCACTGGGACAGCAATTACACCACCCTGCATTAAAAGACAAGGCAGGGCAGTTACAGTCCTGCATTAGATACGCAGCCCTGCATTAGAAACAAGGCACCACGGTTATGCAGTCCTGCATTAGAGGCGAGACAAAGTAGTTACGCACTCCTGCATCAGAGGGGAGGCACCATAATTACACTGCACTGCATTAGAGGCAAGGCAGGCTAGTCACGCCTTCCTGCATCAGACATGCAGTCCTGCATGAGAGGTGAGGTGGTGCAGTTATGCAGTCTTGCATTAGAGGTGAGATGGCGCAGTTACGCAGTCCTGCGTTAGAGGTGGGGTGGCGTAGTTGTGTAGGCCTGCATTAGATAGTTACACAGCCCTGCATTTGACACGCAGTCCTGCATTAGAGGCAATGACGGATAGAAGATCAGCATGTGCTCCTGCCAGGGAAGAGGGAAAACCTGCTACCTGCAACACACACAGATAAACACCTTCTACAGTTTACTGTCTCTGTGTAGGAGGCGGCCATTAGGCTGCCGCTGCCCAAAAACAGATGGCTTTTGACTGGCAGACACATTGCACCTATTCAGCCGTACGCATAGCTACGGTTTGTTACAATACAGGGACGTATTGAGACAGCATTAAAACACTACCCCATGTGCTTCAGCTCTTTGATGCTGTGAATAAGCAAGTTTCTTTTTATTTCTCTGCTTATTTACTGTCAGTCATGCTTGTGCGCCTTCTTGGTAAACGGAAGGCAGCATCAAGTCAATTCAGGACAAAAGGCAAAAAACACACAACTGGGCTATTGTATGACTCCCGCAGAACAGATGTTGTAAATGAGTACATTTTCCAGGAAATATCTTATCTAGCTTCCTGCTAGCATCCACAGCCACTCCTCCCGAGAGGTGACGCACAGCCTCGGAGGGCAACGCGCTTTGGCTTCGCGTTTCAATGAATGCAATGGCCCAGGAACATGACGTCAGCAGCCTCAGAGCTCAGCGGGACGGCTACCTTTCACACCATACAGTTAAGCATCCCCATGCGTCTGCACACCAGATACCGCCAGCAACTTCGACTCAGTCACACGCACAGTCAGTGACAAAACAATCAAATCTCTTATTTCAATACCAGCTTCAATACACCCTGCGGGTTCAGAAAAGCAGACAGGAGGCAGTCTGTGTGATGGAAGGTAAAGACAGAGCATGACAAAAATCCATCACTTCTGTCCTTCAGAAACAGGCCTGGAAGCCGCTGTTTAGAGTAAAAGCATCTATTTCAGTTAATCAGTCGCATACTTCAGAGGCTCTGTCAGGATACGAGCATCTTCAAAAACAAATGGAGGAAAAGAGCCTTTTTAGGTGTCTAAGATTTAATGAGGGGAAAAAAAAAATTGAGTATCAAGTCTACTTCTACACATTTTGCCATCTACCAAGGGAAAATAATAATCAAGTCGTGCATAGAACAGACTAACTGCAAAAGAACAAATTTAAAACTCTATAACACTGATTCTCAATCCTGCTCCTGGGGCCCCCCTGCTCCGCTCGTTTTCCATATTTCCCTGCTCTACCTACCTGACTGAACTCATCATGGCACTTTTGATTAGCTGAGCACACCCGATTTAACCAGGCAGCAAGATAGATAGAAGATATGCAGGACTGGGGGGCTCCAGGAGTAGGATTGAGAAACACTGCAGTCTATAACATTCTACATTGGCGAAATATTCCAACATTAGGCCTAGTAGTACCCATGGAAGCCCTCCTCCCCTGCTCAAGGTAAAGCATCAACAACCAGTAAACCTCATTACTAACGGAGCTGAGCACCGCAAGACCAACCAGGTGGCGTCACACGCCTCAAGTCTGACAGGCTCAAAAATACAGCACCGCGCTTCTGTAATGAATGCAGGGCTAAGAGTGTGATGGGAACCGCACCAGCGTAGTACCACACCGCGCTGTTGACGAATAGGCGGATGACATTTCTATTTACTCTGTCCCACTCATTCTGTAGTGCCGATATGCAGCCGCGTCACAATAACACGTAGTGCAGGTACACGAGAACCCTACAGCAGCTTTCATTCAGAGACAACCGTTACTATAGCTACCGAAAGCTTTTAAGTCTATCTAGGCTAAACCTTTTTTTGAGAAGCAAAAAGGGTTTTTAGATGTCGTTCTGCCTCTGACTGCGGAGTATGCTATTAACATGCTAAGTAAACACACGAAGCAAAAGGTCATTACTAAGGGATATCAGACCAAGAACCATGACAAAGTCCTTCTCTCCCACCAACAGTGGAAGTAATACGCGGCCTTTTGTCCGGCATTCAAATCAATACTGTTTGCTCAGTATTACTACGGCTAACAACCTTCCATTGACTGACTCCCCTGCCTTAATGTGAGGCGATACCATAAAGCGGTTTGAAATATCGGCCCATCGGTCTAAAGGAAGCCTCCCCGGGCCGTCTGCAGGCAGCATCCGGCACATCCGGCACTGACTCACGAGCCAGCCGGGCGATTACAGAGGGCATAGCAGGGAGGTAGAGCACTTGATACCACCGTACCCCCCCCGTGCCGCTGCCAAGCCTCTTACAATGGCAGATATCATATTAAAGGTTACTGTGGAGAGTCACAGAAGTGGCGCTGCGAAACCGCGCCGACATCGGCACCAAACCGCCACAAACCGCCGCGTTCTCCTTTCGGCCCAGCATCGATCGTTAGAGAGAGTCTCCCAAAACCGCATGCGGGCGTTAATCAGGCACGAGAAACAACGCGCGAGCTTCGGCAGTGTGCGCGCACTCAGTGTCACACTCGACCCCAGTCACGTTAGAAAACCGAAAATAGAAACCGGGTGCACTTGGCGTTAGATTTCAGGCGAGCGGTTGTCACAGACACATTTAATCTAGCTCAGCAGCATGAATGAGAGAACAAAAATAAAACAAAAACTCCAGTCTTTCATGGACGTGTTCTGCGGAGAATTCCGCCTCATAAGACATTCTCAGTTTTCATTACAGATCTTTCAGGATCCTAAAATAGCTACCCCTTATAAAGTAGAAATTTCAAGAGCTGAGAAAACCTTTCCAGTCTGATATTTCTATGGTAATATAAATATTTTAGGTGTACAGATATACATATTTTTGTCAGGGCTGCTGTATTTCTTGAACAGAGAGGGGGAGAGCATGGGTGACATGAAGAAGATGCTTTGTCTGGTCTATCCCTCATTTCTCTGACAGACTTTGCAACCCAGGGCCCATCCCAAAGGCCACAGGGACTCCCATTCACACCCATTCATTAACTGGTCGTCTACTCCACAGACACTTGAAGGGAGGCCTGTGCAATTCACACTTCACATGAAATGATGCTACTCTCTCAGTAATAATCTGGCCATTACAACCCACTCTACTTCTCAGAATCAAACCAAGCTGGACATAGGTGAACCTTACAAGGGAAGTGCACTGTTTTATCGCCGATGTTATGCCTACAGTAGTAATTACAGATATCTTTCGCTCGTCTAAGTCACCAATATTTCTTTAAGAGTTTTCATGCAAGTACAAGGCTTTAATAAGACAACATAATGCTCGTGATATGAGTTGGATTGATCTGTTTCTGTTGTACAGGCTGTGTTATTGCTCTATATCCAAAAAATATCTTCATATTCAGTCTTAGTTTGCAACAGTCAGTATACTTTGCAACCACACACCAATGGTCCAATGGTCTACTCTGACCAAATATAATACAGGTTGACTGAAAGTTTTGAAAACCATTAACTTTGACATATAACCAAAAATCAAAGGCACTGTAAGAGAAACTCAATTCTTAACTTAACTTTTATTCCACAAGGAAAAAAACTGCCATTAGCATGACATAATATTTTTGAAAATAAAAAATGTGAGGGAAACCAAAAACTGAGGTGGTAATATATGCTTGCTTAACTACTGCACAAAAACACCGTAGGACCTTTCTTTACACAAATACTAAGTCCTTGACACATTATTATTTAATGTGCTGTCAAATGTCAAGAACAAACTACATGTACAAGCCTTTCTCACAGTATCACTCAGTACGCCTCAGTATATTTGTAGTTATTCAGAGTCAAAGAAAATGAAGTCTGGCACAGGGAAAGCACATTTTCCATTCAAAGATTATTAAATTAAAGTGGACCTATGTACAATGATAACTTTAAAAAGTATTCAATTAAAAAATAATAAAAAATCAAATTGAATGTTATCAAATTTTTCTGAAGTACGAGTTTATTAAATTTACATGAATACTCTGATACAATTACACTGAAACATGAGAGGCTATCCTGACCCTTAAGGTATTCTAGTGCTCAATACTTATCATGAAACCATATGGACAACCACCTGCAGAGTGAGTACATTAATCTGCTCTCAAGAACCTTGAACTAAGAGTGAGACTACAACTATAACAGCGATTCAATGCCACATCAGATCATGTATAGCCTTATGGATACCTGCCTCGTCAAAACATTTTCCTCCTCCAGGCATGTTATACAGTTAACAAAAATTCCAACATAAACATACCGGCATATGCAATACTGAACATCTAGAGAACCTGGTCTTATTTGGGTTAAGTAAAGCCATAATCTCCTAGGTGGTCCAGCAGCAATCTGCTTTAATGCGCGGTAAAAGCCTTGATGTTGGCTGGATGTGAAAGCAGAATCTTACCAGGCTCAGGGATGGCTTGGGAGCAGCCTCCTTCGTTGCTGTTGGGCATGGTGGAGGCCATGGCAGGCCGGCCCAGGCCGTGCGGGTGGCCCTGTGGCGGGAGGTGGTGGTGATGTGCAAGCGGGTGTCCCGGCGGGGAGCTGTTGAGGGACACCTGGCCCAGTGGCCCACAGCTCCCCACGGAGGCGGCCTGCATGGGGTTCATGAGCCCCGTGAACTGTTCGTGCGGGCCGTGGCCCCTGCCATCCGCGCCGTGGCAGTGCAGGCCCTCCCCGCGGCCGTGGAGCCGCTGCTGCACCTGCCCGCCCTGCTGGGGGGGCAGCCCCTGGCCCACGGGCCCCTCCCCGAATTGCAGCTGGCCGGGGGCCGGCGGGCCGGGGCCCATGCAGCCGGGCGCCTTGTTCCCGGCCATGTGCGAGCTCTGGCAGCTCATGGACTGGAGCAGCTGGGCCATGGAGGTGTTGGGGGGGAGGCCGCCCGGCCGCGGCGCCTTCCGCAGCTGCTCCGCGGCGGGGCCCGGAGGCCTGGGGCCGGCCATGTGGGGCTTGAGCATGCTGAACACCATGCCGCCGCCACCGCCGCCGCTGTTGGGCTGCTTGCGCTTGCGCAGGGGGTCCCTCTGCTGGGCCATGAGCTTGTCCCGCAGGGCCGCTCGCCCGCTCTGGCCCTCGCTCATGCTCAGCAGCATGCCGGAGTTGGGGGGGAACATGGGGTTTAAAGTGCTGTGGCCGTCCACGGCCCCGCTGCCGCCGCCGCCGCCGCCCATACCTAGGCCGCCACCGCCGTTCCCTCCCCCGCCACCATTCCCGCCGCCATTACTGCTGCCGCTCAGTTTGTTTTGATTCGCTAGCTGTGCTTTGGCCGCCGCTGACAGGAGGCTGCTTGCCGGGAAGGAAGCAGCGTTATGCTGATTCAGGATCTGGTTGAGAGGCATGCCCAGCAGGCCCGGGTGACCCTTCTGGGGCACGGCGTTGCCGGCTGAGGCTGCTGGGGGGAACATGGAGTTGGCCTGGCTGCTGAGGACGTTGTTCATCCCCGCCAGCAGCTGGCTGGGGATGTCTTTGTACTGGTGGAGCGAGTCCGGCTTGGTGGAGGGGCTGGAAGGCATGGCGGGCCGGGGGGACCCCATGGAGGACCGCGGGGACCGGGGCGGGACCTTCATGCTGCCGCAGGCGGCCTGGGGCCCTGGGGGCATGACAAAGCTCCCGTGGTCGGAGGAGGTGGAGGACGAGCGCGACCTCTGGGGGGACAGCTCCACCCTGCCCATGGCAGGACCCGTTACGTGCACCGGGGAGGTGACCGGGGAAGGCGAGATGGACGTGACGGGGGCGTGCTGCACCCTCTGCGCGTGGCCGCCGTGGCCCACGGGCCCGGGCTTGACCGTCGGCAGGGGCAGGTTGCTCGGCAGGGGGACGATGGCTGGCGGGATGTTTACATTCATCATTGGTACCTGAGAGTGGACGTTGGGTTGGAAGGTAGACGGGTTCACGGCCATGGGGCTCTGGCCCATCGGCTTGCTGGGGATGGGGTCCAGGATGCCCAGCGGGTCCTTCTCCGAGCACACCTGCTTCTTCTGCAGGGCGCAGGAGGGGGGCAGGGGTGGTGGCGGCGGGGGCTTGTGGTGGAACACCGACCTCGGCATGTCCATGCCCGGGGGGAAGCCGCTCAGTGGCTTCTTCATGACGGGGCTTTTGGCGGCGATGGTGGGGGAAAGGGGCACGTTAGTCCTTCCCGCCATGGCGCAGGACGCCTGGGCGGCGGGCGAGCCGTGCAGCAGCGTGGCGGGCGGGGACAGCGGCGTCCTGCCGCCGCCGTGGATGGGGCTGCCGGCACCGTGGAAGCCAGCCGGGTTGGCCCGCGCGAAGGTGGCGTCCGGGCTCCCCAGGGGGTCGGCCCTGGGGGACAGCGGGCCGCCGTCGCCGTAGGACGCGGGGCTCATCATGCTGCCGTGCCCGCCGCGGTACGGAGACTTCTGCCCGTGGTGCTCGGAGCTGCCCGGCCGCAGCCTCGGGTAGCCGGCGTACAGCTCCTGCTGCTGCGCGGCCGCGCTCAGCTCCGGCGGGTAGTGCCGCTGGCCCGCCATCATCATCCTGAAAGGGTTCTTACAGTCCGAGGCCACAGAGTTGGCCAGTCCCTCGTGAGATTTATTCCTTATTGCTCGTGGAGTTGCTGAATGTGTGGGAACCATTGGTGTTGCACCTGGAATGTAATCGAAACGCGAGAATAATGACACTGCACCACTCCTATATCAATAGAACCGTGCGTCGGTATCAGTCGAGTTTAGCTAAACCGTTTCCAAAAATATTTTACAGAAGTACTTCAAAGCAAATTCAGGAATACAACATACGTAAAACCATGTAGTTCTTTTTAAGAATTCTCAAAAAATAATATAGCTATCCAGCCAATTCTCTTATCCAACCCTAACTACTCCATCCATGTGTGTGAAAACATTTACACTGCCGTCGATTGGACCGGTAGATCCAGACACTCGTTTGCCTTCTCTCAATTGGCCCCCGCCCCGAGTTATACACTGTACGTACTTGTGCCACCCCCTGGGCTGGTCAGAACCAGAGAAGGATGCGGCGATTCCATGCTCTTGTGCAGCGTGGCCACAGCGATGATCTTCCGCTTGTGGTTGCAGAGCTTGGTGACATCTTCATCGGCCTTCACGTCCTCTGCCGTCCTCTGCTTGACGGCGGCCCCAGGATCGAAATTAAACACCTGAGAAAGCACAGGTCTCTGCTCAGCCAGTTTCGACGGCACGCTCGGCGCTCACGCCTCTCAGAAATCACACATTTGCATTTGAATGCTTCTTTCTCTTTGACCTTGCTTATTAATGCAAGGACCTACTCACTTCCACGGACGTACAAAGCAAGACAAAGAAAATAAATAAATAAGGCTTAGTGAGGAACAGAACAGAGAAGGTGGCTGCTTAAGAGAGATAATCCTTGTGTTTTTAAAGAAACAGAAAAGTAGAATACTTATTATGAACTTACCTTCTTCTTAAATCAAGCAGACACTTCTCACCTGAAAAATCTGCTTAGGGAACTATTCACTGAAGTGCACAGTCAGAATAAAATTAACACCGTTTCATTTTTAATTCCTATTTCTTGCCTGCCTTATATTTTCTTCAGCAGTGGATATGTTTAGCTGCTTAGCCAGATACGGCTGCAAAGGAAAAGGAAAACGGATGCAAAGGAAAACGGATGCCTCATATGCACATGCGGTCACACAGAAATACACACGGGCAGGTATTCACTCACCTTGGGGAGGATAAGGGGACACTCCAGGCCACACTTACAGGTCCCATCTGTCAGCAGGTAGGTCTTTACCTGCTCCAGGCAGGACAGCACAGACCCACTGGGACTGGGGGAAGTAAATGGAAAACATTACCCCGGGAACGGGACGAGAGCACCATGACTAATGAACAGCCACCTCCATACACTACGGGGGTGGCAGTGTAGCGTGGTCAGGAACAGCGCTCTTAACCGAAAGGTTGCCGGTTTGATTCCCCGCTGGGGCACTGCAGCTGTACGCTACAAGGCATTTAACCCAGAATTGCCTCAGTAAATATCCAGCTGTATAAACGGATAACATGTAAAAACTGTAACCTACGGAAGAACTCTGGATAAGAGTGTCTGCTAAATGACAAAAATGAAAAATGTATTGTACAGTATTGTAATAATAACTCCTTAAAAGGCCCAGCAGCAACACGTATGATGTGAAGCAGTTATGCAGTATGACTTGGGTGGCCTTTCTTGGATATAATTCTCTGTGTGACACCATGACAGAAGATGCACAGCGCAGGAGTTACAGTGCCGAGAAAGGGGCACACTCAGAAGCTTTACTGCTTTTCTCAAAATGCCATTTTCTCTTAATACCGCCGACATAGCTTTGGAATGAAGCCTCAAGGCCGCACCTCCACGGCCGGGATCAGCCCATTACAAAGGGACGTCCATTACATGAGGAAGATCCGACACCCTGGAAAGCGTTCTGCCTGACCCGTCCCAGGACCGAAATGCTTTTCCAGCAGACTTCCTTTCATTACTACAACCCCTGCGCAAAAAATGCTTAGCAGGGATTTTCTCCTGCCCAGTAAAAGGTCAGGCTCTTCATGTGGCCACGCTAGGCAGGTAATAGACAGATGCACAGAACAGAAGCCTTGTTTGAAATGAAAATAAACCCGGGAAGGAAAGGGATCCCTATTAAAAATAGTTCAGACGTTCCGACGAACCGAATAAAAATGCGCCCGGATCCCCAGATGCACATTAGCTGAGATGCAGCTTACTCTTTCTGGGGTTCACAACATCAAGTTCATTATAAAGTAAACCAAACAACATAAAAACAATAAACTGAAGCGATGAGCACAACAAAAAAAGACATAAAAATCTGCCATATCTGATGAGACCATAAGGAGTGGGATGGAAGCAAGTTAGAAATTCTGCATACTGAAAGAGATGCTTTTTAAGGTTCTAAAAGCTGTTAATAATGCTATTCTCCTGTGAAATGAAAGGGGCGAGAAATAAAGCTGAATAATTTAGGGAGTGCTGAGTGAGGTTAAGGATGATGTGCAGTACGCATCTGTAACGTGGCAGTGTCAAGCCCACTGCCTCTTGCCAGGATGTTGACCCTGACTGCAAAGTCTGCAGGTCAGACTTCCACATGGACCACACTTGTATCACTGGTCAGACTTAGGCACCTATAACATAAGATTTAGAGAGTCCCCTGTACGAGGGACATGCTTAGCGTAGGGTCGTGCCGGGGCACCTCCACTTCGGTTTTTTTCTCTGGCAGACTGCTTTGGAGATTTCCAAGCACCTCCAAGAGGGTGTCATCCGCGGATAAGAGGATCCTCTCGGGCGGTGCGACTTAACCAGTCGACTCCCTCCCATGGGAAAAATTGCCAAGAACACGCGTGTGCATGCTATGAGCGTGTCTTCAGCAGAGAGCATTCACACGTTGCAGCAGTCTCTCCTGAAACCGGCTACAGCGGAGATGTTGGCGTTTCTCACCAGGAAAACCAAGTAGCCCGAGCAAACATTAGCTGCCAAAGCAACCTTAGTTGTTTTTTTGTTTGTTTTTTTGTATTTTCCCCCACTGTGAGTTCAACTGCCTGTTCAGCTCATTTCATGATTTATTTTCCACAATAAATGTCAGCAGCATTCAGCCTAATAAATCAAACACATTTCTGTTAAGGCTACCCTTTGATATATTCAAACTTTAATACAAATTAATACTTTGAAACAGTTGGGATTGTGATTTGTTTGTACTTTTATTGTAGTTGAAGAAATAATTAGCATGACCAGCGATACCAAAACCCTGGTAATACCGAGAACTGCGGTAGTTTTGGCCCCGATATTATGGTACAAACACTTGGAACTGGCACAAGCCTATGGCAGCGACCTAACTGCATCTCTTTTTGTAAACTTGTCCCGTGAGCTTTGGCAAAGCAGTGGATTTGATCCCCTCTCAGACCAAACTGGTCACACATCATCAATAATAGTACTTAGGACAAGTAATGAGGGAACAGGAGGCTTACAGGGGATGGCTGAATGTTACAGCATGGTGTCAAGGTGGGAAACAGAGAGAGCATCCAAAGCACTGCATCCACTCCATTACTCTGCTTTCAGCAATGAATTTCATTCCAGCACAAAGGTCTTACATGTAAAACGGCAGGCAGGACGGTTCTTACCTTATATAGACCACTCCTCCGGGGTCCGCCTTACGCTGCCAGCCTATGGGCACCTGAGCTGCCGGAGGAGGCCCCTCCCTCTCCCCTCCCTCGCAGTCTTTTCCTCCGTTCATAGTTGTGGTTTTGCGCGCGATGCCTCAGCTGAGATCACACGGCCATCGGTGCCCTCGGACTACGCATCATCCTGTCCTTCCGATAGGGGGGAGGGCGGGCGGGGTGGGGGAGGTCCCTGCGCTTCAGCTTCACTGTCAGAACGGGACGCTCGAAGCACATGGGCCGGGGGGGGGGGTGTCGCCGGGAGACGGGCTCACTCGCGAACCGGGTCTCTGCAATCCTTCATCGCCGTCCGTCTAAACGCCGGGGGGGGCTTCCCATCCTTGTCTCTGTCAGCGGAGGGGAGGGGGGGCGGGGGGGGTGGGTGAAGCGGATCGGGGGCGGGCGTCGCGGGCGGGGGCCTACATAGATGAGACTCAGTCCTTCTGGGGTTTAATGTCTTGGACAGCGTTCCTCCTACAGCCCGCAACAGCAGCACAGGGTGCGGAGCTGCTGATGACTGGCTCGGAGAATGCTCATTTCTAATCAGATAAAGCCGAGTTAGCGCGTCCCTCTGTTAAGCCCGCCGAGACGCTCATCGCCTTCGCTTCTTCAGTTTCAGCTCTCCAGGACAAACAGTGGCTTGCTGCGCTCTTCTCATGATTTTCTACCTGGAAACACACAGACAACAAGAATGATTTACAAAAAAGAAAAAGAAAAAAGGTCAAATATATCTACAATGTAAAGTAGTTCAGTGGCCTCAACTGAAGGCAAATGCCAGCATAGGTAAAACATACAACAACGGGCTTCCGATTAGCTCAGTAAGGTAAGGCGCTTGCTTCCTTCGGCTCTGCCCTATGGCGTGGGTTCCAGCCCAGACGTGTCATTAGCCATCGGTGACAAGGAGCCCACAGCGGTAGCACTAACTGGCTTCATTCTGCCGGGGTATAGATGGTTATGTCAGCAGGGCTGCCTCATCTTGCCATTCTCAGGCATCCCACAACACTTCATTCCCCTGAATGCCACTTATGACATCACCGGAGATGTGCCTGTTCTCCAACTGGCGCCCACTTCACTGTGGTGCACTGTGGGACTCGTAGCGTGAAACAAACTTGCTGCCAGCGTGTGACTGTACCGAAGGATCGCGTTCAGTGCACCCCGTGTTCCCGGGAAAATGCAGAAGTTGTCACGGGGAGACGAGACTAATGAGCAACAGCAGCGAGTCAATAGAAAGGGTGTATATACATGCACACGCACACGCACTTTAATGAGGAAGACACTTCTCTTTATGTGGGCCATACATCTATAACGAACGCGCCGAACAGCATACAGAAAAACACAGAACAAGCTTGCAGCCCTGGGCAACCCTACCTCCCTTTACACTACAGCATGAAAACACAAGCTTCATTAGGAACTTTACACAGGAACATACAGAGGATGCTAAAACTGGGTTGAGAGATACAGTATGGAGCTATAGACGTGTGGTAACACCACATGTACCTGACACACACTGGAATTCAAAGAATTATCTTAAGAAAAGGTTTACTTAAAATCACCCAGGAAAGGAGCGTCTGAGAGAACAAAAAAACAACACAACTGCCCCCTAAGCTTCACTCCGCATTACACGATCAACGCTTTGGCATCATTCCTTTCTTCTCCATCCCAATACCCACACACATAAAATCACAATTTCAACTCAGTATGAAGACATACTGGGCTAGAACTATGACTCAAAAGATCAGAAGTGCTTTCCCTCTTGGTCTTGCGCTTTCTGCATGCAACAGTCTTCTTTATCCCACACACAAACAGCGCATATTCAAAAAGTCTGAACCTTGAAACCAGCCCCTGCAATCCATCAGTGGAGGGCCAGTGCTACCTCAGCATTACCTAGACTTAATTAGCATTAGCGGAAATCTCCTTATTATCTGAATGAGCCTCTCTATTTACCTTGTAATAGAGCGAACTAAAAACAAAAAAAAAAAAGACGACACTGTACATTCATAAATTTGACTTTAAGTTCCAATGTCTAATCAAAGGGTGCAAATAAAGCCATGCGTATCAGCCCCATCTTCAGCGTGACTCTCTCGTATATTCTTGAAAGCTGGAACATACACAGTGATGTGAAGAAGACAGGCAACATTTCTAAATCATACGATGAATACTCTGTGACATTAACTGAAGTACTCATTTTTTGCTATTTTTGTGTCTATCCAGGTATCCTTCAAGACATTGTAACTCTTCACAAGACACAGTCATTTTGGTGCCCTGTTACATTGTTGGCCTTTGAGGTTTCACAGCGAGGCCACTAGTAATTTTATGTAAGAGTGTGACAGACTACGGTGCCTTGAGCGTGTGCTTTCCTTATAAACTAAAAAAAAAAATGCATTTATCAGTTCTTTGCAGTCTCAAATGTATCATAGGACACCAAGAGCTTTCCAAGATTTTCACGACAACTTCAGGCGAACAATTAGAAATGTTGCCTTTGTACCAATCTATATATTGGCAATCTATACGCTAGCTTCCAAGAAAATCTGAGAGGGCCTCTTTTCTCATGAAATGACCCTATGAGCTTTGTGCTTGTGGTGTATAATTTGGCCTACAAGTAGATGTTACTGTGTAAGAAACAACCATGAACAGACAGCACCATGAAAAGACTGATTTCAAACACATTGTATTCATTCTAAATACTGATAAAACCAGCCCAATGGTTAACATATTTAGACATCAGTCATTCAATTTCAGAACTCTTAGCTTAGTGTGTGGGGTATGTTTGTTATGAAGGAAAAAATGCACATACAACACATCTATGAGCCAAACTAACGGCGTATTGGCCAACTGAGACTTGTAGACCTATATAAACCTGCCAACGTTCAACGCAAATTCTTCAAAAAACGAGGAAATCATAGCTGCTCTTTCGAGTAATTATGTACATATCTATTAATGTTTATGCAACAAAAAAACTTAACTGTGGTGCTCGGCCCCCTAATAACAACATATACTTATACATTTTTATATATGCACAACCTTGATGAAGACTTAAATTACCATTAAAGGGAAACACATTTAGCGTACATGTTGCAGGTATTCCGAAACTGCGACGGTGACCTGTAAAAAACAGCCTATATTATCTACTAATTAGGTGAACAATAAGACAAAAATGACTCCCGCATGCACCACTAACACAGAATGAGAATATTGGCCTTTCTTGATGTTTGAAATCGCACAGCTGTTCGGCATTTGGTGCCTCAGTTCCAGCGATCCTTTAAGGGTTGAAATGCGTCTTGTAACTCTCAGCTTGACGAGTCTTTAAGGCTGATGCTCGCTGTGGATTTTACCAGAGTTTTCAGTATTAGTCTCCATGACGCAACATGACAGAGAAGGGCTGGGCTTTCTGTTCAGATGCGAGAGAGAGAGAGAGAGAGAGAGGAAGCCGGAGAACGTTTTAATGATAGGACAGAGGCACGCCTGTTTAAAACTAGAGTAAAATAAAAAGCAAAAAAAAAAAAAAAAAAATCATCATATTCATGCTTTTGAGATCCCGGCCTTAACCAAAGCTTGCTGTGCAGACAGAAAACTAATAAAAATGCAGGGGGGGATATTATCATTCTGCTGCCACCAGTGATCTCATCATAACGTATGGCTGGGGCACTTGCACGGGAGATATATGAAATATCCTTCCGCCGTGGTGTCTGTGAGCAAGCTATATTGCGGTATTCGGAGTGACATAAGCAGGGAGCACAATGGCGTGAGCGGCAGTCCCTGGGGAGAGGGGTAAATACCTACACGCTCAGGCCGGTGATAAGGGTCCGGGTTTTACCGTATGAAAACGCGGCCCCTTCTTCCCAGAACGAACCCGCTTCCTGAAGGGGCCCGCGACGCCACAGCCAAGCTTCGGCCAAGGCCCACCTGTTTTCCCCAACACACACCCCTGCACATTCACGTTATGGCTGCCGATGCAACTCCCCTCATCGCTCACTTTAAGGTGGATTTTCAACGCCACGAGGGCGGCCGTTCCGTCGCCAGCCAGGCAGGTGGTCTGGAAAAACACTGCCGTCTGTGGCAGCCCTGTTTAATGGTCTTTGCGGGCGTCACGTGACTTCTGGTCGGCGAGGTTCTTCCTTTGTTGTCCGTAAGACAGCCAATCTATAACAGCGGCGAGAGAGAGAGAGCTGCATCGGCAGCACTCTGATATTATATTACATACAGTACATTCTCACAGAGTGTGAATCATGCTCGGAGAGCATTTCCTGTTGCTGATGACTAATGCTGAGCTGTGTGTGTGCACAAAACAGCAGGAATAAGGGTTCCTTTTCCCCTGCACACAGAGATCAATTGGTTACACGCTCATCTTAGCCCCATAAATTTAGGCATGGACAAATCGCTAATAACATTCAACAAACTGAAGCAGGGGTTCACACAGATGTGGGTTTTGAAAAAGACAAATCGGTGCTTAAGAAGAACATGTTCACTGGATTGAAACGATTCTCCATTCCTTCAGTAGTATTTCCTCGTATCATCAACGGTTTAAACAGATATTTATTGAGCCATTAAAATGGTCAACATTAGTAATTCAGTGCTACCATGTCATCCAAATACAAAAAAATGCAACGTGACTAAGCAAAGGCACAAAAGCACATCTGCAGAATGTGACATCACTGCTTCCGCATGCGCTGTGTGGAGAAGAACGACATGAAATCCGGGGTGATGTCAGACTGTGGTGATATCAGAGTATTAGGCCTATTTATACAGGTTGTCCATACCTCACAACAATCTGCTTTACAGGGATGCTTTGCTGTAGGAGAAGCTGCCTTTCGTATGTCTTCAGGATGTTGAATCAAGGCCCTTACTGCTCATTAAAGATCCATGACACTTACTGAAAAAGTGAGGTCTCTGATGTTCCAACAAATAATCCAGTTGCTGAGGTGAATTACCCCCTCCACTGAAAAGCACTGAGATCAAGGCACTATAGAAATTCAAGTCATTATCATCATTGCTACCTAAAGTAATCAATGGTGTCAGTTTGTGCTCAGCCTATGATTACACAGCACTGGGCTTGCTACAGAAGCTGGCTAATAAAGTAGCTTTACTTTATCTATGAGCATGTAAAGATTCTGGTACAACAGATTCACTCCCCACATCAACCAAGTACATGTTTGCTCCCCATAAAAATGCTGCTGCCCCCTTAAAACTGAGCTACTCCCACAGATCAGATCAGGAATCAAAAGTAAGTGCATTGGTTTTGGAGACGAGGGGCAGCCCCACTGACTGGAACGGATGCATGACTTCTGTACACTGTACATAGGACTAAACACAGGACTAAATGGTATAAAGTTACTGGTGGTCAAAGTTCCAGTGATGTCATGTCATTGTTGCTTTTGGATTTTTTGCTTGTTAGAGCTGGATTTTTTTTTCCCTTTTTAACCATTACTAGTTTAAACATTGACAAATAACCAAAATCCCAAGAATTCCATCTAAAATATTTATGTATCACTACAGCAGGGGTGGCCAACCCTCTCCCGGAGAGCCACATGTCCTGCATGTTTTAGATCTCTCCCTGCTCCAGTACAGCTGATTCAAATGATCAACTCGTTATGAACTCCTGAAGCTGCTGAATAACAAACTGATCATTTGAATCAGCTGTGTTGGAGCAGGGAGAGATCTAAAGCATGCAGGACATGTGGCTCTCCAGGAGAGGGTTGTGGCCACCCCTGCACTACAGTGTACTCCACCCCAGAGAATCTACCTATGGTCTATATTCAACCATCCAACTGGACATTCACATGCAGTTGTTCCCTAGTTTGGGCCTGGCCTGTCACTCTTCTGTGTTGGACTGCACCCGTTTCACATTAAAAAATGTAGCCAACGCAAAAGCTGTCTGTGGATCATTCATTTTGCATTTTACCTGGCTTGCTGCAGGTCTTTGTGTGCGTGTGTGTGTGTGTGTGTGTGTGTGTGTGTGTGTGTGTGTGTGTGTGTGTGTGTGTGTGTGTGTGTGTGTGTGTGTGTGTGTGTGTGTGTGAGTAAACAACGACACGCCCAGGATGTATGTTAAATCTTCAAACACACGAGACCAGATGCCATCTAAATGCATCCTTTTTTTTTTAACGTACAAGTTGAGCACCACCTATGTCTGCCCAACTGAAATAATTAAATGGCTTTTGAAATTGTTATTCATGGCCAGAAGAAGCTCTTAGGGTAATGATTTTTCATGAATAAAAAGGCTTCACAATAACTCAAATAATGTACATTAGGAGGGCTCAGAGGAAGATGAGGTTGACGGTAGCTCTGTGATGCCTCCAGCAACCATTCCCAAAACTCTCTGCAGGGGCCCACTTAAGACTGGCCACTTATATAGGCTCCTGTATTCCAGCTGTGGTGCCTATCTTAAGGCATGCAATAGGAAGAATCCTAAGGGGAAATAAGATGAGCCTCAAAGTGGGCCTAAAAACCACTGCAAAGGGTAGCAGGCAGACAGAGAGCAAGAAAAGTTCTGATTACAATGGAGGTAGCACATATCCATCATTTCTGAACTAAACACGGTTTATATGCACCACAGAACTCATTACTACTTCTTCTACTAAAGGAAAATGATTTCAATTAAATGTGCTTTGCTGTCAGTATTTACAGACATAATTTGAAGAATATGACAAACTGGGTTAATAGAACAATCTCAACATACAAGTACTCCAAGTACCATACGTGAAGATTCAGTAACAGAGATACAGTTGAGATTGTGCCATTTTACCAGAAGTCCTCACAACATTGATGAATGACAATTTAAACTGAGTACCTTTAGGTTTCAGTCAGTGGGGCAACCATCTCTGGCAAGTTTCATGCACGAAATGATCAATGACATAATGAGATTGCAATCATAAAGCCTATCAGGTTAGTTAGAGAGCAGAAATTGAAAATCCTATCTGAAGCCTCCGTGACCTTGACCCTGTCACCTGAAAATCAATAGGACTCTCAGGGATAGGGTGTCAAAATGAATCTAAATCCTTGCATAACTGGTCAAGTAGGAGATCAAAACCTCACCGTTCACAGCACTGTTATTATTTGAGTGTGTGTTTCCCCTTTTTCGATCCGCACAATTACAATTACGAGTATCACACCACTAATATGAGTACATGTGAGAATATTAGCTCCTCTGCATGCTCATCATTACTACGATGGATCTATGCAATATCATTAAAATGATATCTGAGTAATAAAAGTTACAAAAGTATACATAACATGGATTGTCTTCCATTTAAGCATTTTTTGTATGTGCATCCCACACATAAACAGCATTACACAGAAAAACTGACACTGTAAGATACAGGGTCAGTAGGGGTTTTTGGGAAGGTGAGGGGCTTATTTGCCAGAGGTGTAAAGCGCACCCTGGTCTCCCACTCCACAGTGAAGCGATATCAAAACATCAATAAAAGGCTGAAGCTCACAGTGAGGTGGAAATGTCACCCAGCCTGAATCAGTATTAACTGTTACTTTGTTTTGTGCCAGCTGACTTGGAATTTAGTAAGTCCCTTTACGTATTAAGATCAGGAAGAAAAAAACATCTGTTGGGAATGAACCAGTAGGAGGGCAAAATTATATACATATATATACATAGACACACACACACACACACACACACACACACACACACACACACACCATGGTTCACTTCATTTACTTGACATGCTCATTTTATTGAGAGTCTTAATCTACCTACACTGGTCAATGTGACAACATAGGCCAATATCTTATTTCCTCAATTCCTTAATAATTGATCTTTTACAAATTAACCCTCGCCATAAATGAAATGAAGGCAGCACGGAATAATTTGTGAATGCAGACTGTGCCATGTGAACTCAATATTCCTGACTGTCAATAAATAACCGATGGGTTTTATGGTCCTGCAGCCCTCCGTAGTAGATTATAAACTATGACTGTGGACTCGGACAATGGTAGAATTACTAAACCTGATTACAATATACACTGCAACAAAGTAAAATTAAGAGTTAGAAATAAAATACAGGAAACTAAAAGACAGGAAATATTACTGAGACAGGCACTGTAGATATACTACAAACTGTTAAATTTTTATTTTTGCCAGAGACAAACATAGCTTGCTTGATATTTACTGATATTTTCAAAACTGTTGACGCTTTAAGTTAACGCAAATTCCATCATCATGCTTCTGCTTTAGCAGAAGAGGCCTAAGTGGTTATAAAAGACTGATGGATGAGAAATTGTACTTACTTAACAAATTAAGGTGTTTCCACTAAATAATGTATGGGCCTATTGAAAAGCCTAGGCTTTTCTATATTAAAGTCTCCATAATTAACATGCGTTAACATGCATTTGGCAACAATATCAAAGTTTCATAATGCTCCACTAACATTAACATTAGCTAACCAAATTTGGTGGATGGAAAGCTCTATGTCATTTGCTTCTAACAGTATGTAACCATACAATATTTGGATGCATTGACTGGTTTATATCTATATATGGTTAAAAGTGCATTATTTTAATCTACCAAAACAGCAATACATGGATGTAATTAAATGAATGCCTAGTTACCAACTCACAATTTGATTACAATATTTCCTTATGGGCACATTAAATAATAACTTTAATTGGGTCTTGGTGCTGATGTCTGAGAAACATCATTACGTGCGCAAATAAGACCAGATATTTTTTTGTCCCTGCATCTAGAAACAAGCCATTAGTGAGGTGTTGGAGAGGATGACAGACTCTGGGGTCTTAAAAGAAAATGAAATTGACTTTATTTTACATTGTCCACAACCATGATTTGCATTTAGCCATTTCTGAAAATACACCACACACTAATAACCAGTAAATAACTATTTACACATATCAACTGTAAGGCACAGAATCCTGAAGTACAGCAACTAGCTAGCCAAACGTCTGGAGCTAGCTAGCATGACTTTCTGTTGAAAAAGTACGCTTGGGAGTGGCAGACTGTGCCTTTTGCTAGCTAGTTTTAACTAGCTATCTATCATCTAACTTTCCTTCATGTAATTCAGTGTCAAGTCAAGACATCCTTTTTTAATTCCCCTGCTGTTCACATACCACCTCTCAATCAGGCATTTTATTTTCTGGATCATGAATCAGGCTTAGTAATGACAAAAATGGCAGCTCAGTTTTTAATGACACATTGTTTACATCACTCGTCCTGTGAGTACTCACATGATTGAATTGGGAAAATAATGCAGACACTGACGGATAATTAATGCACTCGAGCAGCATGGGTAATGCACGTCAAAAGCAGCCATTAGGAACGAGAAAAAAAAAAAACCAACTGCACAAGGGCAAAACAGCCTTCATAAAATAAATAATAAAAGAATAAAGCAAGCAATGTCATTCTCATGATCTAGTAATTGTCATGATACCCTTTTCTTTACATGTCCAAACAATAATTATTGTTAACAAACCAGGGATGCGAACAAGTATCTGAGTATTTGCTTCCAAGTTAAAATCTAACACTTAACACACATCACTTGTAAGATGTAATGATTCATGAGCAGAACAAACTTTGTAACAACAGTTTACAAGCTCAAAGGTGTTACAAGCGTATCTCAAGAGTCACTAAGTTGTTAGTATCCTGATGGGGGATGGGGGTTGTTAAGAACAGACAAATAACCAACTGGATTTAAACTGGCGGAATAGTTTTTCAACAAGTGTCATATCGAGCTAGCTTTTCTTACTGCTGCAAAGAAATTCTTGTGTAGGCTTAGCTAATGTGCTGACTTGCTAACTAGCTATCACTTATAATCAGCTGAAAGAGCTGTTCGACAGATTTCTTATACAGGATTTCTTATTATGGATAGATCCCTGTGCAGTTTGATCATTGAAAATAAATTGAATTGGTAGTCCAATCATGAATGAGGTATACTTTATTTTTAAAAGTGTGTTATGTAGTGTTGGGCTTGAGTGATAATTTGAGACTCCTTAAATCGGGTCACGCAGGTTTGGGGCAGTCCTGGGTTAAATACAGCTGACCTGCACATCACTAGACATGATCAAAGACAGCGGAAGTCAGCTACGTCTGACCTAATAGCGCTTTTTTGCTTTAAATTTTGTCTTGGCAAGGTCCAGGTCAACAGAAACCTTCGACTGTTACGATAGAGAAACAGAGGAGCCTTACTGTGATCGGGCCATTTTTCTATTCCCTTTCATTTTCTCATTATTCCAGCAAGTCTGCAATGCGACAACATTTTCACTGTCATGTTGTTGATAAACTATCGCTGTATTTGCAAACAAAAAAAGGGGGCGAAAAATTACGTTACGTGCAAATAATGTTTTAAGGTCAAACGTCTTACTGCTAATGAGTGTCCAAATATGTTTTAACATTCCAAACAGTTTAAATGACTACTGAAACATCATTTGCATTCCTAAGTCCAACCTACACATTTTTTTTTTTTGCCTTACTTTCAGTTCTCACAAGACTACTTTCCCTTACTGTCCACATCGACTCTGAATGTAAAGAAGCAGGAGGGCTGTAAAACTGGCAACAGAATGATCTTCTGCATAGGAATTTTATACTTCGCCTTGCACAAGTGGCCACTCTCTGGAGAAAGAACAACTGAGCACTTCTAACTTCAGCCAAAAGAACTGGACACTAACTAATATCTGTGAGGGCCCTCAAACTGTTGTATTCTAACCCTAAAACACACTGCAATGTCTAATTAGATTGCTGGATCATGCCAGGTTAATTCAGCCAACAAACAATGGACGGCACATTAGTAGTCCGCGCAGGTAAAAGTGGCCAGGCCGGAGACTGAAGAAAAGCGGTCTCAAAAGTCTTTTAAACCCTCCTCTCCACTGCAACCGGAGTGCTGGGAGCGAGTTTAAAAGGAGCCCAAAAGATGCCAGCTGTATTCCTTTCACAGGCCGTTTTAAGCAGATATAAAACATAGGGTGAACGAGGCCATCCCTATGTTTTCAAAATGGGGCAGGCTAATCAACTGAATACCCTACACACGTAACCGCCGCAAAGTTTGCTCTCAGCCGGCGAATATAAAGCCCGGCGTGACAGCAAACTGAAGTAAGGGGAAGCATCAGAGTAAGTGTTTGCACATGCTCCATCATGTGTGTCGATCTGAGCGTGCCGCAGCTGTGAAGCACGCCGGTGAGGCCGTGTGCCGGTTTTCAGAAGGCTTCAGCGCGTCGCCAGCCAATCTCAGAGGAGAAACCTGGGGTGTGGGGGGGGCTTCACAAGAGAGGAAAATGAAATCGGTAACCAAGCTGTCACACCTGTACACTGTGAGCAGCTTAGTCAGGTATGCCACCTTTTATGGCAGTTCACTTCTCAAATATATATAGATGACATTTCGTATTTAGCAATATTAGGATTAAATATTAGATTTATTACACTAGAAAGAACACTGTAAACATTTACAATAACAAATGGCAATTTCAGGCTAGGCACATACTGCAATGTCTATTCATAAACTTTCATAAAATTTGTACAGCCATTATTTTCAATGTCATACATCCGACTGGCTCCAAGGGACTCACATGTCTGCGGCACAAACTTCTCGCTCAACTTTATAATCTAGTTCTTTCTTTGCATTTATTTAGAATGGTTTTCAAACACAAATGTAGACTGAAAATAATGCATTGCATCATTCTATTACTGCTATTATAGGCCTATATTTTGCATAACAATTCAACCCATCAATAACAATTACAAATCCTGATGAAATACAAAAGGCTAGACATGGGGAAATGAGCACAAGTCACAGAGTAGCAAGATCAAAGTACCATCAAAGTACAGAGCAACCGATTCATGAGGGCATTAAAAAATGAGTAGCTGGACCTTTCTCCATGTAGCCGGCTAGTAAATGACTGTTAGACATCTATGAAGCACCAAATGGTAGCTATCATACACTACAGCATCTTGAGAAGTCTCTGTATGTATGATACAAGCTAGATAGATGACCAGCTAACTTGGCCAAACCCTCAAAAGATCAAAGCAAAGGTTGAATGCATGCTTTAACAAAATATTCAAAGCACATAATGGTTTTGAAAACTGCCTATTTTCTTCCACTACGTGGCATGGCATTGCCAAATTAGCCAGCTAGGTAGCGAGCTCCTCTGTTTGTTGTCCAATAGCTGTGATTTTAACCTAACCACAGCCCCAACCTTCCAGCAGTAGCATCATAGTCATGATGTTACTAACTATATACTGAATATATCATATGTTACTTTTAAATATGACCACATCCAGTATCATCAGGTATGGTCTCAAACTTAAAAACAATGATGCTTTGACCTTTGACCCACCTTGTGGTTTCATGCCATTCACAATGCACAGTCTACTACTTTGCACTGCTCTAGGTCAATGAAGAACTCTCACGCTTCGAGGTTAGCAGAATGGAAACCTAGCTAAACTCTGGATTGTATTTGAGTTAAATATTTATTTGGATTAGGACATCAATTTACCTAGTGCTCCAGGTGTAAAATGATTGCAGACTGACCTGTAGAATACTGGCAGAACTGATCCCACAAGAATTTGGGATTCCCACACACACATTAGATAGGCTAACAGGATGTCTGTTCTGTGAAACCAGCCCATGGGTGAACTCACCTATATGCAGACATGGACAAGTGCTCTAAGATCTAGACAATGCAGCTTTAATGCCGTCAGCTTTAACTAAAATAATCATCTGCATGGATGCAAGATTTAGGAAATTAATGCAGACCTGATTACATGGTTTATTACTATGATGACTCCTAGTTTGAACTTCCAAGAGATCTTGGAAATCAAAATTCAAAATCAAAATCAAAAAAAAAAAAAAAAAAAAAAACACCACAGAAGGAGCTTAGAATGCACAACTGGAGGAACCATAGTCCCCAAGAATAGCCTGGATTCTTTTCCTTGACATTACAATAATGGCCATTAAACTAAAGCATATACTGTAAGGCCACTACTGACATAGAAAACAAATACTTTCTCCTTCTTAACTGGATGCTTCAGAGATGCTGATGAAAAACAGGACGGGAATCTACCAAAGCGGTGATGAAAAAACAAACCACAACGGCAAACACAAATCATTCCAAGTGCCCTATGAACCAAGTTCATATGGCATAGGCGCAAAGACTCCCAACAGTGTAAGAAAAAGATGATGCAGGGCTTGAATCCTGTGTCCGTGCTGCCATTGACCTGGCCACGTGAGCGCAGTCTGATCCACCTTGCGGAGGCAGAAGGAGCCCTGGCTCGCGCCGTACGCGGCAACCCCTGCCAGCAGAGGTAAAAGGGGGCGGATAACCAAAACCTTTTAACCAGATTAAAACAAATCGCTTTCACACCAGCCAAGCATCTTCGTTTTCGTGAATGCTTATGCAAATATGCGTACGGAGGAGCGGAAACGTAAAAACTCCACATCCCTCACCTCCTGCAAATAGGTTTAAGCTGGAAGTCCATTTGACTGCACAGTTTATTGGGGTTGCGATTCTTAACTTGGAGGGTTCTTTATGACAGACGTATATCTGTACTATAGCAAGACACGCTGAAGAAAAAAATGACCTTAATGAACAGCAATAGTGGGGTTTTCATTCTGAATTTTGTAAGCATGAAGGGAAAACCATACCGGAATATCTGATGAGTGCACAGAAATTTTATACCATTATAGACATAGGCTCATCCCACAAACAGTTAACGGCCTGTAATCTCCCTATGTGTCCATGCACCATGTTGTGCTGACATGTCAACATGTGCTTTCTTTGATGCAATATGATGCACCAACCTATCTTGGTAACACGCCCAGCCCAACCCACCTTTAACCTCACTGGGAGGACGAGTCAATTTCTCTCTCTCCTGTCTCATGCATGGATCAACAGAGTAGTTACTATGCATCCATAAATGAACTGTGGAAGTGCAGAAGCACCATGTGACAAACGACTGTTGCGGGAAGAAAAACCTCCACAAACAACATTGCTGGAAGGCTGAATTTCAAGAGAGGCTGAAAAAAATTTTCAAAAGAATCCAATATCCAGACATGCCAATTTCACAGACCGCTTTTATGAATGCTCGTCCATACTGCCCTTCAACGTTTCGGTCTGTAGACAGTTTGCGGGGGAAAAGATAACAAATAACAGTCTTTAAATTCACACTATCATTGTAAGCTACATTCCAATGTAAATAACACATTTAAACATTAAAAACGCTCTACTATGCTACCAACAGGTCCATTCTGGGCCCGCTCCTCAGTTGAGATGTTGTAGTTACTAGCATACACAAGTGAAGATGGAATGATACATGAAAGGACATCTGATGTATGCATGGCCTGTTACAAGAAGGATGAAAAAATGTGTTGTGTTAAACCTGCTCTCTAGTACAGCTCACTGGAAGAACAGAAACTAAACAACCAACACATTTTCCTCATTCCTGTTAATAAAGAATTCTGACACAGGATGCCCACGTATCCATCGCTGGTGGCGGCGTGGCATTCTCCCCTGGCACATTTAACTGGAGACCTGCTGGGGACGCCTTTTGACCCTGGACTCATTTGCAGTTTGTGTCCTTAAAGTGTCTGGATGCCTCGGATTGACACGTGGGGGATGGGCCCTCCGCTGTGTTCGGCTGCCTGGGCTATATTTCATGTCAAGGAATTACCATTTCTCACACGCATTGATTACAGCTAGGGCAGCTACACTGACCGTGTCCCCAAAGTGTGGGTGTTTTGCTTTAGTAAACAGGGTTATTACATTGGATAAAACCACAGTGAAACACACAGCACCTGTCTTCTGCAGCAATCAGCAATATCACTGGATAGAAATCGTAGCTTAGCATCGGTGACTAGCAGGAAAACAGCCATGCTGAATAGCAGTATCGTAGAGCTAGTATAGAGCCGAGCCAGGCCAAACCCCTCAGGCCCCTCACCTTCTTAGTGTCTCAGAAAACAAAATTTTCTGAGCCACAAAGATATCAAAATACATACAAGTTTGCAGTAGTGAAAGTAATGTTTAATAACAGGAAACTACTATTAAGATTATTCTTGGTTATATGATTACTATATATATCATTATTTTGCTATAATAACTACTATTATTATGGTATTACTATGGAAGGTGGATTATCCCAAACAATTTTCAGAGCATTAGGGCAACTTTACAGAATGTTAACACAAAATGCAAATATGCTATTCATTCAGAAAACTATATGATAGGCAAATTGCTGGGATAATCTCCAGGCACCCAAATGAAACTATACCGGGTCTGATTAAACTACACGTCCTCTCGGACTTTTTTCATACCATACTTTCAGTTGGCCTTTGCTGTGCAGGATCTGCAACTCCTCCTGGACAGACTCCTAATATTATACAGTTTACTTTTCATATCCCAGTCCTTTCCAATCGCAGCTCTAGAGAAATACTGTAAAAATAAATCATCTAGCGAAAGTTCACTTTACATCACGCAACATGCCAATGAATAAGTCTCAATTAACTGCAGTTGTTGAGATCTTACACCATTAGGTGCCTTGACTTTAATATGTTCATATCATGGTATTTCCGCAGGAGTACAGGACATTGCCATTTTTAGTCAGCTTGTTAAGACTATCATGAAATGTGATGGATGACAAAGGGACACTAAAAGGCAGAGCCACTTGCAATACACGTTGTATACCAAAGCATTCACTGTTAATCTTGAAGTAAAATAATATCCTGTGTGCCAACGAGAATTCGTAAAAGCAATCCAGACAAAAGTCACAACAATAAATCCCAGCCCAACTGAGAAATGTCCATAATACCAACAGCAAGAAAATTTCTTTAAAGGCAAATATTATAAGCAAAACTGAAAAAAAAACTGAGTGTCCTTAACCACTTTCTGCAAGCAATCCCTGAAAACATTTTACATCAAAAACTAGCCCAATATATTGATGGCCTCATTCTGCATGACAGTGTAGCTGCCATTCTCTCAGTCGCAATTTCTGAGAGACCTTTCCAACACTTATAATATTATGCAACTTAGAGGCCTGTGGCCTGTGACATATTGGTGATGAAGGTCATGTTGGGATTTCACTGGCAGACTAAGTGAAGAACAATCACAGATCAAGACTGCAGCTTGTGTCAAACCGAAAGCCGCATAAAAGAAGCCAACAACCACCTGTGAACCAATGCCACAACCACGTATTCATTGTTGGTGTCATTTCACAGACACAGAACGCATGAGGTCACCAAATCCGCCGGATTTCAAGAGCTACCCAGTCGCCACGTACGGGCTGTACGCTTATACAGTATACTGATTCATGCAGCTAACTACCAGATAAAAAAAACGCCCAATGATGGTGGTTACACATAAAAAGCACCGCATACCCTTAAGATGGTACAGGGTTTTCAGTAAGACTTCTCTTCAGATGTGATCAAAATACGCACTATAGGCATACAGCGACAATTTGCGCTAAATCACGAACTGCATGGGTGAAAATGTGCAATACGGCGCTTGTGCTCATCTATTCCGCAGCTTGAAACCCCTATCCAAGTTACACACTGAACTGGTGGAGGGCAATAATCTCGCCACAGTGATAGGCAGTGAAAGGGAGCGCAGGAAAATCAAGTCTCCAGAAAATTAATTGCTTAACCAGAGTTGTGTGGCTCAGATGCACCTGGACCAGGGCAGACGTGTTTTAACACAGTGTGCTACCACTCCTTTAGATATTAACTCGCCATGGCTAACGTTACGAACTGTGATGGCATTCAATGACTCCGAAAGAAGAAATCCAAACTGCGAAACAGTTGTCTGGGTCTGGGAGGCCGGTCAGATACGCACCAACGTGAAATGGTTTTTAGACAGACCGTCCTACGCCACATATTAGCTTGGCATATTTTCATTGCAACACTGTAACTGGTTAGCGAAATGACGGTTTGGTACAATTACTAGCCATCTTATTTCATTTAGTATTTTGAGAAGTCAAACTGACAAGACTGCTTGCTACAGTCGTCACTCAACTTCTACCACCTTGCTAACTGCCTAATGTTTGCTAGCTAGGTAGCTAAATTGCATTTAGATAGCCTAGCTAGCAAGCCAAGTGTCAAGTGCGTTGAGTACTATATAGCTAGCCGACGGAGTAGACAGCTAACGTTACGTTTGCGATTTATATTTACGTAAAGCTAATACAGCTACGTAACGTTAGCTATAGCTGGATCTCCATCTAGCTACCTCTGCTAGCTATGTGGCCAGCTAGCTGGGTAGCTACGTACACCCAGCGAGCAGGCTATATTTGTCCATAACCATGCACATCATTCCATAGTTAGCTAGCCAGCTAAACACTAAATAAACCGTTTTGTTGCTCCTGCATTGCAAAACAGCGAGCTCGCTTGCGAACCCCGACACCAGAACATATGAATATGCCTTTTGAGAATGCTAGCTAGCTGGCTAAAGCTAGCTAGCCAGCTTTCCAAGACAAGCTGTGGTAAGAGGAAAAAAAATCAGAATAATAAAATAAAGAAAACTAATAGCGCAGACCTACCTTTGATATCCTTCCATTGAAACAGAGTAAATCACGTCGCGGAAGACCAAAAATAACGAAGTTTTTATTCTATTTGAACTGAGGTCCCTTTCCTCAGATATGTCTCGAACCAGGGCCAAAGCAGAGACACAGGGAGAGGAGAGCAGAGGGGTTGTGTTGCTGAGAAGGAGCAGGGAGACAGAGAAAAGAGGGGCTTTCTGGATTCTTCTCCTTAATATGATAACTTGAGACCCGTTCCCCCCATTTTTCCGTCCCGAGTGAGTTGCTGAAAGACTACGGATGGCAGAACAGCAGACTTAAATTGATTAAAATGAGGTTCTGCCCCTTTAAAAATAAAAATAAAAAGCTACCCCATCAACTGCTGCTGCTAGCTCTCTCTCTGGGCTTGTTGGGATAGAAAGATGGAGCTCTCCATTGCGCCTGCGCCGCAGCCTTGGAGCCTGGAGGAGGAGGGGGGTGTCCCAGTATGCATCTCGAAATGACAGGAAACAAGGGTTGAAACAGAAGGAACTTCCCTCACGTCTGTTTTGGGTTGAGAGTTCAGAGGCAACGCAAGGCTCCGCTCACTTTCTGCCCTTGACAGCAGATCTAAGATCAGGTTAACCCACCCCAAATCCGAACTCCAACCGTTTACTGTAAAATGTTTATTCTAATTCAGGGTCAGCTGCTGAAGGCAGAAACTGTTTTCTTAACCCCGATGTAAGGCTATTCAGACTAACGATCTTCTCTTTGACAGGTAGCAAGCTAGCTAACGTAGCTAACTGCAGCTTCACAAATCTTGAAGGGGAAAGGCCACACAATAAATTCTGATTTTAAAGTGAGCATTTCACAGCGTCATAGCTGGCCCTGTGCTGGCCGAAGCGTGCTCTGCTCATTTTAACATTATGGATAGTACCCTCAGGTATGTTTGATTGTTTAACTAGGCAGTTAGCTAGGTTGCTGTTTAGCTAGCTAATGTTATACAGTATAGAGCAGGTGTGAACCGCAGATGGAAGCAGCTTTTGTACATCCTACCAAAGCATCAAACTGGAGAAGTTATTTAGCTGGCTTGTCATGTTGATTGCTAAGGTAGCCAAGTCATTTTGACTGCGATTCGAGGACGTTAATTGTGTGTAAAACCGCTTGGTTGAGTCCCACAGCCATCATCTCACGGGAAAGTATTTCTCCAGCCCTGGGATGTTGTCACCAGCGGCTACCTGTGACACCAGAGTTGGTTGGAATATACACAAGGTTGTTCATTTAAGTTTCCTCTGTAATAAAGTGCCGTCCTTAATATGTTGAATTTTAGATAACAAAATCATGCTAGTCTTATGAATTTATGAAGTATATAACGCATGCCATCCGCTTCAGGGATGCCAGTGCTCCAGGTGAGCGACTCACATCAACCACTACACGTGTAGCGCCGTCCTGCATGTCGCACAACCGCCTTTGCCAGCATACTCAACACACAGCTGAGATTAAGAGGAGGGGTTTATTCAGCCATTTAAATTGACGAATTGCTACAAGGCCAGGTCGGCACAGCCATGAAATTGCAATAAGTCAGGACCTTAGTTTAACATCACTCCTAAAGGACAGTCTCAGCCACAGCAGAATACCCCTTCAATACGTTTTTCTATATGGTCCAGGGGAAGACTGCCACCTACTGGTTCACCAACAACACACAACTTCAAGCAGTGAAATGGTTTACCCAGTACATCTCCCAGACAAGTACCAAGGCTAGTCCCATTTAGGTTGAGCCATTTGGCAGGATAAGGTTAGATGATGTTACGACTGATTGCACTTGGGTATTCGAGTATCAGGATGTTAACAATGCACACAGTCGTTTTTAATTGTACCTCTTTCAAACATGGACTTTTGCCCAAAAGCAAAAGCATGCTCATCACACTTAAAATGTGTGCAAATGTATATGTTTAATATTGATCTCTGAAAACAATTCATGAGGGAAATGGAAATGCGATCATCATATATTTGAAGACTACCATTAACAATATATATTTTGATTTGGCCTTTCCACACATTAAATATGTAACTTTATTAAGGAAAAATATATTTTCAAAACAATAGCAGTGATATCAGCTGCGGGTACTGAAAATATCAGCATCCAGAGACGGATTCAGTCAATGGCAGTGTCAGTTGGCTCCATTTGTTAAGCAGGAAGGTTTTCAAGGCTAAGGCCTGCTTTGGACACCGCACCTGTTGCCACTGGCACCGCCCGGTGCTAGAGGGCGTCAGGTTGACTGCAGGCTTGAGGCAGAGGGACTCTGGGTAGTGTTACTGACACTGTGGGACACCTGCCGGAGCTGCTGGGGAGAACAGCTGTTTGAGATGAGAGGGACCCATGGGAGCCAGGAAGACAATGTTACGAATGTGCGCTACTGTTACACACCCACCCAACTTCATCTGTTGCTCCCTGTGTAGCCTGCCTCTGTAACTTTGTTTGGGGAAATGCACAATAATCACTGCTTTAATGCTAGTGTAGTGTGTGGTAGTGGTAAGAAGCAGGGTTCATAACTAAAAGGTTTCAGGTTCAGTTCCCAAGTGGAGGACTGGTGTTGTACCCTTGAGCAAGGTACTGATTTAACAGAAATTGCCACGGTTAATATCCAGCACTTGTAAAAATGGCAGGCTATATAAGTCATTCTTGGTAAGAGCATGTGCTAAGCTAATGTACTGCCTCTGGAGTGCCATGATCCAGCAAATATGTTGTGAGGAATGAGATGTGTTGCTCCCTCACTGTAAAGTTACTTGAGAATCTTGGAGTAAATGTGAAAAGAGATTTAGATGACAATGGGGCTGATTGATTGAATTTCTGAGGTGGAACCATACCTGCCAGAAGTGGCTTGATTGAGGACCAAGAAGATGTTTGAAGTGGATTTGGGCAATGGTTGCTTCACTGGTCACTTTTGAATAATTCACCGGATTATAGGTTTAGTGGTAGTGAAAATTTCCCTGATATGCTGTAATATGCTGAAACAAGGAAACAGATTGTATAACATTAATATCTTACAATATCATCTGTATTTTTTTTTTTGTCATATTCCATTTTGAATCTTGCTTAGTTGATTTTATGTCACCATTGAAATGGGAGAAATTTAGCACATAGAATAGTTTTTTTTTTTGAAATCCCCTTTGATAATATCCAATAAGGTCAGTCTCGGCTGTCATTTTGCATGCTCCCATAGCTGGATGTTAATGCTGACCTGTGGCAGGTGATTTAGTTCTCATTTGACCACTGAGCTGCAACCATCATGGCTAATTTAAACCAACGAATGTGTTTTGCTGTAGGGAGCAAGAAATGATTGGCTCAAACCAGGGAATGTTGTGCAGGGAATGCAGCAGTGTTTTGCTAATGATGTGGTTCATGAGGGCTTACTCACAAATGATAAATGACACCCTCGGATATAAAAAAAGAAAACCTGTCAGCGCAACAATTGCATTCAGACTCCAGCATTACTTTACGCTTTGTTTAGATATGGAATATTTACAATCCACATAAGCCAAATGTTCCAATAAACCATAAAAAGTTCTGGGCTGTTAATGTGTAATTGACTGTATCCAGTCCAATCTCTTGAAATGAATATTCTAATACTCTGCATAGAAATATCCTCTGTTTTATGAATGTTGCTTATTAATTTTTATGTGCAGGTAGTCTCTGCAGGAAAACAGAAACACTGTCACTGTATGCCCTCAGGATCTGTTAAGTCTTTAGGTGTGCCTTCAGATATGGCTCCACAGTGTTGCCAACTAATTTCAATATTAAACTCAAAATACATGAGGAAAAAAAAAACTGTGAGAATGACCGATAACTGCCATTTGGAAAGATAAGGTGTTGTGGCCAGAACTCTATAAAAACTGTCTCAGTATGTTTTCTCACTCCTTCAGATTCTATTTTTCCATTAAACAAACAGTGCCATTGGTGTGTTATTACATACGTCTTTGCTGGTCACCCTCCATCTAGAGTGTAACATTGTCAACATAAGGGACAGATGGGACAGCTGGGCTCGGTACCTTCAGAGCTCAGATGGACCTGCACCAGAGCTCCTCCTGCGTTTACTACAATGGAAAATCCATATCTCGCAGCTCTTTTGTGGAGTCATGCGTGTTTGTGGGCTCATTCCCACCCATATTGTGTTAAGTATAATTAGATGTGTGGAGGTAGTGGTCACAACAGTGATTTGGGGCCAAAACTGCACAGATTATACTGCATGCTTTGTCCTACAACTAAACACTGAAGGTTATGCGGTTTTTCCAAGATATCGAGAGAAGGACACCGTCTGGTCAAAAGTGCAGCTCTGTAAGTTCTAGCCATCACTCCACATAGCTGCCAATGTGGAGAAACGAGAAACATTTGCCTTATCAATGGGTGTTGGGACTTCAAGAAGAACTTCAATAGCAAAACACATGCATATTGACCTTGCTAGAATGATTATGTTTAATGGTAACATTTAAAGTAATTTAATGGTTAATGATACTTAACCAAATGATGGAGGAAGCTGGTGAGTGTAACTGTTTTCCATATAGTTGTCAAGACACAAGACATAAGAAGACACTGGAGCAGATAAGCTCTGATTAATATACACATTGATGGAGACAATGCTTCTTGTTTATCCGTCTTGCTAGGAGCCCACATTAGCATGGGAGCACGTGTACTAGCTGTCCAGCCAGCTTACTTCTAAGACAAGGCTTCGGTTACACTAACCCCAGCAGCAGCTCCCCCCCCCAAGCAGTTCCACTCCAAATTGTTGGAGCACACGTAGGTAGCTAGCTGTATTGGGATATTACAAGTATAACACCTGCCAAATTACAGGCTGGCAGCAAATGTTCCATGTTTTAGCTATTGATTAATATTTTGTCAATAGAGTCAGACCATGTGCCCTCTCACAAGCACTGATGGTTGAAGTGGCAAGAATGAAATTCTAAAATCTTAAAATTTCTGGTCACATTGTAGCTGGCATAACAGCTGCATTAAACATTAATAACACATAACACGTGATGTGTATCACTAAAATGCTGTAGCTTCTGTTTTAAGTTATTAACGGAGATGTATCACTGAACATTCACATTAGAGAGATTATGTTCTGTGATCATTGAACAAGCTCTGTAATTGTATGTAAATCATATTCATAATTGTTGAGGTTTGTTAAAATAATTATAATTGTTAACGTGTTTTCCGCTGTGCGTCAGGATGGGGCCTTGAATTGCTGTGAATCTAATGATGATTTATTGCACCTCGCATCTATTTTTGATTTTGGGTGAGACATTTCACAACTGTTCTCCTTTCTTGCTGACTTTAGGCGAGGATAAGTCAGTGGAAGATACTGTACAGTAGCATCCTGTAGCAAAGATGTGAAACCTTTGCACATGCTCCTGGCAAACAGCATTCCACTCCAGCAGAGGTGTTTAAGATGTCACCCAGGATTCATTTCAGGTCTTCTGTTCATCAGAGCTGTTTGGCCTGATGTTTATCTATGAGGGGACTGCTAATTTGTGAAATATTGTTTCCTTATGGTGGAAGCACAATTTACATACAGAAAGAGTTCAGTTTTGTTGTAGAGTTAATGTTTTTAAAGGAGAAAATGAAGGGCTTTCCAGATGATATTCACTTGGGTTAGAAGACATATGTCACCTGAAGAAAGTGTAGAAACTTCATGTGCTCCACTGACACAAAAATGCATCACAAGTCCTGACAGCTTTGGTTTAGCTTTAGCTTAGCCTGGCCTGCCTGTGCATATTATAGATTTAAAATTCCATGGTCATTATTTAATTATGTGATTTATGTAAGTTAATTACAGTAGACCGGGGTGAGGGCACCTTTTGGCATAATGCCAGAAAACAGCTATTTCCCCAACAGGTTTTCACTGCTGTTAAGAGCAGGTGCCCCAAATGACTTACCAAGATCCCAGTCATCTGCATTTGTGTGGCCTCATACGCAACATTCCAATGTAGTGTTTTCCCAGTTACTTTAACTGGGAAAACTGTGCTAGCCAGTAACATGCCTTTTTGTCCATCTGTATGTGTGTGCTTGTTAGGACAAGCTCTGCTGTTCATAGTCAATTTTAGAACTGCACTGTGCTTGTGATATTGGAACAAAGACAGTCAACATGTTCATTGTGTGTGGCTTGATTAGTAAGAAACTGCACCTGTTTTTTTTTTTTAAATACTATTTCATTGCATATCAAGAATGGCACTATGGCATACTTCTTGCAGTATTTCTTTAATTTTCCCATTTTACTACAGTACCTAACTTATCCTTCACAATTCAAGGGATTTACAGAAGGAAAATCTCAGTCAGCCCACAGTTCTGAGAAACCAATTGTTAAGAAGATGAGTCAACAAATTGCTTCAGGACAAGGGAGGAAAAAGCTGTGTTATGCCTCATGTCCATTCACTGCTGTGGCCTGAAGGTCCACGAAAATGTTTTGCTTCCATCTAGTGGATCATAATGGCATTGCAGTTTTTGTTTGCTTTACAGTAAGGAGAGGGTAATTTGTGCCAGAGCTCAAGACTTAATGCAGGAATAGGAATGGGAAATGAGGATATTTCACTTCTCTCTGGAAAGTTGTCCAAATTTGTCTTCACACTTGTAACCTCAGCTCAGCTCATGGAGCAGCACATTTGCCTTCCACAAGGGTGAACAATCTCCACACTGTACAGTAGCTGTAGTAAATGAGATACACGGGTGTGAAAATGTGAGTTACTTGGTACATTTTCAGAGTGTGCATACTTGTACTGACCTGTTTCAGACCTCTGAGCACTTGTATGAGTGGGATCTGATCAGGCCTATGGATGGGTCTATTGAAAAGACAGATGGAGCACCAACTGGTGAGGCTTATGCTGGACTGCGGCCAGATCATGGCCCTCCTACAACAATGCCCACAATTCCATACGAACGTCAAACATGGCTCTGTTTCTGCTTTCCTATGAGCAAATGTGTTAACTTTCAAAGGCATGTGATCCTCTAGTGCAGTAAAAAATGCTTTTTCCAATTGAACACTTTTGCAGTGGCATCTAATTAATTTCCCATTGAATCTTCACTGCTGTTTAGAAGTTCACACCAATTTAAAGTGTGCGCATTTGCATTTAATACTCTTGGATGTGCAGTGCAGGGTTGGATTCATTTCTGCGTAACATGTCATGATGTGATAAAGTATCATGCACAATTTATTATGAATGCTTACTGCAGCTGTTAAGCCATTATTAAGTAGGCTTTATGTGTGATTTATATAGTTGCGCTTCATAATATGACCATTCAACAATTGTAACATTAAGACCATATCTGCATATCTATTGCATTCGGCCCAAAGTCATTGAAACTTTGAGATTCTAATATAAGAGGGATATGACCTGGCAACCATCTCAGAGGCAACCGGCAGCCTGAGTAAAAATAATCCCCAGTAGATCCATGATCATTTCCTAGAGTAGACCTGAGCGTCCCCGGGGCCATAGAAGCCTGCCAGTTCAGATGGAAAATCCCGAGATGCTATCAAGAACACCAAGAAAAAAAAAATGTCATCAAAAGTTATCTAATTTTCTTTATTTCAGACTATTACAGTCACATAATATCTAAAAAAATCTCTGAACAACTACAGGGAAAAAAAATTGTAATTACAGTAAATGTATATTGCCATTAAAAGAATACCACCTTGAGAACATTTGAGGTGACTAGCCACCATACTTTCAAATGGGAAAAAAGAAAATCTGCAAGGATACCAGCCACAAACCAAGCTACCGATTGAATATATACTGGCCCATTATAGCATGAGATGGGTTTACATTAACATTCGTAGTAGAGGTGGACACCACAGGTTATGACCATCACCCAAGATCAGTCCTCTCAATGAAACATTATTAGCTGGACAATTTCACCCCCCAAGTAACTGTGAATGTATATACTCAGTGACATACAACTACAGCTGTACAATGTCTGAAAATGTCATATTTATAATGGGTAGTTTAAAAGGTCACATTTTAGATTTTTTCACTTTTTCCACCCAATATTAACTTCCAAGTAAATCCAAACAATATAACTATTTTTTTAGTTATACGTCTGAATGATAATATGCAAAATACTGTGTAGGTAATATGATAAAGAGTAGGTTGTCATATAATAAATAAATATCTAAACAGTGCTGAAGCTACCCAGAGTAATATTCTTTTACATATGTGAAGCCACTACACAGCACAAGAACTTGCAGTATTGTGACAACTGAGGGGAAAAAAAAACAGCAGAAAGCTACCGCCATCTAGTGGACTTTAGAATTACAGTTTCAAAAATGGTGCGTATTTACACCTGCAGGAAGCACCACATCAAGTCACTTGTTAGTTGATAACTTCAATGTGGTGATCCATCTTGGGGATGAGAGGAATAATCTTTATCTGTTTATTACCGTGGTAAGTTCTACTTTGTGGTTGTATGATTACATAATTCTGTACATTTTTGAATAGCAGGCCAATTACATATTTTACAGACGTTTGCATATATTTGCCATTTCTTGTCATATTCATTAAGTTACCCAGGATAAGGGTATATAATGAATGAGAAATATACGCTCACTGACAATGCAGTCTATTCAAATTCAATTGGAAAAATATTCTCTTGGGCTCATTATCTAACATGATAATTTCAGTATTTTACTTCCTTTATAGTTGTGTTAAGCAGCACACAAGTCACAATTCCAAGTGTGCCTACGCACATCAGTGTCACAAACATAGCAGTTATACAGCTAACTACATAACAAACCAAAATGTGACAACCAGGGCATTCTATTAGCTCTTAAACAGTGAATCGTAGAGACCAAGCAGAGCAGTCACTATACTTTATTTTAGGGGGGAATAGCATACAATTTATCTGTACAATATTTAACAATCACTTCCAACCAGGCCTCTGAAACTGTTAAATACTTGCAAAACAATAAAAAAAATGGCAAGTTTGACAGTAGTACAGTTGTCTGTGCCCAAGACACACAGAACATCGGTAGCTAGAGAGAATCCAAGCTAACACGGTTTAGCAGTATTAGCTTTCTGGCATAATCGAGAGGTAATGTGTGTCACTTTAACTGAAACTGCTTTGTAGAAAACACTGCTGGTCAAATCCCATTAAACGTTCTCACCATGCTGCTGAACCATTGTACCAATGTTACGTTGTTGTTACAATGCCTCAGCGATACGGTGAGAAGGTTACGCATTAGCTGAGATGTCTGAGGTAAACAATGTGTCAATCCAGGGTGTCATTTGTAGTGTCTTAATGGAAAAGGATAGGTGGACTTTGGGCCTTGACATAAATTAGTACAATTAAAAATATAGATATACAAAATAACAATAAAATCTTATTTTGGAATAATTACTTTATGAAGGATTTTTTTTTTTGCTTTGTGATATAAAATGGCAAAACAACCTCATGCTAAATTCACAATCTAAAAACGACATTCATATTTACATACTGTGCATTTCCATGAAGTCTGCAGCCAATGATCAGAGGAGGGATTTGGCTTTTTTATTAACGGGAAAAAAGAATAAAAGTATTCCTTGGAGAATAAAAGCGCAGACCTGAAACACAGTAACAAGAAGGGATCTGAGCTCTGTAGGTGGAAACATCTGTACAGCAATAGGTGAGGACTGGTGTCGACTGAGACGTCTTTCGTATTTCCAAAAAAAAAAAAAAAAAAAGAAAGGGGGGGGGGGGGGGGTTTGGGGGAGACAAATGACACCCAAACAATACAAGCAACCCCCTCCTGGGCGGGGGGGTTCCGGTTTCACATGGCTACATTCATTTTTCTTTAGCACAAGGACAAAAAACAGTGAAGGATGCGGGTGGCAGGTGCACACAACAAGATTGCATATGTGCCGGTCCCTCCCCTCCCTGCTCGGAGACTGGTGACTAGTTTTGCCATTCCACGTTCCCCCACCTCCCACACGCTAGACGGAGATCTGCTCGTGAAATGAGAGGTGCAGAAAGCTGCGAAGGTCCGGTGTGGAAAGGTCTTTACAGTAGTGAAAAAAATGATCTGAGCTGAGGTTGGCCACCCCCCCCCCCCCCCTCCCCCCCACCTCTTACTGGGGCAGGAGCACCAGGTCGACACCAGAGGGGGAGGCCTCTTGGGAGCCGTAGAGGAGCATTCCTGTACAGCGTACAGTGAAGTTGGCACCTGCCCCTTTGAGTTAACGCTCTGGCCCCTCGATAGTCTGTAAATAAATAAAACACGTTTTAAAAATGCTACAGTTGTGTAAAAGTTGCCCGCGCCGAGGCAACGTTACTGTACCTCCACTGATTGCATATAATTAATTTAGTAAAGCATAGTACTGTATCCCTGAACGTTGTTGCAGCTCCTGTTTTTAAAAAGACAACACAGGACATGTCCAAGAGGAGAGCGAATACAAAGGTTAGCATAACTCCTGCACCAGCTGACTTCCAGGACAATGCTTCGGCCAATCGCTGCAATCGAGTTACGCTCAGCTCTGACCACATGGCTACAGTGTGTTCATTTATAGCTACCAATACTCTGCCATCCTTTTTTTTCCCCACCTGCCAGAGGCTGACGCAGTCTGTGGCTTGTGTCCTATTCCACAGGGCCTAACACAACACCACTCCATCCGTGTTGAGGATTTTGCTGTAAATAATGGCACCAGGATGAGAGAGGGAGAGAAGTCACTTGTGGCTCAAAGCAGAGAGAGGGGTTTCTAGAAAGGAAGCTTCCTGAGGTGTGTGGATACACTGATACGGGTACAGCAGAGAGAGCAACATACAGAGAGAGAGAGAGAGAGAGAGAGAGAGAGAGAGAGAGAGAGAGAGGAAAACACGTGTCCATCAAACGGAATCAACAGGTTTCAGCCTCAGATACCAGACTCGTAACTCACAGAGGGGCATTAAAAAAAAAATAAATTAAAAAAGGCATGCGTATATCCTTAAATATTCCATAGACACAGCAAACCTAAATAGGGAAGTGCTTTAAAATGTTTCTGAAGTCCAAATTTTTAGGGTTTCTTTCTCACTATATTTTTAAAGGAAAAAAAATTATAAACAAAAATAATAATTAAACAATTAAAGAACAATTACTTTTAAAAACAGCAGGGCAAAAACAATAATACACAAAACATTTAAAGGAAAAAAAAATAAACAAGGCAGAAACTCCGGTGTATAAATGGCCATCATCTCTTGGCATACTCCGTTATAAATGCTGTTGTCATCTGTTTTTTTTTCTTTTTTTTTCTTATTTAAAATGCATCAATACCAAACAGATGTCATCCGATCATTTTGGATTGTTTTTAGCGTTAAAGAAAACTTGTTATTCGTCAGAGGTGGAACTGAGGTATACCTTGTTGAGGGAGGTTTATGGTTATTTAAAGTAATGCTTGGAAGTGAATCCCAACAAAGAACCTTGATTACCATGTTTTTTTTCTCATTGATATATGTACAGCAGCAGAACACTACACATTCAGAAGCCGTTTCTTATTGGCATTACAATAGTCAGTTATATAAACACAAAAACAACATTGCATTTAAAAACAAGTTGCCCTTTTTATACTGAAATGAAATGAACTGTGTGGGGTCTCAGTCTTTTTTTATTATTTTTTTTTTCTTCTTTCTTAGAAAAACTAGCAGAAGTCCATTAGAGGAAGTCCTTTTTTGTCTTCAATACAAAAGAAAAATACCTGCCCAAAGTCTGATTCAAATGACAATGACCTGTTGCCAAGCAGACAATGTTTCTACTTTTAGTGTCTTCCTGTGAAGGATCCTGATTTGAATGACGTAAGTATCGTCTCTCTGGCTTACCGCTGGAGCCAGGTGTATGTCTTCAGGCACACATGTAACTAAATGTAGTTGGCAGAAACCAAGTCTGGGTGCAGATATTCCTGAACGTGGGCAGCCATGTCCTCTGTACACAAACAGCGCAACGTGCCTCCGGGAGGATCCGGATGGATCCGGCTGGATCCGGCTGGGTCCGGCTCAGCAGCTCCGGAGACAAGCTCCCGTCGGTCACCGCGTTCGTTTTTGTTTTTTCGTTTCTTTTTTAATTATTTTTTTTTTTTACCCCCTCCGCTGGGGCGCCGAGCGGCCCCCACCCCCCCCCCGCGTCACCGCCACGGCCATCATAAGCTGGACTCTTTGGGCGGGAAGTCCACATTGGTCACCATGGTGACGACGGTGACGATCTCCTCGGGGGCGATGACGTTGGTCTGCCGCTGCATCTGGATGACGCGCTCCTCCACGCAGCCAGCGGAGAGCCGCGCCTCCGCCTCGTGATCCCAGCACTCCTCGATGGTCTCGCACAGCATGGCCAGGCCCTGCGGGGGGGGAGGTGCACAGCGGTTACGCTTACACTGCATCTCCAGGCCTCACGCTCCCCCTTCCCATCACTGCTACAGAACTCTCACGCCCCGCGTTTCAGTCAAACCCACATACCACAACAGCGAAAACCTCACTGCACACCCTGAGCATTATTACCTTTAACTGCAAAACAACCCCAGTACCCATTTGACCTGCGGTTGGGCATTTAGTTTCTGATACGTGACAGCCCAATTTACACCCCATTAGCTACAGAATGAGCTACTAATAAGGAAAAGTGGTTTAAAAAGTGGTGAAATATGACCCTCGCTTTTTGATACATCAATAAATGCATTCAACTGAATTACCAATAATTTTGTCTGTAATGGATAGCATTATTATAAGAAATTTGAAGTTTATCTTCATCTATCTGTTTGTCTGAGGGTTCATTAAAACACGAGCTCGTTACGAGATCATTAAAACATCCTTGGAGCCTTACTCAATAATAATAGAAATTCATTTTAGCACCTACCAAAACATTTTGAAGAATGTAAAACTTAACTTTGGTGATACAGTGACACTTTTTTTTAAATGATAAAGTCACTCCTTCCTGATTGTTCAGTGAAAATACCTGAGAGATTAGACTTTAGCAAGCTTCTCCTCTGAGCGTGGATTGTAACTGCACCCTGATTCATTACCGCACAGTAATATGACACTCTTTTGGCTTACTTATGTCTGCTGACAGTTAGATGAAGAAAAAACCTGTACTTAAAGAGAGGAATGGAGGACATCACCATGCTGAAAAGCAGTAAAAACAGCTTTTTAAAAAACCCATCCTGACCCTCAAATGAGGGGAAAAAAACTCAACACTGATTCCAGACAGATACTGTGGTTACTGTCTAGACAGTGGGATGACTGTGGCCACAAATACAGTATCATTTACAAAGATTCTCAGAGCATTGCTTTCCTCACAACAGTACATCCACAGTGCAACGTACAGTAACCTGCACAAATATGGACATCAGAGGTCAAATCTGACCAGTTCCCTAAATACCTAACCATGTGTTTCTGTACGCACTCTCTCCGTACTGACCATGTGTTTCTGCCTGCACTCTCTCAGTACTGACTGTGTTTCTGCCTGCACTCTCTCAGTACTGACTGTGTTTCTGCCTGCACTCTCTCAATACTGACTGTGTGTTTCTGTATGCACTCCCTCAGTACTGACCGTGTGTTTCTGTACGCACTCTCTCCGTACTGACCGTGTGTTTCTGCCTGCACTCTCTCAGTACTGACCGTGTGTTTCTGTATGCACTCCCTCAGTACTGATCGTGTGTTTCTGCCTGCACTCCCTCAGTACTGACCGTGTGTTTCTGCCTGCACTCTCTCAGTACTGACCGTGTGTTTCTGCCTGCACTCCCTCAGTACTGACCGTGTGTTTCTGCCTGCACTCTCTCAGTACTGACCGTGTGTTTCTGCCTGCACTCTCTCAGTACTGACCGTGTGTTTCTGCCTGCACTCTCAATACTGACCGTGTGTTTCTGTATGCACTCTCTCAGTACTGACCGTGTGCTTCTGCCTGCACTCTCTCAGTACTGACTGTTTCTGTATGCACTCTCTCAGTACTGACCGTGTGTTTCCGCCTGCACTCCCTCAGTACTGACCGTGTGTTTCTGCCTGCACTCTCTCAGTACTGACCGTGTGTTTCCGCCTGCACTCCCTCAGTACTGACCGTGTGTTTCTGCCTGCACTCTCTCAGTACTGACCGTGTGTTTCTGCCTGCACTCTCTCAGTACTGACCGTGTGTTTCTGTACGCACTCTCTCAGTACTGACCGTGTGTTTCTGCCTGCACTCTCTCAGTACTGACCGTGTGTTTCTGCCTGCACTCTCTCAGTACTGACCGTGTGTTTCTGTATGCACTCCCTCAGTACTGACCGTGTGTTTCTGTACGCACTCTCTCAGTACTGACCGTGTGTTTCTGCCTGCACTCTCTCAGTACTGACCGTGTGTTTCTGCCTGCACTCTCTCAGTACTGACCGTGTGTTTCTGCCTGCACTCTCTCAGTACTGACTGTTTCTGTATGCACTCTCTCAGTACTGACCGTGTGTTTCTGCCTGCACTCTCTCAGTACTGACCGTGTGTTTCTGCCTGCACTCTCTCAGTACTGACCGTGTGTTTCTGCCTGCACTCCCTCAGTACTGACCGTGTGTTTCTGCCTGCACTCTCTCAGTACTGACTGTGTTTCCGCCTGCACTCCCTCAGTACTGACTGTGTTTCCGCCTGCACTCTCTCAGTACTCACTGCGTGTTTCTGCCAGCACTCCCTCAGCGTCGGCCGCAGCTTCTTGTGGACGACCACCTCCTGCATGTCTTCCAGGGATGGGTGCTGGCCCACCTCTTCCTCAAAAGGCAGCATATGCTCATCCACGGGGCCTGGGAACAGAGGGGCATGTAGTGAACCCCTGCTGTGGGGTTCAGTGCGCTCACAGCCCGCAGTGATGCACACGTATACCGCAAATGATGCAGCATCTCCTACTGGGCCTGCTGCACACCTGCTGGAGCGGAGAGCCCGTTTTTTTAAACCCGCAGCAGAGGTGTGAATCTAGAACCTGGGGGCCCGAGTGTGGGGACGCACTGTCTTTCAGGCTCTTTTCGTGGGCATCACATTCAGCTCTGTGTGATACCTGCTTCATTAGATGCGCCATCAGTTCGCATCAAGATCGCCGTCACTGACCTTTCTTAGAAATCAGAGGGCCACCATGTACCTGATACAGGTGAACAAGTCAAGATCCAGTAGGATCCACACTCATTACGGAACAGAGGAATCGCGCCTGTTCCATTAACTTATCAGCATGGTCCGAGACCATTAATAAGTATTGGCCTGAGGCACAGCTCTGCAGGTGAACTGATAATTATATCCTGCTGTTGCTGGCCGGCTGTATGGGGTTGTACTGTTGGCTGTATTCCTGTGATCAGAAGGACCCCTGGTGGACCAATGGAGGACTACAGCCACATTGCTTTGCCAATCATCTGAAAAAGCTCCCACAACACTGTATGAATACATAGAGTACCAGTCAAAGGTTTGGACACACCTGAATAAAATAATGGGAAACATGCATTCAAAGACATTTTGATCTAACAACTTATGCTCAAATGCTTGAAATTTAATACTTAGACAAATATAAACAGTGAAGTTGAGCCTGTGTGTGAATCTATTTCCTTTAATTTATAAATTTTTTTGGCTACTTTGAAGAGTCTGAAATATAAGATAGTTTTGTTTAACACTTTTTTGGTCACTGCATAATTTGTGTTATTTCATAGTTTTGATGTCTTTATTTTTACCATTTTCCACAATTCAGAGTAATAGTAAAGAATAAAAGTCATGTCCAAACTTTTGACTGGTATTGTACATCCTTTTATGCACTAGAAGTGTGGTAGTCAAGGTTGCTTTCCCCCTTGCTGTAGCCCCGGACAGGACAGCGGAAGCGTCTGTGTGCCGCTGGGTTTGGCCGGTCTTACCGTCGGCCGCAGTGCAGCGGGCCGCCAGCTCCCACAGCACCAGCCCCACGGCGTACATGTCTATCCTCAGGAAGGCGTCGCGCTGGAAGTTGATGGCCCCCTCCAGGACCTCCGGAGCCATGTACCGGCGGGTGCCCACCTGCAAGCGCCAGAGGGATTCACCGATATCAGGTATGTACTCGTACAGTCGAGTCCCGAGTCTCCTGCTGATCAGCTAACACCAGGCTCTGCTCAGCTCATTTTCAGTACAGTGTATTTGCTGCCTCCCACATGTCTGTGTCTCTCCTGGGTTCATCAGGCTCAGGCCACCAACAGTCACTTCCACACACGCAGCATCTGTTCAATCCCCTGTACTCCACAAGGTACCGCTGCCACGGTCTGCTCTAGGGCTCAACCATAGATTCGGGCAAGCACCTTTTCCTGCTGCTTGCTGTAACAGTGCATAAGCCCCCGAAAACATTAAAAAGGTGGAGTGACCTATAAACTGCTTTGTTTTGTGGGGTTTCAGACAAAATTCCAACAAAATGTAGAGGTTTATTTCCCACTCCTCCTTTCTTACATCACTATACACTACATAGTACAGCAGTGTGAGTGTTGAATCCTCTTGACCATTCTCCAAACGGGCAGCAGTGTAGCATAATGGTAAGTAGCAGGGCTCCAAACCAAAGGGTGCTGCTTTGATTCCCCTCTGGGGCACTGCTGCTCTAGCCTTGGGCAAAGTACTTGACCCAGGATTGCCTCAGTAAATATCCTGCTATATAAATGGACAGAACTGTAACCTATGTAAGTCTCTGTGGATACGAGCGTCTGCTAAAAGACAACAGTGTGAGGTAATGTGAGGTAATTACTCTTGTGTAGATACAGTTGTGTTGTGGTGGGCTCACCTGCCCGTGTGTGTCGCCGGCAGACTTCCCCGCCTCGAACTTCAGAGCCAGGCCGAAGTCAGCGATGCAGGCCGTCAGGTTGCTCTTCAGCAGCACATTCTTGCTCTTGATGTCCCTGCCGTGCGGAGGGGCGAGAGTGACACGTGAATGAGAGAGAGGAGGGAGAGAGGGAGGGGAGGGAGGACGGGCGAAGTAGGACACCGTAACTGCATCTGCATATTCCAGGGGAGACGCGCTCTCGAGGATGGGAGGAATACATTACTCGACTGCGGGGATGAAGCGGGGAGGTGAACATCATTTATCATTCATAATGAAGCGTGCTGTCAGATGACATTAGCCGAGAGGTGGGCCCCGCAGCTCTTAGGGAAAATGCTTCTCCCCGGAGACGGCCATAAATAATGCAGCCCGCGGCGGAAGCCAGACGCGGAATGACAGACGTCTGGGAGTGGACGGACCGCCAGGACGCGTGGCAGAGGACACGCGAGTCACGGAGCGGCCGGCGGGCGCTCACCTGTGGGCGATGGCGGGCTTGTGGCCGTCCTTCAGGCCGGGGATGTCCTCGTGGAGGTAGGCCAGGCCTCTGGCCATCGTCTGGGCGATGTGGCACAGCTCGTTCCAAGACACCACGTTGGCCTTCAGGTAATCAGTCAGAGAACCCTGGAAGAGATTCACCTTTACTAACACAGAGCTAAAACCAGCACCAAATAATCCCTACAAGTCACTCTGACCCATTCTATTTTCAACCACTATACTACTTGTAGTTGAGCCTTTTAACCACTGGAGGGCACACCTAGCAAGTATTCTCCAGTTGGGCTGCATAGACATTTTCAGTACAGTGCGTTTCCTGCTACACAAACACTTTGTGCTCTGAAAAGCATTTCACTACAAGAATTCCATTAGGAAAAGACCTCAGCTGACTTCCAAAGGAAGGTGATTGTGTGACCAAAGAGTAATTACCTTCTGACAGTAGTGTCCTTGTGGAGAAAAGGCATTTCCTATATATTATGTGCAAAGAGACAGGTATTTTCTTGTGGAATGTTTTACATTAATAAGTCTCAGGTAGAGGACTCAGAAGTCAACCTTGGCCTGCTAGCAGGGCCGCAGTGGTTACCTTCTCGTGGTAAGCAGTGATAAGCCACAGCTCTACGTCCATGTTGGTGCCCCTCTTCTCAGCGCCGATGAAGTGCAGGATGTTCTCGTGCTTCATCCCGCTCAAGCTGTAGATCTCGTACTCGTTCTGCCAGGACTGTTTATCCTGGGGACAGGGCGTGTGTGAGAGAAACACCATGAGCACACACGGAAGGAGAGGACGCGGCCCCGCTGACCTGCAACACCACAGCTTCACAGTGTAGGACACGATTTCAAACAGCGCGACCACGTCCTGCAACTTCCTGCTTCTCCTGTTAAAAACGCCTACAGCCGGCTGAGACAGGCTCAGTCACATTTGCTGCTTTGGACTGTTTTGATCGAATCGTTGGCTTTTGAACCAAGAAGCCAACAAGTCTGAGCGGAAGAGGAAGAACAGGGCTGAACTGGGTGGCAGTGTAGCATAGTGGTTAAGGAGCAGGACTTGTAACCGAAAGGTTGCCGGTTCGATCCCCGCTAGGACACTGCTGCTGTACCCTTGGGCAAGGTACTTAACCCACAATTGCCTCAGTAAAATATCCAGCTGTATAAATGGATAACATTGTAAAGAACTGTAACCTATGTAAGTCGCTTTGGATAAAAGCGTCTGCTAAATGAATAAATGTAAATGTAAAACTGCACCATGCCCTGCTGAGTGAACATGGGCGTGCTGTAGTGTGGCGTAGTGGTAAGGAGAAAGACTTGTAACCGAAAGGTTGCTGGTTCAATTCCCCAATGGGGCACTGCTGCTGTACCCTTAGGCTAGGTACTTAACCCACAACTGCCTCAGTAAATATCCAGTTTTATAAATGGATAAAAAACTGTGAGATATGCAAGCCAGATAAAAGTGTCTGCTAAATGAAAATAATCTAATCATGGTTTACAGCACTGCTGGTGGATGGAGTAGACACCTCTCAAATTCATGCAAAGAAGCCTGTATTTGCAGTGATGCAGGCTGTCCTGTGGTAACTTCAGTGCTGGGAGGTTAAAGTCGAGTGTCTGGCCATATAAAGACAGAGTAGCCTCATGTGCTGTGACAGACATGTCAGTAAAAGGCCCAGAAACAACAGGAGAAACATGAAAAAGAAGGTGATAAAAAGTTCTCACTTTCTCACTCCTCCTTTGTGCGGTGACAGTTTTATGATGTTTACAATAATGACATGTAACCTTTCTCAGAGGGACAAAAAATCCCTTGAGCCTTTGGGTGACCAGCACTTATTGGATTAGTTTTAATGTTGATCATTACACAACAGGCAGCATTATTCTGCAAGCAAGCACAGTATTGTTTTGCCTCTCTAACTGTCTAAACCATTCTATCCCCTCAGACATTATTTAATAGCAGATTTACACAGAATTTGATCAGAAATGCTTCCAGTCTTCTCCATTACATCGTTGTACTCTTTTATGTGGTCTGTCACCGTCCTGAAAAGTAACAGGGGATATATGGCAGATACCTGAATAGGGAAAATCTTGACAGCCACGTAGTCATTGAGTAGCTGTGCCTTCCACACGCAACCAAAGCGCCCCCTGGCTTTTATCTCCAGCAACTGCAGCGGCTTCTGCCCGAGGATGGGAGAGGGAGGTGTTGGGCCTGGATCCTTGAAGGCAAAGAAAACAGCACCAATCAATCAACCAATCAATCAATCCATCCATCAATCCATCAAATGTTATTTCAACACAAACAAACTGTCACAGACTGCTTCACTAATCGCATTCCAAATATTTCAGAAAATGTCCTCTGGGAACACCTGAAATCACATCGTAAGATATACTTGATCTGAGTGGAAGAAAAACCATAGCAAAAAAAAAAAAAACTTCAAGTGTCAACAAAGCCCGATCCAGCGGGCTGCTCACCCTCTCCAGGACACAGAGGTGTGGCTTGATCAGAAACCAGGGTTTGGGCTGTATGGGAATCCCATCATAAAGCCCTAGAAGCTCTGCACTGCCATTCAACTGATCCATTTCTGTTACCGAGTTTACTCCAAAGGAGGTCTCAGTTCAAGCATTTCACTCTATTTACTGTAAACAGACCTTTCAAACTGCTATGGACCCCCCCCCCCCCCCCCCCCCCCCGCATAGCTACTGGATAGCTTCTCAATTGGGGTCAACCGCACACAGCTTTACAAACAGCACTGGTGGTTCCAGCACAACCTTTACCATGCAGTTTCCCGGATGACAATGACAGGATGAAGGAGAAAGGAACGCTGATGCAATGATACTCTCTAAGACAGACCCGTGCAACAGTGGCAAGGTGCGTCCACCAGACTCCACAGACATTAAACAAGCAATGGAAAGTCTATGAGCCGTTATCTGAGGGGGTTTCAGGGTAATGCCCTTTGCAGCCACACTGAGAAGGAATGAGAAACTCGCGTCCAGAGATGCAGCAGAGGAGTGCACAGCATATTTCACCATGAAGGCTGGAGGGAGTGTCCTGCACATGCCTTTCAGTGTTAATCAGCTGGGGACAGGGACAGCTACTACGGGCCTAATGTCACTGCATTAATACTGGGCTAATGTCACTGCAATTCCTCTATTTTGGGATTTCAAAAAAAATAAATAAATAAAAAAAGGAGAGCTGACAACGTATAGGATTCTAGGCAGCATTCTTTCATGTTGGGAACTATTGTTGACAATGTATAAACTTACTGGAACTGCGTCACGTATCCAGACGCCGGCAGACATACATACATTTCACCAGCGACAAACCAAACAAATTCGTCACACCTTTTCCTTTTCCCGCAGCGAAGCGACAGATCAGAACGTGACGGGTTAGAACTCGAACGGCATGCGCGAAAGCGCTGGGAGCGCTGCCCCGTGGCAGCCGTGCGCCGCTCCGCTGCGAGGGTGTGCCGCGTCTGCGTCTCGCAGCTCCTCAAAGTGCCCAGCTGGCGTTCCGCGCGGGAACGGCGCGCTGAAACCCGGAATGCCGCGGCGCGAGTGAGCTGAAGGCGAGGCTGGCGCTGCCGGCACCGAACGCGCCTGGCAACCGTCGGTTTGCGCCGGTTTGGACGCGGCATGCCGGAACGATTTTCGCACCTCCGTGTTTGATCGTCTTTCTGGTTCGCACTGAGAGAATGCCATTTTCAAGGAAACTAAGGAGATAAGCGAAAATGAAACGTGTTCAGGAACGCAAAAATGACACGTGAGAGACAGAGTGAGGGACTGTAACAGTATGAATATGACCTCTCTCCTGGTGCACGGGTATGTTTCTGTGTGTGTGTGTGTGTGTGTGTGTGTGTGTGTGTGTGTGTGTGTGTGTGTGTGTGTGTGTGTGTGTGTGTGTGTGTGTGTGTGTGTGTGCCTGCCTTGTCTCTTCTGCATGGGACATCTGCTAGGCTTTGCTACACCAGAGCCCTGCATCCTTCTTGGCCCACATCTGTAATGCTCCCGTATTTCAGTGCCCTTCTCAAAATGCCTTTCTCTTTCACTCTTTAACATTCAGATTTCAGAACGTACAAGTGCATTAGACTGCTGTATAAAAGGAGTGTTCAATCAAATCCACGATAATTAAATCCAGAAGTCTATGCCACTCTCCATTCAGAAAAGAATACAACCATTCAACAGAAAAGATATTAATGAACCAAGTGTAAGACATCAAGAGAGACACATCTAAGGTGGTATGGAGCAGGCCCAAAACAAACGGCAAAGTCAGCTAGCACGCAGGTTTCCACGTGTGCGCTCCCGGAGTGAGAGAGCACAAAAAGATGGACATAACCGGACGGTACGACAGCAAGAAGAAAGGAAAGAGCAGAGCAGGTGTAGGAGATGGAGTGGGCCAGCTTACACAGCAGCCATGACATTGCTCAGGGTCAGGGCCATAAGCAGACAATGCTACACGCTTACAATTTTGTTTTGTGAAGTTTATTAAACCAATGCAATTATTAAACCAATGCAGAGTCACAAAAACTAAATTAAACACTCTGAATTTCTTTATTCTTTTTGTGGAAGTGTCCTGTACTACTAACACACGGATGTTACTGTATTAGAATATGATATAAAGTTACAGTGCGTTCTCAGAGTGTAAAACAAGACGGTTGTTTCTGGGCAATTTCTAATGCTTATATGCGCATATTAAGATGCAAACACTGGCATGGTGTGAAGCACAGGTTATTCATCTCTGTGTGTGGAAGTGGGATGCAGGTGATCAGACTAAGGGTTATTTACAATCCAGACTCCAAAGCTTTCTGTACCCAATAGTGATTGGCCCAAGCACAAGGGTGTGTTCTTTCACCACTGTTGTGTGTGTTGGACAACTGTTAACCCAAGACAACTGCTGACAACAAACTTGGATCTGATACCTTTCCCCCCCCCACTCAGGAAACATTTTAAGGTGGATAAAACATGGTTCTCTTTAATAGGTCATTTACTCATTCGGTTATAGCCTTCGTCATAGTAGAGTAGCCTCTATCAAAATCAAAAATAAACCGAGCTGGATGCTGAGACTGTGCTATAATATGCAGCAGCTGGAGTGCATCTAACCAGCGTTCTCCAGTTACCTCAGAGGCAGATGCCTAACTGCAATCAGCATTTTAAATCAGGACACAGCTTAAGCCATGAGCTGAAGGGATTCCATGGGGGGGGTGGATCTGTAATTTTACTATGAAATGGCTATGTGATTTCTGTGTAAATTCTATGTAATTGTCTATGTGAATTGATTTAGCGGATTTAAGCTGACATGCTGCAAAGTAAATTGCCCGTCGGGGCATTAAAGATTTACTCTACTGTGTTGTAATTCTATTATGGGTCTGAAGGCAAAAACCGACGCGTTACTCATATCTGAAAGATCAGCCAGTTTCTTGTGAAAAATATCCAAGGCCAGCAGCGCATTGGGGGAGGGGACCTGAATAAGCAGTTTCCCCACAATTCAGTGGGGTGACGGAGGAGGGGCTGTCTTGGTGGGGAAAAAGCTGAGGGTGTGGCGGACTGTCTCGGTGGGTGGGGTCGGGGGGGGGGGGGGGGGGGGGGTACGTGCTTAAGCTTTCCGTGTTTGCCAGCTTTGTTCCCAACCCCATCTGTCATTCAGTGTCACTGAATCCCATCTGTAACCATGGGAACCGGCGGGACGCTTGAATTACACTTTGTCAGCAGATGTGGGAAAATGAAAACAGGGGGAAAAATTGCAGGAAGCCTCCTCCTCTTTCCCTTCCTCCAACAGCTCCTTCTGCCCCAGAGTCCCTAGACTGGTGACATGGCTGGAAGATGCATGTCACTACGTTACGTTATTGCATTATTGGCCTTTAGCAGAATTACATAGGTTACAGTTTTTTTTTTACATGGTTATCCATTTTACAGCTGGATATTTACTGAGGCAATTGGAGGTTAAGTACCTTGCCCAAGGGCACAACAGCGGTATCTTCGAACCTACCGCCTTTTGGTTACAAGCCCTGCTATGCTACACTGCCACCCTACATATGCGCAGCGCACTTGCTAAATGGACAGTGTAAGGCAGGGCCTCCCGCTGACCCTTTTCACCTTACGGAAGCACATAAAGGCTTTCAATGCCAGTTTCTGTCACACCTATTACACTACTGACGAGTCCGTGGAGCCACGAGTTCACATGGCGATCCACTCCTTCACCCACTCCACTAGTCTGCCTGGAGCCACCGAGCTGAAGCCGGGCCTTCCGGGGGCGCGGCAAGCTGGGTTTCCCCCAACTCATTATATCCGCGGGCAGAGAGCAGTGCAGAGACACGACCATCACAAGCAGACATCCATGCTGAGAGATGCGCAGGCATGACGGTGCATGCACGCAGATTAAGTCTCTGGGTTTGCAGTCCATTTGGGGGAGGGATGAGAACACCCATGCAATAAAAAGCAAATGAACAAAACTGAAATCTTCCTGAGTGTGGTAATATACAGGAAGGGGGGGGGGGGGGGCAGCATTTAAAAATGCACCAAGGGTATGACCATTCAGAAATCAAAATGGGAAGGGGGGGTTTGAGTAAGTGAAACTTCTCTTACCTCTATCATTATATGAAAGGCGTGCTAGTGAAGGAAAGAAAGAGGCGGAGAGATATTACTGCTTCCGGTGAGGGTGAGAGCGAGCACTGTGACGTGGCTGCAGCGGCGGTCTGACGAGACGGGCAGGGAAGTGTTCACGCCCCCCCAACCCCCCACCTTCTCCCTCCCCCGCCTCTGATCTGAGAGCAGCTGTCAGCGCAGTCAGAGGCTGGATCGATACCAGCTTCCCTGACCTCGGATCAGCGCCTGATGAAACGGGCGGGCCTCGGTGTGAAAGCGCACAGCAAGGGGGGACCTTGTGGTAAGACTCGAAGAAAGGGTAGGGAACACTTAGCTGTGACACACAGGACGAAGGAGACGTACGGAGAGACCGCTCTATTCTTCATCGCTAATCAGCCCTATTCTTCGCCGCTACCTGGCACGCGTGTAAGATTCGCACATTGGATCACAGCAACAAGCACAAAACGTTCCCTTTTTGTTGGTCTGTGAGTTTGCCCGGACTCATCAGATCGTCCCATAGGAGCTGACTGAGGTGATGATTGTCTTTTCCAGAGTAAGTGAGCAGTAGATGGAAAGTCAGATAAAGCTCTGGCATTCACAACTCAGACATGACTGTATCTGTATCCTCAGGATGTTGTAAAAAAAAAAAAAAAAAAAAAAACAATCAAGTGTGTATCCTTGTGCCATTTCTGATACTCCCCCTGCTTTATGCAATCCTGTCAATTAAACCCGGATTACGGGCTGACTCACTGGCCCTCCTCATCAGGAAACCTGGAAAACAGGCAGCGTGCTACCCTAACTGCAGGCGCTGCTGCGGGAATGCGAGAGGAGCCTTTAGATCCCATTCCAAGACAAGCGTAGGTACCGGCGCCGTCCCTTTAAAAGGCTGTCCACCTTTCGCTCCGCACGCAGTCTGGGGAAATGCTCCTCAGCTCAGCATCTCTAACAAGGGCTGCCTTTAAAAAGCAGATGCATAATGAATGGGCTCAGCTCCTACCCCCTGCCTGCTTTGCATCGCACTGCACGGGAGGCGCGGTGTTCGGGAGAGTGGACCTGCCTGCAGATTCACACGCACCGCATCGACAGCACTGGTGTGGCGGGACGATCTGCAGCAGAATCGGCACGGCTACTGTATCACAGTGCTGGTGTAGAGGGACAATCTGCAGCAGAATCAGCACGGCTACTGTATCAAAGCGCTGGTGTAGAGGGACAATCTGCAGCAGAATCAGCACGGCTACTGTATCACAGCGCTGGTGTAGAGGGACAACCTGCAGCAGAATCAGCATGGCTACTGTATCACAGCGCAGGTGTAGAGGGACAACCTGCAGCAGAATCAGCACGGCTACTCTATCACAGCGCTGGTGTAGAGGGACAATCTGCAGCAGAATCGGCACGGCTACTGTATCAAAGCGCTGGTGTAGAGGGACAACCTGCAGCAGAATCGGCACGGCTACTGTATCACAGCGCAGGTGTAGAGGGACAACCTGCAGCAGAATCGGCACGGCTACTGTATCACAGCGCAGGTGTAGAGGGACAATCTGCAGCAGAATCAGCACGGCTACTGTATCACAGCGCTGGTGTAGAGGGACAACCTGCAGCAGAATCGGCACTGCCAGAGGGCTCGCAGGCCTGGGCTGCATCACAGCGCCGGTGTAGCAGGACCGCAGTCAGAGCAGCTTTGCTGGCGCTGTGCTTGCTGACACATGCTGTGCTTTGTTTTAGCAGCAGAGAGCCCTGCCACGCCAGCTCCCGATGGCTGACCCCAGCACCACAGCTCCAGAGCAGAACACACCCGCGATCTGGGGATCTCCCGCTGCCATGACCTCAGAGTCTGACATCTGTATCACACAAGTATTTCACACCCCAGACCATCTGACTGCAATACAGGAGAGGCATCAGCCAAACAGGACTAATAGAGGAATGATGCATTTCAAGTTTCTGCGACAGCACCGCTGTCTATTTGACGTACGATGTTATTCTGCGCAGTCTGAAAACACGGCCTGCGAATTGTTTTTTTTTTCCTTTACCCGCAACGCCTCTTCTTTAGCGAATGAGTGAGCACAACGCTCCGGTGTGGGCGAGCTCTCCTGCGACTTAATGAGGATTAATCACCGGCAGCGGTAATGCGCGCACTGCGCCGGGACCCGGCCGGGGCGTTTAACAGCCCCGCGGCGGCACGCACACGCGGCAGCCGCGGCCTGCAGGAAGCGCGGCCCCGTTTCCGCCCGCGCCGCTCGCCGCTTGCGCTCCAATTAACGGGAACGTGCGGGAACCACTGCGCGCAAGGGGTTCCACAAGTGTGTCCGATGCAAAACCGTGATGAATCACAGCGGTGTGGCGTTCCAGAAGAAAGCCGAATGCATACACCGATTCAATAAATCACGTTGGGGTGGTGCTCCCGAAATGTGCTAAACATGCACACCGGTTCAATAAATCACACCGGGGTGGCGTTCGGGGGACACGCTTTAACACGACTCCCACTCCAACGCAAAGAGTGTGATGTCAGGGCCACGCATTACATCTCTGTCATGGTAAAGGTTATACAACCTGCTGCTGATGGTGCCTTATTTGTAAATGGAATATAATATAATGGAAAAGCTGATGCTACGCACTGTTTAAGGCAGGGTGGGGTGCGGGGGTGACGGTATTACATATTTAGTGCTGTGGGGGCCCCTGCAGACCCTCCCCCCTGCTGCATTTTTAAGGTGCTGATGGGTGTGTGCGGCTGAGTGAACGAGCCTGCCGTAAAAACAGCACTCATGCGCATGGGAAAGGCTGGGACAGCTGACCTGGACTCACCCCCATCACATCTCAATGTACTATGCACTCCATTTCACATGCCAATAAGGTTCATCTGCTTTATGGATCTGTATGTATTTATACTTATATGTGCGTGCATATCAAATACAATACCCATTGAAATACAGTATGGAAATGGACAAATCTATCTAAAAAGAGCAAAATAAAATATGCACACCATTTCACATGCCGATAATGTTTGTCTGCTTTATGGATCTGTATATATTTAGACTTAAATATATGCATGTGTATCGAATACAATACCCCTTGAATTACAGTATGGAAATGACAAATCTAAAAAGAGCAAAATGAATTTGAACAGCATTTATGAAATTATGTACTATTCATTCTACTGATTATGCTGTTCTAGAGGGCAAGAATAGCTACGTGATATAAATGGATTACATACACAACATAAAAAAAACAAAGAAAATGAACTCCGAAGGGAAAAAAGAGCTGGAGAAAAAAAACATACTAGTAAATAGTGGTTCATCATTTCATGCCAGCTTAGAACAAATTTGCCATGACACGGAAATTAAGAGTCAAACAGGGAGAGCTCCAATGTCAAAGGTCGTCCGCTTGAAGGCAATCAGCACTTCTGTTCAAAGCAGATGCATTATTGATTAAACATTGATGTTCCCTGGCCCTGCCTCCAAACTGCCTTTTTATAGCTGCATAGCTAAAAGTGTGCAGGAGAGCGCCTGCATTATTCATCTGTTTACGCGCGCCCTGCCTTTCCCTTCCAGCCTCTGACGCTTCCCCGGGCCTGCAGCACACATGAATGAGCACTCACACACTGCACCCCACCGACCTGGCAGGGGAGCGCGTGTGTGGGGGGGCGGGTGAGACCCTGGGGTACAGCAGAGAGCGTGGGAGGGGTAAGGTTAGATCCTGGTTTGGAGGAGGCGGCTTGTGCTGGGCGAGAGCCTGGGGTACACAAAAACGTGTGTGTGTGTGTGTGTGTGTGTGTGTGTGTGTTCAGGGGAATGGAGCTGGACCCTCCAGATGACAGGAATGCTCCAACTTCTGGTATCACTGATATCAGTACAAGGTGATGCATTGCCTGCATTATTTGGGATTCGCTTAACAAGAGTCAATGATCAAGACAAGAAAATGGAATATAATCTATTCTAAAACTGATGTTAATTAACCAAAGCTCTCTCCAAAGAGTTTCAAAATTGTTGCAGGTGAAACAACTAAACCATCCCCCCAACATTACTGTGCATTGTGTGCATTAGTATAAATGTGCTAACAAGCAGGGAAATGGAAAAAGACCCACTCAGCGTTTCCATTGACCAGGTGAAAAAGTGCTCAGCACTATTGTTGAACATTCTCAACCCTGAAAGCTTGTTAGATTTTGAAACAAAACAATTAAAAAAAAATCTAAGTAAAAGAAAGTGATGACAGTCTATCTTTAGCAAATGAAGGAAACTTGTACTCAACTATACCTACACTATACTGGCTGTTACTTACAAGCCATGTCAAGACAAAGCTGTATGTCTAGTTATACACGCAGGCCAACCTTCATGAAACCGCCGCAGACAAATAGTATCTGTGAATAAGCCTGCTCGCATTTCCCAGCATTAGTGGGAAGCTGTTCCTGTGTTACAATTTAGCCGGGCCCTCTGTACACTACAAAGCACACCGCCCCGCTAGGCAAGCTCTATGCACCACTAAGCACACTGCGCTATTTTAGCATACTTTGCGCTGCAAAGCAGACTTTGTGCGCTACTAAGCACACTGTATGCTCCGGTAAACACACCGCATTGCTAAGTACACGCTATGCTCTACTAATCATGCTGTGCTGTTTAGCACTCTCTTTGCACTGTGAAGTGTACACTTCGCACGGCTAAGCACTCTCTCTGTATGTTTCCAGGTGAGAGGGTCATGTTCACGGTGTTGTGTTGTGTGTCTAGCTCTCTTTAAATGGCTCAAATGTCTGAATGGGTCACAAATCTGGGCCTTACTATTCCTTTCATATTCATTTCTTGCTGGAACGTAACCTGATTACAGTGTTGAAGATCTGCCTTCAGATATATGCAGTATGACAGACAGATGCCAACACCAGCTTATTAAGCCAGATCTAATCAAAAGAATTTCTGCCTTTAGGCGGAACAGCAGGCATGTTCCAGTCACTTCATGCAGAAACTGACACTAAATTGCTAGAAAATGGGTCAGAACACAAGTGGCACTTAAGACCACCAGCACCAGCATAATATCACAGAGGTAACACCAAGGGTACTGCTGGGGAAAATAGTGGGTATCGAACAGCGTCGGGGATAACAGAAGGCTAGCCTCCACTGGGTCTGTGTGCCGCCTTTATGCTGTTTCACAGTACAGTGTGTACGTCCTCGGCCGAATGTGACGACAGCATCGCACTTACTTGGGTGGGCACCAGGACGGGCGGGTAGGCCAGCTTGTGATGCCGGTACATCCAGAAGGAGAAGAGCACGATAGCAGCAATGCCCATGATGGGCACCAGGGAGTATAGCAGCGTGTTGAACAGCTGGGGCTTCTGTGGAAATGGGTTCGAGGTTGCTAGAAGGAGGGAGAGAGAGATAGAGAGAGAGAGAGATAGAGAGAGAGAGAGAAACTGGGTGTAACTCTAGCTGTTTTGAAGATAAAACATTAACCCTGTATGGGAGTGTATATGTATGTATATCATACATGTATATCAACGTATATGTGTATCAACTACTACACTGCTCCAAATGTACCCTTATTACTTAGCACTGCAAGTATCAAGGTTTTACAGTGATGTGTTCTGGAAAAGGTGGTTTCTCTCATAAGCGGGAAAGTTGGTCCTGCTAACTTCTTGCTAGCTCTTGTACAAATGCCATTTGCGCCTTGCGAGTCAATCTGCCTGTGCAAATAGACGCCTCTTTTCGCCCTGCCTCTTGGGCTGGCTAGATTTGTAAATAGGCAGTTAAGTCATTGATTTTTTACTTTTCATATTTTCTGCCCTTTTTGGGGAACTGCCAAATGTCCTGGACTGAATGTTACCGCCTGCACCAGCTCACTCACCCACAGCCCTGCATATATCAACACAGAGACATGTGTACACACGTACAGCGACGTATCACAGCTCACTTTCTGGCATTGTGTTGATCAAGTTCAAACTCCAAAGAACAACTGGACATAGCAAAAAAAAAAAAAAACCTAAAAAAGGACAAGCCTGCATTCCACATTGCTAACTTTTAAACGTTTTCAACTTCTTCTGAACATTTAAAATGTCTTTATAAGCATTTTTCTCTTTACCCACGAACGGTGCTCAAGTGGCATCTTCAATTCACTTCAACAAACAGCGAGTTCAGTCTATGGCAGAACATTAGCAAATAGGCTGTTTCATGCACTGCTTCCTAAAGGTAGCACTTCTGCTGGTGAGTAACACGGCGAGGTACAGTCAGTGCAGCAGTGGGATGGAATCTCCTCTATCATTTGGCAGCGCTCCACACGGGCGTTTGACAGCGACGCTTGATCCGCCGTAAGCATTTGATCCGCGCAGCGCTTGAAAGCCTTTTATTACTGCACCTTCCCTCTTCGGGAATGGGACATTGACGCTCTCCAGGAGGGGGGGAGGGGGGTTGGGTTCGGGGCCTTCGCCTCAGCCGGCTGAAGGCTGCACGCTCTCACCGAAAGGACTTAAACCACCGGGCGGTCACGGAAGGACCGGAATGACGTCCCCCTGGAGACAGCGCGACCACGTCGGCTGACTGCGATGGCCGCTCGGGCTATAAAGAGCTCGCGGTCATGCAAGGACCGTCCCGTGACCTCCCCTCAGAAGCGAGGCCCGCGGGGGGTTAAAGCGGCCAGCGAGCGTGACGACCCCCCTTCTGGTGCTCCGGGTCAGTTCACCGGGGATAAGGCCAGGTCAGAATTAGGATTAGCCCCAGCTATATAGCGACACGCAAATCCCCTGCATACGGCCCGTACCACGCAAGCCATACGGCCCGGAGCGTGCCGCTGTTCCGTCCAGGGTCACGCCATGCCACCCCGCCCCGCCCCCCCAACCTGCTGCAAGGCTACAGCACAGACACACTCACTCCATTCCTCACTGTTCCTGGAGGTTTTTTCTCCCCCTCGTTTTTTATCCTTGGCATTCCAGAGGTAACGAGTAATTTCTGCAGATGTATTCATGAGAGCGTTAGAGGAGGGAAGAAATCAGATCTTGTGCACAGCCTCCAGGGACTCCCTCGCTTCACCTGAGCGGAGCAGGAATTTTAAACACTGATGCCCAAAACGGCATCTATTTTTTTTTTTTCCCTCTGCTTTTGTGCACTGGTTTAATTACGCTGAATAGAGATGTACGGGTGATACGAAGCATAGGTTGGCAGAATGTAGGACAGGTGCTAGTGAAAGAACACCCCCTCAACACTTCACCGTGAGCCACTGTGCTCGGCAGAGACGCGCCGTTCGCCTCACCGCTTATACCCACCATTTGCAGCGCTCGCGAACGCTTCCACAGCTAACATGGCAGCTAATGTTTAACACATGCTTGCGCCCACCGCGCCGTACACGGAGTACACGTTTGTGACCCGTAGGGAGGGAAACGCGCTGTGCTTGCAGACAGGGTGCCCTTATTCAGGGAGATATTACATATTCTATCACATTTTTACAACTCAGTTTTAATTACAGCCCACAAGTAAATGGCAACGCCCAAACCTACAGCTGAAGCCATGAAACATTCTGTAACATTATTAGGGTGAAGTCAAGGACGGAGCGTCAGTGTCCAAACTAAAATATGAACTGCCGACACGTCCTCAGGTCTGGCCAGTAGAGCCTAGCAGCTACACTCCGCCTGCTGCCTCAGTATGAATGAGCGTGTGAAATTAGGTCAGACTCGGGCGGTTAGCGGTTTGAAAACTTGTCTTATGACTGGATGTGAGAGTTGAAATCAGAGGAGACCGGGTGCGGTTAGCCACAAGCTCAAGCGCTTATGACTAAGGCAACCACACACTCTGCCCTCGCAAGAGCTCCTGCAAGCCACAGGATGCAGTGAGGCCCGAGAGGCGACAGCTGTTCAACAGATCAGCTCAAACAGCCACACAGCGGCTCAGGGAGGTCGTACCATTTGCAGCCGCGTTAGACAACCCGGCCTCAGCGACTCGGGTTGTACTTGTCAAACCAATCAAGACAATTCGGAATTTGATCTAACGAACCACGGATGGCCACATTTCCCTGAAATACAGTACCAGTCAGAAGTTTGGACACACCTACTCATTTAATGGTTTTTCTTAATTTTTTCTATTTTACACATCTTATAATAGTAAAGACATCAAAACTATGAAACAACACAAATGGAGTTATGCAGTGACTTAGAGAAAGTGTTAAACAAATCAAAACAAATCCAAAAAGTATTTAAAAAAAAAAAATTGGAAAGAAATTCATACACAGACAAATACAAATAGTGACACTGATGCCCAAGCAACAAATTTCAAGCATTTACGCACAAGTCTTAACATCAAAATGTCTTCGAATGCATGTTTCCCATTATCGTAATTAGGTGTGTCCAAACTTTCGACTGGTAACATTTACAAAGGCGTGTGCAGCAGAATGCTTTCAGTGCTTGCGGTAGACAAGTACTAAAAGCATTGTAGCGGTGCTTAAATGGCTCTCTTTCTGGGTAACGATCACTGTGTAATGTTTAAAGGCTAATGGTGCATGTTGAGGCAAGCTCTGGGAGAAAAGCAAAGGCAAACATATTTTACCGGGGCCGAGGGATGCGGTCCCTGGCGCTGCAAACTGCATTTGAGCGATTGTTGAGCAAACACGGCTCAGAATTGGCACATCTCTACACCTGCAGTAAGAGTAATAGGCCTAAATCAAGGCTGACATTTCAGATCCACACTCACTCCGCTCTTCCCTTCAACGCAGATACGTAATGGAAAGAACACTGAAAAAGCGGCTTCTGCCTGAAAAGAACTGTGGGAAAGGCAAAGCAGAGTGGTGATTTTTTTTTTTTGTGCTTCCTCTAGCGAAATACCCTGAACTATTTACTTATTTAACCATGAACCGCTTCCAAAATCACCCTCACAGGAGGCATTGAAACATTCTTGAGTTTGTTAAACAGGCCAGGGCTAAGAATCGGGGAAAGCCTAATCAACCATTTTGGCAATATCAAGAATATTATGCAAATAGGCCTAATTCCAGAGACAGAACTGACAGCAGGCAGCGGAAAATTGGGCATACATAATGCATCACACTTGTCCCCAATATCCAGTCAAGATTTGACTCCAGCGTTTTATTAGTCAGTACTCTGACAATGCCCGGCTTGTTCTGAATCATGTCTGATAAAATAAAGGAGAGTTAAATAAAGGTTGGGCACCCGGACTGTGGGAGGAGATGAGAATGTGATGTGTGGTGTTTCCGTGCTTCTCTCCGGAGAGGTACTTACTCTGAACCAGCTGTGTGTCGGGGCTGTAGAAGAACTTCTCGTTACACATGTTCCCTTCACAGCAGCAGAAGAACACGTCTGGGTCCTCCTTCTTCTCCACACACTCGCTACTGCGAAGAAGACAGAGATGCCACCGTCACACCAAACCCCCCTAAAACACTCCCCTGTCCCAAACATCCCTAACACACACCCCCGTCCCAAACATCCCTAAAACACACCCCTGTCCCAAACATCCCTAAAACACACCCCACATCCCTGAACCATAACCCCATCCCAAACCTCCCTAGCACCCCCCCCCCCCCCCCCCCCCAGGCAGCCCTTCCGCATTTCCGCCGTCACATATTCTCTGCCGTGCTGACTAGCGCGGTGACGAAAAAGCTCCCTTATTTAAGCAAAATCAGACGTTGACAAACGTATAAACACATAAAAGTAAAGCCAACGATATCCCCCCCCATGCTGCAAAACCGGAGGGAAGAGGAAAGTGCCTCTATCTGGTTTATATTTCCAGCTTGCAAAAGCCTAATAATAACCGTGCGAGTGTGGAAGCATAATCCTGTGCTGGCATGCTCTGCAGCTGCTCAGCAGAAATCCATGCAGGTAGTAGAGACAGGGAGGTAAACAGGTCCGCCTGCGTGCAAAGGCAAGCCCGGCACTGTAACCGAGAAGCGCTTTCAACGTCGCTTGTTTTCACACAATGGAATCGCTGGGCTCTTTAACCTGGCACATCAATGCACCTGATCAGATAACGGAAGATGTGTCACTGCAAGCAGTTGCACAATCTGACAGAGAGGAAAAATAGCAAAAATACAACCACATAATCGTATGACTTTTTTTTTTTTTTTACCATTGAGTAAAAAAATCGCGAGTCGAGTTGTAAATCCTTTCAAAAAAAACTGAACAATTAAAAACAAGATTTCGTTAAAACGACGCCTTTCTTTTAGCAATTCCCCGAAACAATCTTTTACGTTTTTCTATACATCACATTTATTGTCATCGACACTGTAGTGTAAATTAGTTCTTCCTTTGAAAACAAACTGATGTCCACCGCCAATCGAGAGAGCCAATCAACTGGGAATTTCAATGCATTGAAAACACAATCAACGTGTAACACATGGTCAATAATTTTTTATTGTTTAACTTTCAGTGCGCTTTTCTAAGTTTTTAAGGAAATATTTCGATCCATCCTTGCGCTAATCGAGAGTTTGTCACCCACAGAGAACGGCTACGAGATGTCCGAGTGCGCAGGCGGGGAAGGTGTGTTACCTGTCGTAGCAGTTGACGTCATCGAGCCAGCAGCCCTGCTTGACGATCTCGATGGAGCCGGAGATGTTCTTCCAGGTGGCGAAGCAGTGCCGCCGCTTGTCCTTCTCGCCGAAGCAGGGCTCGATGCCGCTGCGGTTGGTGCGGTCCTTCTCCCAGCTGACGTTGTAGTAGACACATTCCTGTGTTTCCGAGCGACCCAAGATCGCGCCTACACGCGAGGGGGGGGGGGGAGAGACGGAGCGTTCCTGTCAGTCAGGTTTACAAGCGCGCGTTATTAGCATCCCTGCAAGCTTCGACGCTGCCAAAATGCCTCACACAATTAATCAAAGGGCTCTTTACTGTTGGGTGGAGAGGGCTGTTTAGATTATTATGACTAAACACAGACTACTCTGGATGCACATAAAACCAGGAAATTAATACGGCAATTTAAATAGAAGGACAGTGCCAATGTACTGATTAATAGCTACTGGTTAACTGAATCTAAAAACACCACTTCATACACTTGTAGCAAGAGAAACAAAATGGACAGGGAAAAGCACACACTGCTCTCCATGTTCATTCATATCATAAATTCATAAATTATAGCAGACTGTATAAGTGACTGAAAATCATATAAGAAAATACTGTAGCAAACTGTGTACAATTCTGCAGTAAATCCAGATAAAAATGCACACACGCATGTCTGTACACACACACACACACACACACACACACACGCGTGCGTACACACATATTCCAGCACGCTGAACAGGGTGATTGTCGAGGCCAAGCTCGCGAAGGCCTAATTTTAGCGATCTCATGCATTTTACACCAGGTCTCACATTCCGTCAGGCTCAACTAAAAAAAAAAAAAAAAAAAAGGTCAAAAGTAGCGAGCATCATCTGGCAGGAGCCCAGAGCGAGAGGGCAGGGCTGTAATCACTAACATGTGGCAGCGAGAGAGAGACAGAGAGAGAGAAATCTCCTCGCGGATACAAACACAGTGCCACAGCACCCAGTTACCCTGGGTCAGCTCTGAAGCCCCTCCCCCCTCCTTCCCACTGCGTGCCGTGGACCTTCGTGCCAAACGGGGGACCTCAGCGTACTGCACGGCACTGCCGCCCCGGGCCTCTCGCACGCTCTCAGACACGCACGCCGCCCGCTGGCCGTCGGCCCAGAAGCCGTTCCGCCGCGGTGAGGCCGTCACACGCTCCTGAGGCAAGCACGCTGTCCGCTGGCCGCCGGCCCGGAAGCCGTTCCGCCGCGGCGAGACCGTCACACGTCGGAGCCACCGCGCGCAGGACAGGGTCCAGCAGTAATCATCAATAGAAAATATTTCCCATCATGCTCCGGCGGAGCGGATGACTGCGGCCCTGCAATTAAGTGGGGCAGCGAGGAGTATCAGCGTCGGGCTTCTGCAGGGGGCAGGGGTGGGTGACAGAGAGGGCCAGGGCCAGCGGGGAGGAGAGAGGGGAGCCCAAAGGCTCTGCAGGTAATACTACAGAGCCTCTGTCCTGCAGAGCGCAGGAAAACAGTCAGCCGGTGGAGCCTGCTGACATTCTCAGCGTGACTTTTGGAGAGAGGGCTTCGGATAAGACAGCAACATCAGGGGCCGGGGTGTTAAGACTTCAGATGGGTATCAGTTTATCTCGCACACAAATTTCAGACGGCAAGGAAGAGAGTGAGACAAGTCAACACAAAGAGGAACCACTGGAGGCGAGATATTGTTAGGCCATGTAAAAGAGCGTGACGTGTTTTATGGCTCATAAAGACAGCTCCCACTGAGCAGAAAAAGCAAGGCAGTGCCCCTTCCATTCGGTCAATTTCTTAAGTACCCAGCAAGACTCAACAGTAAAACCCAATAAACAGATGAAATTCACAAACAGCGGAGTCGAGGGTGCACTTTGTAAGGTGATGGGAGTCGCTCCTCAGTACACGGTGCTCTGGAACTCTGAGATGCTGGTTTGTGGGCAATTCATATGAATGGCTCTGCCTCAGGACAGGAGCACCTGTCTGGGGCTGTTACCCCACGCGTGTGGTGCTCGAAGCTGGCAGCACTGCCGTTCGGCTCCATTTCTGGTGCCGTCTCGCTGCTCCCTGGGGTGGCCTGACATCAGGGCCTCTTTCAGTAAGGCCGTAGACTGACAGGCCACTGCCCTGTGCTGCAGTCAGACCATAGGAATCCTGAGACAGTTCAGCCTTGACTGGAGCCATCCCAGACCAGAGGAGCAACCTTTCACACAGTGCTCTGTACTTTTGCATTGATAAATACACAACTCCCCATGTGCATGTCAAAGACACGGACAGCACTACACCCTACAAGAACAACAGCATAAACCGGAGAGGAAAATGTTCCTCCAGAAGTACCTATCTAAAGTGTTTCTGAGCTCTGGCATAGTGTTTGAATGTACTTCGTGTCTCTATTGCAGGCAAGCACATAATTATACCCTTCTCACTAGATCTCTTCGACCAAAATACAGGACAGTACTGGCTACTCCCTGAACTGAGGCTGTACTCTGTGCTTCAACCCAGTCTGCCATCCGGTTCCTGTCGTGCTCCCCAGCATGTGGACCTGATTCTTACCTCCTGACACAAGGCCCCCAGCTCTGGCAGTGAGCTTTCCACAGATTGCATGTGCTGGGTTAGTGCTTGTACCTCCCCTCTCCCTCTCTCCCTCTCTCCCTTTCCTAGCGGCAGGCTGAGTTAGGCTTACTCTGCTGTGGAGTGCTTCCCCAATCTTCCCAGAGAAGCTAGTGGCAGTCCATGTGCTGCACCTTTCAAAAACGTCAGTGACACAGACTAGTGGTTAAGATTAATTACAAGTGGTTTCAAATTCTACTGCCACTGTAGTTGTTGAGCAAGGCTTTAGACACATGAATGGCTGCGGCACGGCAAAACTGCAAGTGGAGCATGAGATCGCTTGAGTCTATTCACGTGGGAACCCCAGGCTGGCTCCCGTTACGGTTCAATTAGAACTTTCAGTACTGGTCACATGGGGGTCACAGCAGGGTGCTGCTATAGACCAAGCCCCCACAATTCCAGATTAATGCACAGTAATATCAAATACAATTCCCTGTGTTTCACAATATCTGATCTCTCTCGTTCATTCCAGGTGGAACTGCAGAGCCGGCACTGGCATGACAGAGCTAAACAAACAGCGATAGCAGTCTTAGGTCCTTTGAAGATCTAACCATCCTTCATCTGTCTTGAAATCCTGCACCTCCAGTCAGTCCACCTTCCTGAGTGAAAAGCAGTGGTGAGGCACTGCACACAACAGGCACACACTCCTCACAAATACAGAGCGGCTGTAGCGCAGCTTAAAAGAAAGCTCCTTGAAAGAACAATGAATGCCTGAATGAAAACCTTATGGGGAATGACCATTCACCCCAAAAAGCAACTTGCAACAATTATTCAACGTGAGCAGTGAGGTGTGTCGATTTGTAGTTTTAGAATCGCTGGGCGAACAATTCAGTGAATCAGTGCATGAGGGCATCAAAGTCTGTCAATGTTTCATAATCAAAAACTTCTGTCAGCAGTTGCAGCAGGAAAGTTGGCAATTGTTTGAGAGCAAAAAACTTCCTCCACCGATATTTTTGGAATGGCTACAACCAGCCGTCAAACAGATGGCAACAAAAATCCATCTGAACTTTAACCTTTTGTAGCTCAGCACTAGAACTGCGTAACTCAAGCCAGCATCGCGTTCCAACCCGAAGACCCCCGTTTAAAACATGCATGTCCCAGTTCCCGCTGAATAGAAATGTGCTGTGCTTTCACCAGCGAGCGATTTGGTTTGAAATTCTGTCCTTGAGAATGAGTCTAATCCTGTAAGAGCCGTTTGGTTTAGAATGCAGAATATAGCCTGGGGACAGCGTTCGGAGGAAAGCCTAACAATCAGAGATGGTTTTGTGGTTAGCCAGCACAACACTACGAGGTGGTATTTACGGAAATAAACATATCCCTCATGCTAGATCTCTGGGTATGACCGCAAGCGTTTAGATATACAGGGATGAAATTGCTACCTCTCATTCAGCTCGTGAACTCTAAGAACAGAATGTAGATCTTACACGAATACAGAGCAATAGTTTAGAGCTCTAATACTCCCATCCACTGTGTGCTGGAGGAAGTGAAACCACACCTGCTGCCCTGTGCCACCTGCACAAAGCCTCAAAGTACCACATCCCTCTGCTGGTCAGTACTGTGGAGCCAAACCACAGAGGCCTACACAGCACTGGCCTTCAGCTAAAAAAACATTTTATACAAGTTCAGTACCAGAATAGTACTGAACTATTCACAGCCAAAAGTACACATTTTGAACTGCTACATCCATTCTGGCTGTACAGATAGCAGTCTTGTTCACCACTCATATTAAAGTGGTTTCCCACACTTTTTATAAGGGTCTGACAGTAAAAAAAAAAAAAAAAAAAAAACACTATGTAACACCTTCACAACGAGAAGCCTATCAGTGTGCTATCCATAGTGAGAGACATTATCAAGACACAAATGAAATGTGGTCTGTGCTGCATTCCTCACAAGTAAAATCCATGTTCAAGTTCAAAAAGTCCTGCAAAGGCTTCACATTACATGGAAACACCCCTCTACAGCCATTTCGCCCATAATGAAGATAACAAAATGAAGTCTTGACTTGAGGCGGTGCTGGTGATTTTTGTAAGAAAGAAACTCCGCAGACATATTCAGAAGCAGAATGCAGTAAAGGTACCCCTCAGAGAGAGCAGGAGCGCTTTAATTGGAGTAAACAGTGTATTAGCCAGCAGGTGACCTCCCTGCTCACGCAAGTGCAGTGCACTGCCGAGGCTGACAGGACAATTACATGGACTCCACAGAGTCTGGCCTGGGCCCATAGAGTCTCAGCCATTAACTCTGCCACTCTACCTGCGAGGGCAGGGTAATCATACGTTTGGGAGTCAAAACGCCACAACACTTCACTGGCCCAAACTACAGATGGACAATATGGAGTCACCAATACTGTACAGAGCCTTACAGATTACATAGATGACAAAATGAAAAATACTGTCACAAGCCCTGTAGGTAAAATGGACAACATACAGGGAGCAATACTTTATGAAGCCTCATAGGCTAAACAGAAAACACACAGCAGGCAACACTGTAAAAAGCTTTACAGGCTAAATGTTTACTTCAATCAGTATTTCAACCTAATGTGCATGATTTCAAGGCAAGCTGACACGTTTATTATTACCTAATGAATACGCTTTCACAAAACCTGAATCCTTTTATGTAGAATGTACAGGTTTTCTTGTGCACAAACAGAACACTTCATTAAAAACAATGGTGTTCTGGAGGCTGTGGATGTGTTTGCTGAAGAAATTATTTTTGGGAATTAATTTGTTAATTGCCGTCAGTAAGGATAAATCCAGGGATTAGTTCTGGCAAAAGCACTTAGAAACACAAGTTGCTATTATCAGGATTACAAAGAATGTGCCAGAATTTCCGTCACAACCGTGCGAAAGGAGCTGCCTGCCGGAAGGTGCTGGACTTTGCTTATTAATGCCATACACTGACCCCAACAATAAAGACTGAGGACCCTGTTCAAAGTTTCCCTGAATTCTGGAAAAGCCGGTGGCTCTATTATAACCAGAAGCTGAAGTATGCGACCCTCTTTGGAAGAAAGCACAGGTCAGTGCTCCTGGTGCCACCTGTTCTCCAGCAGGGAAGACAAGCATGTAGAAAACACATAACATATGGCTCTGGTACTGGAGTTCAACTTTGTCGAAAGGTTCCCTGAGTGACAGGATAGTGATAATTAAGGTGGTACAGACCTCTGTCTAAAGCAACACATACAGTTCACCACACCGAAAGGACCTGTTTAGATCATCGCTATTCCTGCTGCTAACATTAATACACGTGCTACTTTTGTAAATATTACAAAAGCAGAGAGGCCTGTGATAAAGTTGCCCTCGGTCACTGGGGGCATTGAGTTCGTGACCGCGTGTGTTGTGAGTGTGACGTCCCAGGACAGTCCCCTGCCCTGGCAGCAACACTGTCTTTTTTTTTTTTTTTTTTTTTAAATTCATCTCATTCTGCGGAAGCCAGGGTTAAATGAAGGGGAAGTCAGTAAGAATCAGTCACTTCACCGCTCCACAAGCTCGTTCCATCAGTCTTACAAAAGGCTGGTATCTGGAGCTACTCCAGCATGAACATGTAAATGACTTTCTAAATAACACACCTCTTTTTTTGCACAGAATCATGACAGTAACCCTGGACCAGCAGAACCACAGTGACATGCTGTCCTCCGTGGTAGGCTGTAAAAGTAATATCACCACCCAAAATAAAGAAAGGGAACTACTTTCATCCCAGACTGTGCTACACAATTCTTTTGGAAATCCACTTCCTTGAGACAGGGCTAGAGAGTGAATTGGTATTATTCATTCAGGCTTAACGTCAGACCCAGAAAACCTACGTTTGACCAGCACCAGAGTCATAGCAAATGACTGTGAGTACAGGCTGTATGAAAGAGCCTACACACCATGAACTTACTGGCCGTTATTAGAGACTCAATCTGCTCCGCTCTTCTTTGTCCATTCCTTCACTCGTTGTTATTATTTGGACCGGCCGGGCCCGCGGTGACAAACCCACTGAAAACTGCATTTCCGGCGATTTCAAGAACTAAGAAAAGAGAAAGAATGGCAGCAGCACTCAAGTGTTCCACAGACCCCTCAACCCAGGGCCTTGGGCTTAAATGGAGAGGCCTCCAGCGTCCAGGAAGCCTGCTAACTGGAGTGGGGGGACAGCTTCCCCCTACAGATGGACCCGTGTGGGCACTGCGTTTTGCTCGGTCAGTCAAACGCTGCAATCAGGGCAATTTAGCTCAGCTGTTTTTCTAAGCGTACGTCAAACTGCAGCAGGTGATGTCAGCGTCAGAGCTGGCCCTGAAACTTAGTACAAAGCAAAATACTGTCACGCCAGCTCAGAGCCCCACAGCGCATGCTAGTCTTAATTACACAATCATTAAACAGGCTGTTGGTGCTGTATGAATGTATTCTCACTCCTGCTTTTGAAACTGCTGTTGCTACAGTGTGTCACATAGGTTCATCCTCCTTTATTCAACATGTAGGGCTGTCACATTGTGGCAGATAAACTTTTGAGGCCATGATTGGAAAGGTGGGAGGACTATCCTACATCCCCAGCAAACCAGTGGGGGGTTTCACTGGAGACTGGAATCAACATTTCACATGCTACATTTAAAACCCTTCCGCTAATCCAGCAGCAGCTTAACTCTTCCACATTCCAAAAAATATACTGAATATCAAAAGGAGCATCACTGTTTATACATGCAGGTTAGAGGAAAGTAATGAATACACAGTGGATATTGATTGAATTTTTTCCCCATGAATAGGATTAACTGATTATTCAAGACCATGATTGCGCTAGAGTGGCTGTTAGTTACATAAGCACTACACTTCATTAGTCAGAGAGGTGAGTGGGCATGAGCCATCAGGTGACTTTTTAACCTACTGAGTGTCTGGTAAACATCAAGAACAAGTCAGCTGTACCAATACAGCTTGCTTGTCAGAAGAATCTCTTTGAGCCATCATCATAGTGGTTTGTTCAGGACCTCATATCTTCAGTTTCACCCCGTTAAATCACTTGAATACCAACATCCTATCACCTCTCTGACTAACGAGGTCATGCAGTTATTACGCAACAGCCTAAGTCACTCAAACGTATCACTGTAAGGCATAAATAATCAATCAAATTGCCAGGAAAATTAATCCACAAACAAAAAGAGCACTTTTTTTTTTTCTAAAAACCATGGATGAATAAAGAGAGATGAATGTTCAACATATCAAAATGATACTGCATATTTATAGCACATTCAGTGTCGATCAGGCTTTGGTCATTTTCGGCATCCTTTTCATGGAGCAGGGTCAGAAACACTGTGTCCGTTATACAGGGCTAAGCGAGACCTGTTCTGACTCCTGTAGTGTCGGGTTACCACTCGGCCGGCGCTCACTGCTTAGCTGATAACACCAGGCTGCATAACAGTACTCTCTCACACACATTTTCAGAGCTTAACATGCTCTGATGTATTAGTGCCATCTCAGTCAGAGCTATTGCTTTCTGCTCTGTGTAATCACATTACAGTGAGGATGTGCTGTTGGAAGGGAGGGAGGTGCCTTCCAAAACCGTGCCGCATCTGGGAGGTGTAGCATAGAAAATAAGATCTGAATAATCTCCACCTGGGAGAAAGCTGGTGGCGGCTTCCTGAACCCATACAGCCCGGTTGCATTCTGAGGGTGGAGCCAATATTCGGCGCGACTGTCCAGGATATAAAAGGGCTTCAGTGTGCCCACCACCACCAACACACGCCTGGAATGTAACCAGCACATTTCCCTGAATTGGATTTTTGTGAGTTCGTTATGTTAGAGCCAGCAATAATTACTATGGTATGCAGAGTATGCACTGTAAGCAATCATTTTTTCAGACCTTCAGGCAACAGGACTGTACATTAAGGCAATAAAAGGTTGCATTTGAAACGCTGATTCCCTTTCTGCCCACTTGTCGCTTTCTCAAATTACAGCTTCAGTTCACAGCACATAGGACAGATACATGCACAAAAGGCAACAATGGAAGTGTTCAAAGGTAACGAATTTCAGAAGTAGCAGCAAGGCTGTTTTTTTCCAGGGCCTGTACAAGCAGCTCAATGTCTTTCAGCACATTCCTGTCGATGACTCAAGTACTCAGATCACTGGAATCACCAGTAAAGGCAAATTCACATTCACAAATGAATAAAGACAGCTTTGAGACCATGAGAACAGGGCTTAGGTTTGTCACTTATATTTAACTCATACGTGACCACATTGGTGAGCAAACAATTACACTGAGTGGTGAGTATTTCAACAATCTGCACGTCAGACACTCTTAGCCACAGTTACTTAAAAGGCTTAAAATCTTACATTCCGGAACCCACATATATAGCGGCTTTTTTTTTACCCTTTTTTTCCCCCAGGCCTATTTATTACAGTATCTGCTCAAAAGCAAAACAAGGGCGCTCCCATCTAGGATTCAAAGTCTCAACACACAGGTCCAGTCCAATGGTACATAGCAGGGACCCGTACAGAGATAAACCACAGCCACTACTGTAAAGAGCAGTCAGCTGATGTCAAGCACAACCGGAGGAAGGAACCAGCTTTAGTAACCGCATCTGAGATGGTGAGAAAAAATGGCTAGTCACAAAGGTTGCTCCATTTGTGCATTAAAATAACCCAACTCAGCAACAGAATCCAATCCCTTAATCCGCGCTGGAATGTTCAGCAGCCTATCAGTCTCCGGTTCAATTACGCGGCTGATCGCCGGCCACTTATGTGCAAGCTGAGTTTGCAAAGCCTCGAATGAACCGTCTACTGTACTCCGGGCCTGCTCTGCATTCCACAGGACTGCATTCTAATTGGCTCCCATCGGTCCGCACATAGTGTACATTCTTAGCTTATTCTACAGGAAGGGCCTTTTTTTAAACGCCTCATTACGCTGGACACGGAGGACAGAGAGTTAGGTGCGATCTGAAAGGAAAAACGTGATGAACAAGATTCCAAACAGAACTGGCACGGCTTCATTTAAATGACTGACTGTCTGCTTGAGGCAGCAAAGCACATCAGTGCAAACGGCTCAAATTTATGACTACATATACCACTTTTAGTACAGAGCCTTACAAAGGTACAGATGACAGCATCTGATGGCTTCCACTTGGATGTGCTGGCTAGGAAATAGTCTAACTTATGGAAAAATAAATGCTGTGTGCAGTATTACATGGGAACACCCCTGAGCCACAAAACCAAATGCTACATTCCAGTGACTCCTTCAAAAGTTACTTCAAAAGATGAGCAGCTCAAAAACTGCCCTTGTACATTTCTCACATATCACACACAACACCATAATACGCAGCTCCCAACACATAACACTGCAGTTTTAGGCCCCTGAACAGAAATTCAATCAGTGCTTCTGAAAAAAAGAATGTCAAGTTTAACAAAAACATGTCAGTTATGATAATTCCCTTTGTGGAAATCCATTTACGCCTTCCTATTCGTTTCTGAGCTCGTAAAGAATTGTATCAAACCGTGGGTATGAGCATCGATTAGAAGCTGAAGATGTAACAAATGCACTCTGGACGGTAACACACACAGAAAGCCAGACCAACTGATGAGCACTGCCCTGTGCCCCACCACTGCTTGCACTTTATCAAAGGAAGATAATGTGTGCATGGAAAATAACGCCCCACAGAAAGAGCCCATTCTCACAAACATCCACTTCACACAGAGGTGCTGGAGTGAAGGGTCATGGTGTTTTTGCTGATGTAACCAGTGGGAGACTGCCTGACCACAGGGAAGCCCAGCTCACTTCAGAAACTGGCCTATTGATGCAGTCGTCATCGTATCTAGTTCAAGCACGTGCTTCATTTGCAGCTACTGCCTTGTTACCAGTGAGGAAACAAAGTGTGTTAGACTGCAGTTCTGGCGATCCAATACTCTGAAACAGACTGCAAGCATAGGAGTATAAAGGAAATATGTAAATTCTTTTATTTTACAAAGAACTGGAAAGACCTCAAGGTTCTGAATGCACAATGCAAATTTAAGAAGCAACTACTAGTAAGAAGATTTTTTTCCCCCCATTCTGAAACAAATGTGACTCACATACAGAGTAAAACAGCTCATGATGCAAAACGCAGAATTCCTCTTGCATTTCAACAGCAGACCGACTGTTGTCAAGGTTATGCCTTGTAACGACATGACTGGATGGGAATGTAATGAGCAAGAGGTAATGGATAGTCCAGGCTTTCTCCTGGACCCTAGAAAGCAGCAAACTTGCACAAATGTATTAGCTTAATAGCTGTCAAAAAATGAACTCATCTTTATCAGATGGCCCTTATTTTTGACAAGGAACACCATCCTAGTAATTGTTTTCGTCTCAAGTCTGTTTTCGTCTGCTTTGGTTTCTTTCCATATTTAATCAGCATAAATACAAATATTTAGACAAGGCTGCAGCACACTAACACATATTCATAAGTGTTTACAAATCTTCTATCAAACTTGTCCCTGAAATGATTTCACTGCCAGTGAAACTGGTTATTGTTCCAATTCAATTAGAAAATAATTAATTAACAAATATTATAATTATAAAAATAATTTTGCCAGCTTTAGAAATGCACATTTTAACAGGAGATTGATAGTAATTTTTTAGACAATTCGACAACCAGTCACTTTCTTTGTTCTTGCTTGGTGACTAGATGGAGTACACCTACAGGACTGTCATTCTGGAGGAGAGTGCGACTAACAACTTTCTTCCATGTGAGTTTCAACCAATGTTGCATGTAGCAACCTATTTTTTTCAACAGTATTACTCCGTTAAATACAGATAGTAGAAGTTAGCTACATTTATAAGTTTGGTGTCTATTTATATCTTGATGTGACTGCACAGCCAGAGAGAGCCAACCAACTAAAATAACACATTTGAGACAGGAAAATGATGTCACCTTGTCAGCTGCAAGAAAAATCTTGAACATTTCAAACTTGACACTTAGACAGGCGTACCTGAGTTTAACCTTGAGCATAAAGCAATTCATTATCTCTTCTTTCAGATCCACAGTAAAGCGCTGTTGACAAATTTTCATGTTGTGATCTAAAGTGCGCAACAGTTACTGCTACAAAAATACGTCCTACAGAAAAGCTGCTGCAAACCTTTTTGTTTTTTTAAATGCCTTATTGCCTATTTTATTGCTAGTGAGCGGATACATAACAGTCAGTATAAATGAATCCATGCGCTTGAGGTAGGGATGTCATGATATACAAGTTTCACTATATATCATGGTATTATCAAACCACTATGCTATGTGGTTGCTTCCTCCATGCTGTGTCAATGGCATTTTGTTGAAAATGTGTCTGTTAAAAATTGTGCGTTAGCAAAATATCTAGTCTAGCATTTCTGCTCCACTGACATTTCAGAGTGAAGCAAGAAGTCTATTAATTGAGAATACAAACAATCCAGTTTATGAGCCCATGTCAATAGTTCAGCTGTTGCACCTGCTTAAAAATGGCAGAGGCTTCCCAGTTCTTTATCCTCTCAATGAAAGGTTCCCTTGGACATCTGGATACATTTTGGATACCTCAAAAATGCTCACAGGTTTCTTGTAAAGGGTGGACACTCAACTTGTAAACAGTGTGCAGGAAAAGTGGTTGCTAAAGGAGGAACATGTCTAATATGCTTGTATATCTTTGCACCATGTGTCAGTGTGTCCTGAAGTGAAGTTTGAATTGATTTCTGAGTTGCTACCCAGATGCAGTACCTAGGAAGTCAGCTAGTTTTATTTTCTTAACAGTATTATAAGGTAGCAAACCTAAGCTAGTGTTGTTGGAAATCAGAGTTGTATGTTTTGCAAGTTTGGCATCTAGAATGTTAATTAGCTAGCCAGTTCTCACATTTTTTATTTATTCAATAAATATCTAGGAAAATCTCATACCCTATATTAGAGCTGCCAATATGGTAACCCAATGTTAGCTTTATTTAAATATATTTTATTAGTAAAGGAGGAAGAACAGTTAAAAAATGAGAGGAAAAAAGAAAATGCAGTGAAATCAGGGAAAGGGAAGCCACCTTTGGCCGTTCTGCATGCAACGGTAGCTGTCCCAGGTGAGCAAAAATCACACTTAACATGACTTTCCATGAGAATCCTCCCTTACGCAGTCTCATTTGGGCTGGTCAGTCGCCACTTAATTAAAATCAACTAGAAAAAAAAAAAAAATCAATTCTCACTGTAATGGAAAGCAGAAACGCCTCCCCTTTGACCCATCCTCCATGATATACTTTTATCCAATTCCAGTAGGACCATTAGGCTCTGTCTTTTCATACCTTATCTGTTTTGCGTAATAGGTCCCTCTCTAACAATTTATGTACAGTAATGGAAACAAATTAACCCTGCCAGTCACTGACACACACACACACACACACAGCTGATATCTCCCCTACAGACCTTCCCTTCAGAGCTTAGAGGAAAAGAAAAACAATGACAGAGGGGGGAAAAAAAACCTTAGGTGCAAGCAAAAAAAAAAAAAAAAAGAGAGACAAAGTGAAAAAGTCTTGGGAGACTTAAAACGAGAACATGATAAATGTACAACAACCAGTTTTAATCAAGGATCAAAGTGGGAGCGTAGCGCAGCCAGTGTGTCTAGACTGTAGTCTGTTTCAGGAAAGCTCTGAAGCATATAAAATAACATCTGCAAGGCACATTAATCACACTTAGGCCCTTTCTGCAGGGCCCCTAAGCGCTAGGAAACTCGTGCTGAAATCTATTAAGCCTTTGTGGTTTATGACAGCGGCTCATGCTAACGTAAAAAACACAACTGATTGATGAAGCCAGACCAATCGGAGCGCCAGCGGACGGACAACTGCACACCCATGTTATTATTTGCAGCTTAATGCTCCTCAACACGCTCGCTCATGGCATTTGTACATCCACACAAGAACTACTAAATTATTCAAATGCGCAGCGCGCTTAATTTTGTTCTTATATTCTCCGCACCTGACAGCGTGTTGGTAGTTTCTGTTTAGGCAACAAAGCTGTCGCTGTGTGACTCGGGAGAAAAAGGAAAAAACGTGGGGTACAAAATTTACACAGTGTGACACAATTTAAGTCAAACCTACAAAGTGTGACAGTGTGCAAGAACAGAGACTGACAGACATGACTTTTTCCCCGACTCACAGGCAGGAAAAAAACGAGAAACAGGTAGGGAGAAATCCTTTGTCTCGCTTCCTTCCACTCGTACGCCTGCAGCGAAATGCGCTGTGCCAAGCCATTTACTTACTAATTTCCGCTGCCGCTCAGCGCACAATCTAGTTTGTCTTCACCAAAAACAAACTGCAAAGAATCTATAGACCCTGCTCTGCCAACCACAAAAGGAAATGCCTTCCTGTTGCAAAAGCCAACTAGGTAAACTCTTAAAGCCCATTTGGAAGGCAAATGAATAAAGATGACCAGAGTGGAGAATCCCACAGCACAGTTCTTCAGAGGAATGTTTGCACTGGGTTAAAGGTTAGTGTCTTTCTGGGACTTCAATAACAAGAGCGCAATGCCATCAGTCTTACAGCCTAAAGCCTTGGTTCAGAAGGGACAACCATCTGTCACCACCCATCTGTAAACACAACCCATATTTACCGTTTACATGGAGGTAAGCTGCCTTGAAATGATTACAGACCTGATAAACAGTTTACTTGATGGACAGTTTACAAAATTAATTTACAAAAAGTTGTGGGGTAACAGTTTCTAAAGAGAGTCCTGGAATAACTCCAGAGCAGCAGAATGGTGGAGCTACAGAGAACAGAGTGTGCTTGGAGTCCCAAGATACCTTTTCACCTCCAGTTTGCAGATTGCTGTTGAGAACAAAATGTGCAGAAGACGAAGGTACAAGCACGAAAAAAAAAAACACGAACACACAACATACACTATATGGTTGTGAAATCATTTGAATTAAAAGCAAATCTTTTCGTCCTTGACTTTGCACAATATGTTTTCTGCATACAACCAATAATCTCGTGAACAATTCAGCTAACTATGCCAGTGTGTGTCCAATGTTCTGATTATTCTGTTACTATACCCTGCCTACGGGCTGCAATGAAAATGAGCGGTTAGCACTCAGCTCAAGTGTATTGAACAAGCTACTATTTAAAGTTGTAATGGTTCCTGACCAAAATAAAAAACAAAACCGAAAACTTCAGAGTTCATTTTCCTATAACTCTCCATCAGTTACGCACAGCAGTATGAATCCAGGACCTGAGAGTCACCATAGATACCAACAGGAGTTGGTCTAACTGATGTATTCAACAGTGACGATGTGGACCAGGAAGGAGTGCGCTGAGGACCCTGGCACCAGTCTTATGTAGGTCAAACAGCCATTCTAACCACATATCCTTTAAAATGTGAAATGCACAGTGAAGAGAGCAAACACCGTAGCACTAAGGGGGGTCCACAATGCTGCTTGGCATTTTAAGAGAGTGGCCGTTACTGTTCGATTTCAAAGTCACACTAGCCAGATCAGAAAGAGACTACTCCCGTTGAGACAGATCTGGTGTCCTTCATTGCAGTGCATCCAGCAGGAGAAGGACTCTGCTCTTACCACTGCACTTATGTCTTTGGAGCCCCGCAGAATATTCAGAGCAAACACTGCTTCATGCAACTGGAGCCCAACCCTCACCATCTCCTGGGGTCTAGTTCATCTACTGTGGGCACTGATTTTGCTCCTGGATGTGCACACAGGCACTTTCACACAAAATGTTTGTGATTGTGAAGCAGGCATTTCTGCACTGGGTTTGGGTTGTAAGTGGAAAAACTGCTGGATGGGAGCACAGTATACACATCTTATGACCCAAAGGAGGGCTACACAATAGTGGCCATATTTAGGGTGTCAACTTGGTCAATCCATGCCCCGGACACCTTATTACTGATGTCACTTTTTGTTTTATGCGTTTTTCCCTTTTACTGCGCAATTCAGAATGGGACATCATACAAGAGCAGACTCTTCACAGAACCCTCACAAGAAATTGCACACAGACCACTGCTATTTTTCCACTATGCAAGTTGACACTGCACCGCAGCAGAGCAAAAAGAGATAGGACAGACCGATCTCCACTGTCGTCATCCCAACAACAAGAGTTACTAGAGTGCCAGTGTTGAGACAAACGAACGCTGCCCAATGACAGACACCTTACCCTGGTGGAAGGAAGCCAATCATGTTTCGCCAGAACAGTACTTTCCAACGCAAATGGTCACTCTTCCCTTTCAAACATATAACTACACATAATCATGTATACAGTGCCCTCCATATTTAATCATTTCCTGGTTAAGTTTAAACTGCATTTGAATCCATGGGAATACTTCTTTTGCTCCGATAAAAGGCTGACATTAACACCTCTGCAAATATCAGCTTCATAGTATTATATATATTTATATTATATATATTTTCCAAACTGTGTTATGCCTTTTAAAAAAAACACAATGAGAAAAAAAGAAAATAATCAATGAGGCACTAATTAAAGGCTAGGCACATTCCACTGATGTAATGCGAGCAACCAGCAAGGACCTGATGAATCACGGGGGTGCCTGACGACGGTGAGACGGGGAAGCCCTGACCAACCTTTGCTCCCTGCTGTGGCTCCTTGTCTCAGTCGGCAGATGACATGGCAGATTTCTAACGTAGGCGTTAGGGCTCAGCCTGCACTCAAGACAATTCCCTTGAAGACTGACCCACTCAGAACCCCCCCTAATTTTGCTTTATGTCAGTCTCTTGCTACACAGGATGCAGTAGTTGTTACATCAGTACAGCAGAAGAGGATAGGCCAGTCAACAAGGAGACAGCACAGTCAAATAACACCATAACACCAGGAAAAGTGGGTTTTGTACTCCCATTCTTTGGGTGAAGCCACTGGGTAAGAAACCCATGATGAGACACACAGCATATTAATGTGTTTGGATTACCTCAAGTAATAAGATAATACACATTTTAACTGTAGTCATTCAGGGCCCCCGCTGCATGAGGGCTAAGGGTAATACGGTAATTGTAGCCGCTGAAGCACTGATTAAAATTCAGGGCAAACACGAGGGGGATTTCAGCTTTGTGGTACAAAACCCACAACTTCATATTTAAAGGAGCAGGGGCTTAATTTAATTCTGCAAATTGGATTTGTGTGCTGCCAAAGGTCAGCTATTCCTCTGTCCGAAAACTCACCCTGGGCACCTCAACTGATCAGTGCCCACCTTGGTGGATCTACAAGGGTCCATCTGAAGTTCACATAGTAAGGTGACTGCCAGCTTCTCAACAAACAGGAGAAACACTGCCAACAGGACAGCCAGGATGCAGCACAATCAGTGCCATTTAGAAAAGTTTCAAAAGTCACACACTGACAGTATTTAACTAAGGACTAAAAATACCCTACATATAAGAAAATGGCAGTGTTGCTGCATGTGCATCCAAATGTACATGTCATTGGTACACCATTCCCTTCACAATTATGCCTCAGAGGCAGTGGCCTGAGACACATAATGCACTCAACATTTTGCAGCACTTGGGACTTTCCTTCAGTTTTCAGACAAACTTTTTCCTGGTTTTGAATTTATCACTCTCATATTTGTGCCATTTTATATGCAGATATGTGAAAGAAATAACAAAGCATGGGTCACTACAGACTAAACTAGTGGTGGAGATGTGCACTGTGTCACAGCCTGGTTTTGCTGACCACAAAAAAAATCACCCATTTACACAAGCCAGGGTGGGGATGTCACTGTCTGTGGGCCTGGAAGACCCTGCATGCTGACCATGCTCCCTCCATGGGTATTCTGCAGTAAGGCAGATGAACCGCCAGGTGAATATAACTATAACTCCACTATAAGTGGAGAACCTGGGTGGGTAACCTGTTGTGAGAGCAAGGAGAGGAGAATCTAGAATGAGAGCAAAGCCTGACCCCTAAACAATAATGCATGACTCCTGCTCCATCCGCTTCAAATGAAAGCCTGCGCCCAGCACATGGTTAGTTTACATCCAGCCAGAGGCTGGTGGTCATGCACTGCAGAAGCTCTTCAGAGTGGCGCTGACCACCATGGCTTTAGTGCAAAGCCACTTCATTATACTTGGAAGTACAGCTTGTTTTAATGAACACAGCATATACTGTATATGACTGACATTTTGCAGAATATCATTTTCAGTCTTTAAAAGGATCTGGCTTTATGTTATGAGAGCTTGAAAATATTGGTGATGCAAAGGGGATCCACAGAGATTGATGGAAACAGGAAAGCCATTTCACTCTGTCATGAATCATCTCTGTTTCCGTTTACTAAGAGGCACAGCTGTACAGATGCTGTGTCTCTCAGTAAATAATGTGACTTTTTTTTCTTTTTTGTAACTCTTATTTACTCTAAACAACCATTTAAAGACAAGGTCATCAAGGAATTAAGGCATTTTAAGGGCATAAAATCAAACCCGTACTTCAGGCAAGAGATGAAGATCTCAGTGCTCCTAATGGGTCAATCTGGGCAGCATGCTGTGATGCTGAACAAGAGAACACACCCAAGAACTGTCCTTTCCTTCATCAATGTCTTCCCAGCAGTGTGAGAAGGCAAAAAGTGACTATCACCATGTAAGGCCTTATGTGTCAACTGGCTGTCAGAGGTTGCTCAGAAAATTCCCCAACAGCATGGCATTTGAAAATTGAAGGAAAAAAAGAAATCCTGTTTCATTTTGCTTATAGTTTAAGTGATCGACTCGTTACGAACTCCTGAAACTGATCATCTAAACCGGCTGTGCTGGAGCAGGGAGAGATCTAAAACACGCAGGACAAGGGGTCCTCCAGGAGAGGTCTGGGAAATGCTAGTTTAAGCTAACCCCATCCACTGTCCAAAATAGTAGTGCCACAGCCAGAACCCTGGCCAGGACAAAGCCAGCCAGAGGCTCTTCTTCCGTGGCTGAGGAAAAAAACGTAGTGAAAATAGAAATCGGCAGAACAGCACAAGATGCCATGCACAAGCTGGCAGGAACAACTTCACACCTGTACCTCCAGCTCATTTCACCACATAACTGCAGAAGAGGGTGAGGTTTAAAATCATTATTCAATCAGACAAGCTAAACAAACCAGACCCCCAAAGTCAAACCAGGGAGAAGTTGGCTTTGATCCAGTGTGTGGGAGTTCTGCGTTCCACTGAGATGTGTGAAGAGGAACTGAGTCCTCACACCCTGATGCTACAGCATCCTGCTCCCACTGACAGCCCGTATTCCTTTTTTTTTTTCCCCCTCTATACATTTACTTGTAGAAGCCTGCATCACAGAAGCTCAGTTTCACTGGCAGCTTGTTCTCAATGCTTTGGTTTAAGGGCAAATGCAATTGCATGGAATATGAGAACAGAGGTGAACAGAGTACAGAGCAAAAAAAAACAGCAAAGAATCTGTCAGAAATCTGATAGAAACCAAGCTTTACATCACCAAATATTACAATATAATTACAGATTGAGGGTTTGTTTTTCCAAGAAATCATGAGTGTTCTGATAGCTGTTGCAACACTAGAGGTGTTACTGGTGTCGCCATGCAGGCCTTCGTCAGACGGTTGTATTTTGTGCTTAGTTATTTTCGATGTACGGTGAATAACCCATCCCAGATTGCCTCATCTTCACCTGAATTTTCACACTGACAGGAAACGGGCCGCCGCTGTGACAGAATGCTCCCAGATGTGTGGGTGTTCTCCCTCCTTTTATAGAAACAGAAACTGGATCTAATCAAAACGCACAGATTGACATTCCGTCAGGGTGCGCTGACACTCTGAGCAGCATCTTCCTGGTAAGCTTGAGGAAATCTCTACAGGCATGAATATGAAAACCATACCGCTTCGATTTTCCCCCAATCTCACTTAAGAACAAACAACACACGAATTAGGCTTTCCAACTCGTTTCCATTCCCAGTAATTACATGATTGCTTCTAGGTCCTCCTGGGCTTAATGGTGACGGTGCAACAGTAAGATACTGTTCTCACCCGTGCCATCTGCCCAAAGGCAAACAGGCCAAGCGAGCCCCTAGTTTAGGATGCAGCATGGTAAATTTGCATTAACGGTAGACTGAGGGCGCGGCCTCTTTCGGAGGTCAGTCTCCAGTCTGGGCCCGGCGAAACCCGGGAGAGAAGGCGCCCCGCGGTGGTCTCCCATTACTCACGCCCCCCTCGTCCCGTCTCTCAATGGAGTGTGACAGGCGCGACTCCGGCCGGCCTGAAAGCAGCCGCTTCACGCCGAATCTGTGAGAGAATGCCTGAACGCCAGGGGCTCCCAGCCTGCCCGGGAGAGAGCCGAACAATCGTGTGAGGGACTCGGAGAGGAGCTAGGCAGGTAATCTGAGAGCCGCTCTCAAAAAACAAGTCACGCAACATGATCCCGGACCCCACTGACGAGCTTGGGGTGCAGCAGTGTCCCAGCTGTTTATTATTTTCAGTGAGATTACTGAACCTCAACTGCTACTGTTACAATAATAACTTGTTCCCATGCTGTCAGACATGGTGCAAAAAAATGCAAAAGGAGATGGTGTTAAAATACTTCAATCAGCTTTGTCATGAAAATAAATATTGCAATTAACCTTTAAAGGGACATCTGAATTTCTGCAGGCTTCCACAGTACTGACAATACTTATGCTTATCACTGTGCAGGAACAAACTCAAACTCATGGACAGCTAAATCAACAAGGCACATAGCAATGAACCTCTTCAGTGACAGAGCAAAGTAAAAGCTAAGTGCTAGGCTAAATGAGGATATGGCATAGCCTATATCTTTAAAGCCACTAGCACACTGCATCTTTTTGCCACTCAGACATGTGAATCACACAATTTACATACAACACATGAACGCGGCTAATTCACCCTGCTTAATACCAAACAATGTTTTCTTCACTTGTCACTCCCCATTGGGTTTAATGTTAAATGGACTCGAAATCACTGGGAAATCTGTTCACCGTCACCATCACAGTAGTAAATCACAGCTGTTTTGCTATTTAGCTGCATACTTTATTTATTTAACCAATACTTCACACAGAAACACTGAAGAGCCAGTCAAAGTTGATGGAAATGCATTGTGAAGGGATATCATCAGCTAAAATAACAATGGATTGAAATCTTGTCATAACTGTGCCAAACCTGTCTGCACATCCACCCAGGTCAAAGCAGGGGATCAGGCACTTCTTCTTAAAATGAGGTCAGGCTTAAGCTAATGAACACTTTTGACTCCGAGTTCTCTCATGAGGTCTAAGGGACAATCAAAGGCTACAGCTGTTCTGCCCGCTGTATCATTGACTGCTTCCATCAACAGCCCTGGACCTGAGTCCTGAGACTCAAATCAAATAGATAATCAACGGCAAAAGGAAAATATTAAAATAGGCACATGAAAACTCACCATAAAAACTCTTCAACAGCAAGTCGGAAGCTGGGCCAACATTTTCTATGGCAACTTAGAGGTAATCCATTGCCTAGCACAAGGGCAAAATGCACACCTAATGCTATTACTCCTTACTTGTATCACCCGGCTTTCAAAGGATAACCTTGACCAACCAACTGTTAGGGCAGCTTTTTAAAAAAAAGCCACATATAGAGGATTAGCTCAACAGCTAGCTCACTAAAGTGAGGACACTGCACTATTCCTGATCTGTCTTTACTTAAGTCAGCAAAACTACCCGTTAGCTATTAAGAAGACTAAGTCTGATATGCATAAAAGAAGTCAATGGCCCATACATCAATCCAGCAGCGAAATGGCTGCCTTGCTGGCATTCCGCCAGCTGCTTTACTGTATAATTTATAAGAGCTTTACAGTGTTTCATGTAGGAATCCAAGCGGTAGCTTAAGGGGAAAACAAAACTGAAAATGTAGCCCACAGTGTAAAACCACAGGCTACCTAGAAAGAATGTATTAATGAGCAAATGGGCATCTAGCAGATAAATTCACAGTAATTCCATGACCTTGATTTGAATTCTGTGACACCAAGCAGGCCGCTGCACCAGCCAGATGCCCTCTCTTCACTGACTCCTTTCTGGCTGTGAGCATCAAGTCTTTCACCCATTGTCAGTGGCCACAATGTTCCTGGAACACAATCGTTGGGCACTTAACAGGGCACACACTGAGAAACAGACTCGTTCCAAATGGTGCGAGACTGGGACATGCAGGGGCCAGCTCTTCCCTCTTGGCTCGGATTTTACACGTATTGACAGACGCCATCCTGCTTAAATGTGCACTTGGCTGGAGGAAAAGGGAACCGAAGACATCCAAGCGTTTAATCCCTGCTGTTGGCTGTTGACGGGCACTGTTTCTGAGCACCATAACGTCCAGCACAGGCAGCCACTTCTCACTGATTAGACACACAGATTTAAAGAAAGCAGCTCTGAGGAAGGGGTTAATGCACTCAAATAAAACACACGCCTGGCACTGCTCAGCCTCTGTGCCTGTCTGTTGACAGCAAAAGCGAATGATAACTCCCGTGGACAATTAGCCCTGAGGGTTTGGGGGGCACAACTGTATCAAAACCATGACTTTACAGCATAACCCTGCTGAAAATATTAGAATGTTTTGCGAAGCATGAGAGAAACAAACTGTCCCCCCCCCCCCCCCCCCCCCCAAATTCTGCAAATGTAATCTTGCACTAAGCTCCATGAGATAAGTGAAAGTGTGATTAACCTTGCTCTGGGCATACACCCAGCTTCAGTCCGAGGCATAACTGAATCCTCTGCCGTGCTTTTACTACAAGCCCCCTCCCCATGTATGTGATGAAACCAGCTCTGCCCACTGCATTTTACCTGCATATTCCATGCAGCCCCTTCCCTGAAAACTATGGAAGTTCCCTGGGGAGACTGTAACGTCTCAATAATATTTACTGCAAGATATTCCCCTCTGTAATTTGTCAGCGCAAAGCTAGGTTTCAAGGATTCTCTGCCAGTAAAAATAAGATGCTTGGAACAGTATACCCATCAGAATACAAGCAGATTGTTTCAAAGTTATCTTAGACCAAAGGACAACTGACTGTGCATTTCATCCGATGTTCAGGAAATAAGGCTTCAGTCTGGCAACAGCATGATTGCTTCTGTTTGGTTTCCCTTCAGTATGCACTGTTTTTGTGGTCCACATGAATAATCACACACAGAACTCTGCACCTCAAGAAGCATATACAGCATGCTTCTATGTTCAAGTACCAACAGAAAAAAATACCAGTGTCGCATGTGTGAAACTGCATAAATTAATTTCACTCAGCAGGTTGGAGTGATACCTGTACCCTGAAGGCTCAAAACCTAATGATACTGAACACCTTAGCTCTTTAAACTACCTCATTTACACGGATACTCTACCAAAATACGGAAAATGTTCTAACCCGTTCTCCTACGTCAATAAAACGAAAGACACTTTGAAGAAGCATGCAGAGTACTAATTTTGCAGTCATACCTTAGATTCGCTCACCTATTCCATAAATACAAGTCAGGTACACACAAGTATGACAAGTTACAAAACAAAGCATTTCAGTGCAACTGCCGTGTGCTCAAAAATTGACGTTCGTGTTTATCATTTAACAAAATTGATTGCTCGATGTATAGCAGGATAAATGCCGAATTAATCATAGCAACAAAACATGTAATTACACCAGCTCGCTGCACTGTAAAGTTGTAATGAACGCTGGCATCCTACCGGCTATTACATGCAAACGTGTTTTACCAAAATACCAACGCTCCTTTTAATCAGATAATCTGATTTTAAAACAGACTGTTTACAGCAACTGCAGCAGCTACACATTAGTGCTCCACATTCAGAAAGATGGCTAACTAGATTCTTTGGTTCAATTCTCTAATGCAGGATGTACCGTTAGGCACTTTGTTCACGCCTACTATTTCCTTCATAACAGTTGGAGAAAAAAAAAAACAACAAAAAAAGATACGAAACTCCAGTACAAAATGTTCAGACCCAACACTACATTGATCTGGCATCACAAGTAAAACTGGCATGGCTCTGTGTATTACAGCCAACGTTATATTCATCCAACAAGCTAAATGCTCTTTTACACACACGCATGTATACTGCACGTAATAATTTTATTTAAACTACCATGCTATACCTATTGACTCTCCGTGGGGGCCATCGTACAGAATGCATTCGGCTTGCATAAAACAACCATTCATCTAGCAGTCAATGTTAACTTATACAGCTAGCTAGTTAGCAATGGTAACAGAACACTAGGGGATTCAAACCCCATTGGCCACAACTGTTCCATTTCCAGAAACTATCTAATAAATTGAATCGGTACCACGCGTTATGAGGTGCAGCGAAAAATAACCCGCAGCATTGGACGTTAGGGGGTAACGTCAGGAACTGGCGACTGGACGGGTGTATTATGCCGGACAGCAGCCATGCAAATCAAATGGTACATTTGCATTGCCTCCGCTTAGACAATGACACACACGATGTATTTCTAACAGCCATATACAAATGGAGACATACAAACACATGCGCACAGTAGCGTTAGCGAGACATACCCACCTGAGGAACAGGATATGAGGAACACGGCAAAGGCTAGTTTCGTGGCTGCTCCCATTTTCAGTCCAGGAGAAAATCCGTGGGGAACCTCTAATTCAAGAGATGATAGTCCAGAGCCGTTGTGTCTTGTCGCTTGTTATTGTAAAAATCGACCGAATAATTTCACAGATATTTCATTAGGATGGTCGTCAACGGGAACAAAACAGACTTATAACTTAACCAAATGCCAACCTAATTGTTAGCTATCTTGCAACATGTATTGACAGGTGATTTATCAAGCTAACCTTGGAAAATGCAAAATCCTCGGTGTAAGGCCCAGTTAAGGATCCCCTATGTTATTGTATTGAACTCGAGGATCATGTGTCACTAGCCTGGTCGAAAGCATTTTCTTCACATGCAGCTAACCTTGGCTAGCTATTAGCTAACTGGCTAGTTAACTATTAAAATAGCTAGCCAACTCGCCAACTAACCCACGATTCCCACGTGGAAAATTCACAGCGGATGCGTCGCTTGTCAAATGCAAGCCAGCTTTCCAGTTATTACTGTAGCTAGATAACTAGCTTGCCAGCTAGTTGAAATGGATAATGCTAGCTAAAGTTAGCTAGCTAGCGATTGCAGCTTGTTGCTTCCACCAAATACAAGCTTACAGCTCTGTGTCACATGAGCCCATCACCTTGCTGCTGTTGAAAAAACATTTAACGAACCAGTCAAGTAATGCCTTTCGCTAGCGAGCAATTCCGTCTTTCCAACTTGCTTGCTCGCTAGCAATGCAAGATTAACAGCTAGCTAACGTTACAGTTAGCTAGATAGGTCGTTATGATGGTTACTTACAAAGTAGATTGCTAACGAGAGCTAACCTTGGCTAGCTGATTATTTGCAGAAATATAGAGGTAGGCTAGCTAGCTAGCGAATGAGAACCGGCACCGCAAAGTCCGAAAGCGGTCACATTTTTAGGATTTGCATGATCACCAAATTCTTAGCTAGCAAGCACGCTAATTGATTCAAACAATTGACGTTGGCTATACCCGCTTAAGCCTTGTTGCATACAATCACTGGTGGAAATGGCAAATCTAACTACACTTAGAAAAAGCAGTGCTGGTTCAAATATTCTGCTTGTTTTAAATTCATAAAACACTTTTTCCCCAATCAAAAGCGACTGATTCACAGGAAAGTTGAAAGGGAAATAACCTTCAATTTGCCAATGTTAACTTAGAAGTCAGGTCCACATTTCGAAAAGGTTTCAGCGGCTCGCGTTCAAAAACACACAGCAAATAACGATCCTTTGTGAAATGTCTTCTTCATAGCTCAGCGCAGAAAACGCCAGCTCCACCACGTTAGCTGGCGATCAGTATTTGTTGTTCTTCCTAGAAACGGCAAATCGCGGTGCTTGCCTTTGCCAGGTTTGTAGTGTAATGTTGGTTGAAGCAGCTAGCAAGCTAGCTATGGGGTAGGACCCGATCTGGGAGGCAAGTTTAAATCGAGGTTTTCAAAATAACTTCACTCTCGAGATCGCAAGCCTTTCACCAGAATAAAGACCGAATGCACCCATTAACGTGAACAGGGATTCCTTTAGGCTTTTCGACGGTATCTCGCAAAAAAATGCTCCAGCTGTCACGAGTCTCCTTGACCGACGGTACTTGTTTCCTCCTGCCGTTTTCCTCTCATTCAGTGAATAGACTGAATCCAAGATGGCGGCAAGCACTGATTGTTTTTGTTTTTTTCCTCTCCTCTTCAATCTCGGCCATCCCCTTCGCGAGCAGTCGTCCTGCAAGGCAAAATGTAGTTGACTGACATCACGGCACGTCAAATCGAAATTAAGCAAAACCACACCAGTAGCCAAAGGGCCGAGAAAAGCAACCAATCCCGCATAAGATTCCTCCTCGTTTTTGGAATTGATGCGGATATAAAAATTGATGCTTTTCTCCTCGCACGGTGCGGGGATTGGTGTAAATCTCGTTTGTTTACGTCCAAGACGGTTACAACAGAGTTTATGTTATTAGCGCGGAGAAAAACAACACATCTTAACCGGTTTGTATGGAAAGTGATTGATAGATTATGCGTCCTATCACCTACTGAAGATTATTAACATGCTTTATCACCACATACTCAACAAAAGAGAAATCTCTGCAAAGGAGTGATTAGCGGTGACATTAACTGGGCGTTTAGATCCAACCGTAATTTCTGATTGAGCAGATGCATAAATAATTCAACATTCTGTGCTTGCTGTAGGCCTGCGGAAAAGATGCAGCTGTGCAGATATTATAAGATTGTTCCAAGTGCGTTAACGTAGCTCACAAACCCAGGCTCTTGCATGTTCTGTGAAATATTTCGTTTGTGCGTCGTATTTAGTTTGATTGCAGAAATATGGAAAAAGATGCCAAAGAAGTTATATTTCTTTAGTTCACAACAATCCAATATGTCTCCAATATATTATCCTCTCAGAGATGAACATAAAATCTTCAATACAATAGTTTTGTCATTCTGGGATGTATTGTAGTGTACTGTAATAGTATTGGTAGGATATGGACTTCTTACTTCAAAAGGAATTTTATCCGTTGATAAAAATAGGAGATATGCCCAGCAGCTGCTCAATGCATTTGCTTCATTGATGAAACCTGAGTTCAGCATCATTTACATTTCAAAATTAATTTGGAATCATATTTCAAAAGAAGCTCTTGGTAATGACTGTTCACCACCTCTTCATTGCCATCATTGTAGTCCCAGAGCACTCATAACTAATTCAAAATCTACTACGTACCCTTGGCATGCTTTTCCAGTCTGACTGGAAGTATGTGTATCAAGCCAAGGCCTAAGGTTTTCCTGGTTTTACAAAAAGTGATATTCAGCTCATAAAAGGTTACAATCCGTGTGCAAATCATTTTGAGATGAAATAAAGTTGCTCGTAAATGATAAAAAATAACCATTCAACACTGAATATTTAGGTATGCTGAATTGAAATAAAACACTCAGAGGTTGAGTGCTTGGCTCTAGATCCCAAATTACTTTGTAGGACAAGCAAATGTCAATGCAATGAATGCTTTCAGAGGTTATGCTGGGAACCTTTCCCAGGGCCTTTTCTCCGATTGCCGTGAAAATATTTACCAGAACACAATGCACACAATGGGTCCTGAACACCAACTGTTTCTATACTGGTATCATCTGACATGAACAATATCAACATAAACACTTATAAGTGTTTATAGTAATGAAAAAAACAAGTTAACAGGGAAAAATGCACTGATTCCTGATTTCCACCTGTGAAGCTCCCTTTTCATTTGTGTGCTTGTGTTGAATATCAACCTGCATTATGTAGAGTCTGCATGAATTAAAAATGGAAAGGTATGTTGTTTTTTACATGCATACATTAGATACATAAATGTACTCTACAAGATATACAAATGTTAAAATAATAGTTGTGGGTGTGAAAAGTCCCCCCTGTCAACTAATAAAAAAGCAGACTGGAACAGGAATTTTTATTCTGTAAAACAACGGGAAGAATTTAACATAATCAATGTTCTTTAATTTCACCATGAGATGTGATTGGATTCCATGTCAGATGTGTGACTCACATGAAGCAACCTGACCTCATTACAATCATCTTGTCTTGTTTGCTGAAAACATTTTATGATCCATTAATATCCCCCTCATAATCCACCCTTTAATCTTCACTGTCTAGTTTGATGTAATCACTTTCGCCATGATGCATCTTATATTTTGATCTGTGTACTAATTCCTTACATGCAAAGTCCATATGATGCCATTATGTACTCTGAATGTAATTCCATAATCACATGGGTCACACATGCTGAGCACTGCACTCCCTGGAAAAATTCCACCCAGAATGACTGTATTGGAAAAGACAGTTCTGTCAGGAAGATGAAAAAAAGAAAAGATGGTACAATGAAATCCATCACAAAGATTCAGGTCACAGAACCCCTTCAGAACCTCCCCTCCCAGCATTTAAGTGTATTTGTTCATTGATAACATGCTCTTTGGAAACCAAGACAAGTGAGAAGGGCAGTTTAGAGGGTGAATATTCCATTACAGAGGTTAAATAAACACAGAGAAACACTTTTATAAAAACAGAGAAATGCAGCTAGTTATACAACATATGTATAAGAAATACTATCTGTACATTTCAACCATTACTTCTTACACAACTCTTACTTGCTTACATACCTCTTCTGATTGTGGGTGGATGATCTGTCAGGGTTTTTGAAGATTTGGTGAAGTGGTTATGTCACAAACATAGACACATAGCATACTTTTTTGCTAAATAGGTACAATCATTACTTAAGAGTGCACCATCAAATTAAAATCTGACTGACAAATAAATTAAATCAATTAAAAGCTCAGACTGTGCTGATGAAGCTGATATTTTATTCTGTTGTCAAGCTGTTGTTTATCTTAACAATATTATCTTAGCAATATTATAAAAATCATTGATAAAATGTGTTCTCTTAGAAACAGCAATACTATATCAGTGTTGAAACTCTACGAGGTTGACTTGTAAAATAGAATTGGCTTATGGGATAATTCCCTGATGGAATTAATGAATAAATGAATGAATGATTGAAAAATAATCAGATAACAATGTTTTTAGATAGGTATCTACACATAACAGAACAACTTTCATTAATGGCCACAGACCTCACTCTCCATCTCTAAGAGCTTGATTATAAATGCTTGGTTTGGAAAGAGTTTAATCATAATAGTAGTTATCATTGAAATGGGAGTGGGCCATTTTGAATGTGATGGCTCTTATGAACAACAGTATTGGTTGATACTTGCATTTTAAAGGCTTTTTATTATCTTGGAATCCTCACATGACTCTTTATCAAATGTAAATTGAATCACAGTCATTTCACAAGTAGAATTGATATGTATTAGAATCTTTTTTTATACTGTTGCACTGGTTGTAAATGCATAAGGAATTCTAGAAAATACACTTGTTTGGCAGACACTCCATGGTCCTGACCATACAAGTGATGATTAGGAGAGATTGAGCAATACTTGTCCATTATTGGTTTGCTTATGAATTTGTTAGCTCAGAACACTACTCTGGAGTCTTGGCCCATTGAAAAAGCAGAGTGTCTAAGAGGCGCAGGTCTCAAGAATATTTTGACAGATGAGGCAATGGTTAATGGGCAGAAAACCCTGCACTCTCTAAAAAAACAATGGTGCACAGAAGTCTTCATATGCACTTTACATATTGAACCCCACTCTCCACTTACATATAGGGTTGCACATGGCTCCAGGTTTGTTATTACTGAAACATTTGGAATTCTTTGTTTTCAGCAGTGATTTGTCAGTGTGTTTTTTTTAGGCTGCTCTGATGTTGTCATACCTACAAAATGTCCTCAGGCTGCTAGAGCAAAAATAAATTAAGGCTTTTCTATGTTAATTTTGCAAGTTAAACCTAAGTAAAACTGGTGGATGGGGGACTAAAGAGCTTGAGGTCAGGAATTAAACCAACACTGTTGGGTTTGTATACCATTGTATGGGGTTAGAGCTGAAATGTTGAAAGAATATTGCAGGAAAAGTGCAGATAAATCCAATAAAACCACCTCTGAATATGCTAACCCTGTTAGGGCAAATTATTTTTCACTACTACAGCTCACTTACCAATGATTTCAATTTTAAATGGACTTTTAATATTTCCAGGAAACATATTTATTGTTGCACCTTTTCCCCCTTTAGGTGCATTATTTTAAAATAAATGATTTAACCAATTATACCATACTTACCTGAAGAATCCTTCTGAGTCAGTGGATCAGTTAAAATAACACTGATTTGTGAGTGTGTCATAACTGCTAAAACGTTTCACATCAGCTAAACTCACTGCAGTCGACAGTACATCGCTTCGGGGCCCTCGAGGGGTTCAGTCTGTAAAGCACCTGTCTTGAGTGCAGGCTGGGCCCTGGGCCCCAGTTCAGCCTGCCAACATTGACCGGGTGCCTACAATGCCAGAACAAATTGACTTTCCTCCACCATGGATAGGGGTGGGAAGGTTGGCCAAGTTCCTCTTGTCATACCGCTCTTGGCACACTGCTACTCATCAGGCGCCTGCCAGTTGCTCTGATGATGTCAGTGTAGTAATGTCTATCATCCAATTAGCGTTCTGTTCACTGTACTGCACTGTGGGAAGTGTAGTGTGAGAAATACTTGTGCTGGTGTGTGAGAGTACCAGAAGATGTGTCTCATTAGCTCTCCTATGAGCATGACGGTTGTTGTGCTGACAAGCCTAAAGGAGTACAATCATAAAAAGTTCAGATAAAAAGGGTGCAAAATGAGTTAAAAATAAGAACAGTCCATATCTTTGTAGAATAAGCTCATGTGTCAATCTTAAAATCACACTCTGCTGAATTCACTGCAGCTGAGAAGGTTATACTGTATCTCACATGGTGCAACTGCAGTTCTCCTCCTCTCCTACACAGGTGCTCTATCACAAGCTTAGACCTTTCGGCAGTAGCAGAAATTCTATGGCACCAGCAATCTCATGGAAATAGTATTTTGTGCCAGCAAAGATGGTGGAGATCAGGAGGGCCCTAGTTTCATGAGGCAACAGCAAAGCAGTTGAATTGTGCATGTGGACAGTTACTCCTTTGAAATGAAGATATTTTTTCAGGACTGTCCCACTGCCAGATTAATATTTTCAGTTCATTACGTTAAAAAATCCTTTTTGCCTCTTAATACGCTTGCTCAAAATCAGCTCCAAGCTTTTTACCACAAGTGGTGCTATGGACAAATGTATATGATTTCATACGGACTGCAATGCAGAGAAGACACTGTCTCCTCTGGCTAACCTCATACTGAATTGCTCAGCTTTAAGCTCAGAAGTAGGCATGAGTCTGCCCTCTTGATCTCTCCACCCTCCCTGCCAGTGCTCCGCATAGCTAACCTCTATGACCCAAACCAAGGCCTTGGTACATCACACTGTGAAGACTGGCATGCCACGCATCCGATGTTAATTTCACATGCGGTGTAATGCTCACACACCAGTGGACCCCCTGCTGACCCACTATCCTACGCAAGAGGCACCGAACATTTGCTTGTAGGTTAAACATCAAATTCCTCAGCATCATTGCATTCCGCTCATAACATACCCTCGGTGCACTCATTAACTTTTAATCAAAGTTCTAAAAGTACAGAAGATTATCAAGATGGATTTCAAAGAGTGCCTAAGCTCTGCATGGCAGATGTCAGGAGGCAGGCGATGCATCTGTTGAGGCGCGTTGTCTCCCCCTGTCACACTTCGTCCTTGAGCAAGTAAACATGTGGTCTTTTGTGATGTTCGTGAGCTTACAAACGATCCTGTCCCCTCATTGCTATGGGGTACAACTAAAGCAGTAGGTTGGTACAGTAATGTGTGCCTCACACGTCTAACAAAGTTTTGTGAGGCGCCACTGTTGACGGATGAGATCTCAATTAGCAAAAACATAAAGCGCCCCTGTTTGCTCATTTATTTGTACAGCATGCTTTGAAATCACACTTAAATGGGTGAAAGAGATAAAATGTAAAGCTGAAGAAGTCATTAGTAAGTACTGGAATTTCTTTTTCTTTTTAAGCTGGCCATATTGGTTACACAGTTCCGCCTTATACTGTAATCTATAACCTAAGGATCTAAAAAACGTCAACAAGACCTGGCCAGTGTTCTGAGGCAATAAAGTGAAATGGAGAAATTAATAATTTGTATGCCACACCAAACCATGCGGCCAGAAACATGATTCCAAAGTTTTGTGTCATGAACTGATTTCCTCAAATAAATTAAACACTGAGAAAATCAGCAGGCACATATTGTTCCCATATCTTTTCACCATTAAACACTGCACTACTGTCTCCGTCTGTGTTATTTCTCCTTTATCACTAAGCACCCATCTTAACAATCAGCACATCACATTATATTCTGCTCTTGAAGCAATTTAATGGTGGGATTGGCATGGCTGTACGCATTCGTTCACAGAGAACCAATCAAACTGCCTCGCTTTGTTTTCTTGGTAAAACCCAGCTGAGGTCACCAGATATATAACATTTCCCCAGGAGCTGCCATGGTAAAATGAAATTACCCATGCATGCATAACCATGACAATTGTTTCATGCCTGGCAGTGTTTTTCTTTAATTTTACATTATTGTCAAGGGACAGCAATTCGAGCACGTATGTACTTCCACTGGCTTCAATGTGTAATGGCAGTTTAAAAATGAATGATACTGAGAAATACTGTCTTCTTCAATGTGAATAGTAAAAAGAGTAAACACTTTGCATGCATAAGGCCGTGCAGAACACCAAAAAGAACAGACAACGGCAGACAGGATCATTATCTAAGATGCTTATGATGATGGTGACCATATATATAAATAGGTTTATGCCCTCTTGTCAAATTGTAAAACTTTTACTTTTAATTCAAACTAACACAGACATATCAAACTGACCACAAAGAGCAAGCACACAACATTTCTGTAACGCTGTGTCAATGTTATGAACATGTTAAATGCTGGGGAGAGAGTCATGAGCACGCATGTTCCAGGTGCGGTCAGTGGCTTTAAACAGAGGCAGATGAGTGTCCTCATTCCCTGTCAGAACAGAACGCAGACACTAATTGGACTTGAGCGCCCTAAGAGTATGATCACTGCTTTAGTGTCAAAAGGACAAGAGGTGACAGAGGATTATGAGTGTGAAATGGGAGTGAGCGCTGCTCACTGCTGCTTTCTAATCTCTGAGATCTGTAAGTGCACCAATGACATCATTGAGCATGCCCTGTTTTCAATGTTACTCGTAGAGATAAGACCCAACAAAAAAATGGCACTCATGTCTCCCACTCGAATGGCCATAACACTGGCTTCAGTGCGCTAGGCTCTCTAACATGTGTGCTTTTAGACACTGAGACCAATTCAGAAGTGTTTAATTTATTGCCAGGGTTGATTTATCTTGCACCTGTATTGCCCGAGGAAGGACTCCATTCTCAACCTGAAATGGGAAGCCCCATGATATCAGGTTCTGTGGGATTACTCATGCTTTTGGTGAAGCAGACCTTAAGGGTATATATTTCAATATCCTTTGCATGCAGTACATTTACCCCTTTTATTTGCAAATATCTATAATACATATAGTATACACACACACACACACACACACACTATACACAAACACACACACACATATATATTTATATATAGAAAGAGAGAGAAAGACAGATATTAAGCTTTCATATTAATTTGCATATACTGTTGAAGTAAAATTAATAATACCGTTAATACATTTTCATCTGATTGAAGATATTTAGTATGGCACATATTTGTACATTTGAGCTAGAAATGCTGGACTACAACTTCTGTATTTTGCATAATGGTAATAAATCATACAAATTAAACTGAATGCATGAGCTACTTTGTTTCCCAGTGTGCTGACTGAGACTGCTCATCTCCAGGAGATCTGGAGATATTTATTAAAAAAGAAACAGTACATGCTGTTCCTCGTCACTCTCACTGCATTTACACAACAAGGGCCAATTTGGTCCATCTGCCTTTATGTTTCTACTTCACGTACATAAATGGATCTCCCAAGACATTCAGCATAGAATCCTTTTTCCTTTTTTCAGCACAGAGTGAATATATCCCTGCAGGCAGAACAGTGAAGTATGTGTGAAAACCGGGATCCAATCAGTGGACAGGGTCAAGAACATAATGCCAAACATGGAAATGCCACAGCCTGTTTGCCCATGCCCACTTTGTAATGTAAACCTTTATGTCCGGCTGAATTTGACTACTTTAAAGACAATGTTTCTGACTGTAGCTGCTGGTCCTGGAGTGAGCCAAGGGTATGAGAATAATTCATTGTCATAAGTAAGATGTTGATCTCAGATATCATTTTGATTGGTTGATGTACTGCTTATCACTGGCTTGAAATGCAGTTATTTCAGTTAATGTGCTAGCAAACAAAATGCTCCGTGTGTTCGCTTGCAAGAATGTGGTTTCATTTTGATCTCAGCACATGTAGAGCATACAGTATTGGCCTAACACCAAATATTAGACAGAGCTGTACCCATATATGCATACCTAGATTACATGTCTAATGCTATGCAAAAGAAATCCAAATCCTAAATAATGTGAACAGCTGAACCAAGACCTATAAATTAGGCCCAAAGCTACACATATGTGCATTAGCTCATAGCCCAGAGAATATTGGGTAAATGAAGCACATACCAGAAAAGAACTAAAGAGTCAAATCAGTGGAGCTCTAAATCCTTTGCCTTTTAAGAAATATATCTGAGTAAGTAAGTTGAATTAAAGATTTGTATGTCTCTCTTGCCAAGTTAAGTTTGGGGGTTTAAATGCTACAAGATAACCTTTCATTGGAACTGGAGCTTAATAATGAAGAGATCTATGTTTGTGCTGAACAGAACTGAGACCTGTGCCATCATGTTGCCTTAGTGCTTATCACTTTGTCTTGAGCAATACAGCAATCTGTCAGACCAGTCTAGAGTCTGACAAATGCTGCAGCACAATAAATGTCTTGCTTATTGTTTTCTGTTATTTTCTACGCAGCGCTGTGTAAAGAACGACCTTCTCAGCTGTCACAAACACTGAGAATTGACGTTCGAGAAAGATGCTGTTTCGCCGATCCTCTCCGATCTCGGCTGTATATATAAAAGCAGCCGGCACATTTTCCAGAGTGGGGCTGGAGACGCCAATGTGATTGAAGGCTGTACAGAGGACTCATCCCTTCTCATGTGAAACACGCGGCTGACAGGCTTTGAGTGCTAACGCAGCTGTCGTGTTGAGACTGCTTCTGACAACCCCAGGTAATAAAACACCTTCAGAAAGCTGTAGAATCTGTCAAAAGTGCTTCCAAAGTGAGAGGCCTATCCTCAGGCGACCTGACAGCAGAGGCCTGAACCTAGGTAAGGTCTAATGTGGAGCACGCTCTTTCCCCTGTAGTGGCCAGGGTTCACCCAGCCCCTGCTGTGTTATTACCTTTGTCTGGAATAGGGGCTGGCAGGTAAATAGGGCTGAGAAAAGCAACACTGCCACACAGTTTCTTCCCTCATGTGTTGCTTATTGGAGGAATTCAGTGTCCAGATATACTGTACTGTACCCTTTAGTTTTATCATTGTAACCCTTGGCCATAAGAACTCTTCTCCGACACTTGTTAGGTGCACATCCACTAAGCATACCTTTACCCTCATAAATATTTACGCCGGGACAAGGACTTTGGAAAAAAGCTGAAGCCTTTGTAAAATATTTTAAACATGATAACTATATTTAATTTATTTTATCATTTAGTGATATTTAGCCACTTTTCACATGAAAATAACCAGGAGACGGGCCACAAAACGTAATTATGTCATTAAAATAGTAGATTACAACACATTACAAAAAAACACTTTCTTGGACTGTCTCATCCATAGGCAAGTGCAGAGTACTCTACCATGTTTTCTGGGTGGTTCACTCCATAATGTGGGTTATACCCCTATCAAGTGTTATAATGTAATTGAGCAGGAACTTCCAGACTGAAACAGAGGACAGCTTGTTTCCTAGCCATTTAAGAGGTATTGATTTTCTGGCAAGCATGAAGACAGGTTTAATTATAATGTGATCCAAGACACTCGGTACGCACTTTGGTTTTTCAGCCAACAGTTTCAAAGAATTGGTTGAAAGGTATTCATTTTCCAGAAAATTGTCTTTAGCCATTAATTTATTATTTGTTCAAGGCTGTCCTTCATGAAATATGTAAATGGCCTATGTAAAGAAATAAAGTGAATTTCAGCTGACCTTTATAAAATAATAATAACACGTACTTCAGTCATTTCCCAAAGGAAAACACTGGTTCAGTGCATAACCTTGCTGGTTCATGGGCCAAAAGTGTTGGGCTTTAAAACGCAGTATTGTTTCAACAGCACACCAAACTGCTCTCCTAAACTTGAAAACAAAGTACTTTTGACAGCTGGTATTTCGAGTGGTTTTGACATCACGACTCGCAGAGAAGAAGACCTATGTAGAATCATCTCTCTAAAAGGTCACCAACCCCTGCAATGTTGTCACCCCACACCTCATCATATCGACGGTCTCGGCATCAGCATGGATTTTCTGTAACGTTAATGTCAGAAGCACCCAGAACTCAACGACGTAAAATAATACGATAAAATGCCTTTCTGTTTTTTTTTTTCGCAATCGGATGTGGAGGTACGAGGACAAGAAAGCGCTGCAAGCTGTCGGCCTCAGCTCCCATCAAGAACACTCCGTTTTACATAGCGCCTGGGGGCAAAACTGTGAAGAAAGGCAGATCCAAATGAGGCCTACCAATTTGTGATTTCCTATTAAGCAGCCCCAGGCATCTGCTCCTCCCTGGATGACACTGTAGTTTCACGTCTTCAATGGGGGGAGATGTTTTCACCTACTCGAGCATCCTGTCAGCCTGAGGTCAGATTCTCAATAATGAGGCAATAATTAACAGTGATACAACAATCAGCACCAGAACCATCTACTCCCTGGGGCCATCAGCTCGACTCCCGGTGGTCTCCTCCAGTTCATCCAAAGTCAGGCCTGATGCTCTCCATCACTCGGTCTCCTCCTTGTGGTGTGTGCTCAGCCCTGTGTGGAATAGTGATCAGCCTGCAAGTATTTTGTTTCCTTCTGACTTCCTTCTGCTGTTTTTGACACTTTTATGAAAATTATACTTACAGTACAAGTCAAAAGTTTGTACACACCTGATTAAGATAATGGGAAACCTGCATTAAAAGACATTTTGATCTAAAGACTTATGCTTAAATGCTTGAAGTATCTATAGTTCCACTCTATGTACTGGAGTGAAAGGATTGTAGCATTCTCCAGTAGCTGTGCAGGGCCGAAGATGGGATATACTGATCATATTTCAATGAAGGTTAGAAAATCAGGAAGGCCGTGATCAGGAAATATTTTCATTCTCCTGAGATAACCAGAATGTGCTGAGACTGGACTATTCAGGGATCTTGTCTTGCATCTGTAAACCTCAGCTCCCTGCCTGGGTGGGCCTCTGCTTACACTGAGACACCTGTGACCTGCTCAAATGGAACACAGATTCTGGTTCACCTGCAGAGGCCCCCAGCCCTGCTGTGTGGTAGTAGGATTTGACTGTGCATATGCAGGGACATGGAGCTAATAATCAGATGCCCACTCATATAAGTGCCATAGAAAGATACCTTCTACCTCTGCCTTCAGGCCTGCAGCTATAACCGGAATTACTGTTCAAGAGTGTGCAGTGATAGTCTAGTGCATTATTATTGTGGTCCATTAAATATAAAATATAATAAATATAAATATAAGTAAGAATGAAAGACCTTACCAAACCACATCCAAAGTAGAGGCAGCAGAAGGAGAGGACAGAGGTCAGGTTTTTATATGTGGACCTTGACATCTCTTAATTGACTGGCCTAAACTAGAGTGACAAGGAAGAGCCAGCACATTCAGTCAATCTCCCACAATTCCCACAAGAGAGAGAGGACAGCTGGGTGCTCATGGCCGGGTATCTGCTTTCATGTCCAAAACACAGATGGTGCAACGTCTTTCTGGGGGTGACAGAGAGGCTTGTGGGCCTCAGATGCATGGATTCTCATTGCTTTCATTATACGTTTATGGAAGAAAACAAGACTGACAAATAACACTCTTACTGAAACTTTCAAGAGAGGCGCTGAAAGACCATTACATGGGTGTATCTCAACACCAAGTTTTTAACTAACGTCACCACTATACAACTACAGCCTTCTAATTATCATGACAATAGACAATCAGCATTAATTTTTGTGAAGAATTTTTCCTTGTTTTGACATACTGTAAAGAAACAATACAGCTATATAAATACGACATGTTATCTATATACAACTTGCCTGAGAGTAGTACAGTGCAATAAAAGAAAAATAAACAAGATAAGGGCTACCTATATAGACATACATAAATGCATGCACATAAACATTCATGAGTTCACACAAACATTCATGTGCACACAAAACACCAGTACAGAGATAATCTGCCTTCATGCAATCTTGCAAACAATTCCATTTTTGTTACTATACAGAGAATTAATATTCGTAAAAGTACTTCTTCCTGCAATTGTTGTACAGCATATTTGTGAACTCTCAACTGTTGATGGTTACTTGAGCATAAAACAACTCACAGAACAGATTCAGAAGCACACACAAACAGCAACAAACTCAATTTCCTGCCTTTGGTCATAGTTAAACTTTTATTTTACACTTCTGACTTTTGACATCTCAGGCAATAAAATTATACCCAAATACCCTTTTTCTGAGTGGGGTACCACGGAACATTGAATCTATTGGTTTTAAATAAAAAAGGTGACATTCATTAGGCTGCTGTATTTTGCTGCATTTATAATAAATTTCTCTGTAAATGGGTCTTTCATCTACAAGTGCATGTTAAATGTCAAGAACTGCTTGGTTGCCACTTCAACCATATATCTGAAAAACAGATTGATGTTTCTGGATTCAAGGCTTAGGCAGATGCATTGACCTTCCAGCTCACTTTGGTAATTTTTCTATGAAGCCACATTAAACCAACGCTGAGAATCTGCTTTTGTAAAATCAAGTAGGGCCTCAGTCCTCTGATCTGTCTAGGTAACGGGAATAAATGTACCATTGCCATGAACAGTACTAATTTCAGGTCCCAACAAAAACCTAACTTTTGGCATGTAGTAGCTGATGGAGGACTGCCTGTGTTGGATGGAAGTGAAAGATAGAAGATAGGAGATGTTCTCTCCTTTTGTAGGTTCAGAAAGAAGGTGGCTGTTGACTGAGACAGGAGTAAACCCCACCCTCCTTCTCCCCCTCTGCCAAGACAAGGAACATGGCCTCCTGGCTCTGAGATTTGCCTTCCACCAAATCCCATTAGGAAACTATCAGACATTAAATCTCCTTAGGGAGCATTACCGATTCAGGCATCGCAATGATGATGCTAGCTAGCTAGCGCTTAGCGCGCTGCACAAGGGAGCTTACCTTATCTGCACGGTCACGTGTGGCTCCGGCATGGAGGAGCAGACTCACCAAAACTGGGCACTGCCCGCCGCATTGCCCACGGCATCAGAAAGTGATCAAAACCAGCAAGGGTTAAACCTGTTGTCCAGTGAAGCGGGCTTTTAAAAGCCAAGCTTACATTACATTGCAGCCGAATGACAACTGCCTGTTCTATCATTGTGCATTCATCAAGGCAGCTTTTTAGTGGGCCTCATTAATCTTCTTAAGATGATGAGTATTTGCACTCCAGTGTGGAGACACACGAGTGCTGATCTCTTCAAGTGAACTCAAACGTCTGAAAAAGAGGGAATGAATCTGTCAAGAGGGTGCTCTGAGGGATGAGCCTGTTTTAGCCAAGCGCCTAATATTAGAGGTAGAATTTGGACAACCCTGCGGGGAGCAACGCTCAATGGGCCAAGACAGCAGCTCTGGAACCCCTTTTTAAATACACTAGAACACCAAGGAGCTTATTCAAATTTACAGCAGGCTTTGTAAGAGAAAGGGTTTCGGTTAAACTGCTGTGAGAGTTTATCGTCTGACTATTCAAAAAAGTAATAAATTTGACATGCTGGCAGATTTATGAGGAACCGCTTGTGTGGACTAGAGAAACTGTTTGTGTTGAAAGTCTTGCCCAAGCACATGCTATATAAATGACTGATTTTTGCTGTGAAAAAAGCAAATAACTGCAACATTATCCACACACATTTTAGCAAATTTAGGACAAGGTATCCTTCACAGGGTGTAAAACACAATCTTTATAGGAATGCAAGCAAATAAAATAGGTTGTTGTGAATATGTATAAAATAGCATTATAACCAAATTGCATGGATATGCTCCTACTGCTGGAGTCAGAAAAACATTTTTGGAGGCTGTTGTAAAAGATTTCAAGGCAATTTGCCATCCTGTATTGCACTGGTGTTCTTTGCCAAATAACAACCACAATAAGACATCAATCAAGCTACCTGGAAATAAATAAAAAGTGTGTACTTTAAAAAAAGCATATAAACATACACGTTTTGTGTAATGCTTCCAAAGTGAGTTAAAGGAATGATATCCTTTAATTTAAGCATTTTTGTAGTTTTTTCCGTTATACATAACATATTGTATACCTCTACCACATCTCAGGGTGATCATGATCATATGTTGATTTGACAGAAAAAATCAAGGGAACATTGTGGACCTTGGAACAATCTTTGGCAGGCTTTACAAGTAGACCATGAAAATAAAGAGGCCACAGAATCCCCAGAACCATTGATTTGCTTCCTTTTTTCTGGAGGAGGAGGCTGACGGTGCTGGAAGCAGTTTGCAGTCATACTGGGTTGATAATATAACTACTATTGCACAGAAGATGTCCAAAAATTAAATATTCATGTGTTTTGTTTGTGGATCCTATTCAGAAGGAGTGAACATTAAGCATTTGAGAAAAAAATAGCAAGCTCCTGAACATTTCCATCATTTTTGTACCAATCTAATTAAAGCTCGAGAACAGACGATAGCATTAGGTCAACATTCATCTAGGCTCTCTCATCTTTCCCAATATACCTATCCTGTCCATATCGCTACAATAAAAATGGGTAGCAGAATAGTTATTCTCAGAAGCCAAAGAACGATATGTACATGTCCTACAAAATCATACAGTGATGGATGAGCTGGCTTCTAGCATCTATGTGCACCCATACGGTGGGTGGGGCTGAACAGAATTCCGATGCCGTGTCCTCCACGGAGGAAACCAGTGCCTCTGCAGGCCTGGATGAATGGTGCTTTGTGGACAGCGCTACAGCTGAAACCCAAGCCATGTGGATGCAGCCCCAATGACTGCTTTCCCCCCTGGCACTGCACACCCTGCATGTCCTCGCCTGAACTCAGATACCGTATCTCCCCCGTGGAAGCCCTGACATGCTGACAACTAATTCTGGCAAGCTCCTTGTTTTTGAGCAAAGCCAGCACCGGGGCCTCTTTAATCTCGGCCCATCGATCACCAGCTACTGTGGGGCTGTAAAAGAAACTTCTCTAAAGGTTTTCTCCTCAAAAGCCCATCTGATACCTAGCCTATCCTTTACAGGGTTTTAACAGTGTTACGACTGAGATCTAATTAGATGCAATTTTGCGGGACATATCAATGAATCTCCAGTGGAATTCAATGCCAACAAGGATAACAGACTTCCAACACACATATATAAGCCAGCAAATGATACTTATATAATGAAGCGCATTGGTGTGAGCCAGACAATGACAAGCCCATAAGATATCAAACCTATCCTTTACAGGGTTTGAACAGTGTTACGATTGAAATCTAATTATACGCAATTTCACGGGATATATCAATGAACCATCAGTGGAATTCAATACCAATAAGGGCTGACTGAACATGCACTGGGGAACAACAGCTTGATTTCAGTCCAAAATGCCTGTTCAGTCATGGCCCTGTTGGCTTGTCTGATTTGCATCTGGGTGACAAGGTCAAAGGAAGGCAAATTTTGCAGAGGCAGGACTGGAAAGGGCAAATCAGACACACCCCTCTGTTCACACCTGAGCATTTGAGATAATCTTGCGATGGCATGTAAGGTTTATGAGCCCATTTACTGATACAATACACAGTGTCGTAAAAAAACAGGGAAACCAGGCGCGGAGCCGATGGCTCATTGCAGAGGGGGCAACGACCTGTAGTGGGCCCTTATACAGCCTATTATAGGCTGTATGGAGATGCAAGACAGATCCAAGGGGAAGCTTACGGAGTCAGAAGGGCAGAACGGAGAGAAATGTGGATTACAATGAGGTGTGCCATTTCAGCTCACCTCATTGCGTGGAACCATTTTTAAATATGGCGGCTCCGTCAGCAGTGACGGCAATGGGAAATAAAACACAGCCGGCCATCGCCTAGTTCCTACTTTGGGACTTGAACAGAGGGCATAATTTTTCTGTTTGTACACTTACACAAGGATACTGGACAGTGAATTAAGTTTTCTATTGTGTCTCGGCTCCGTCAGCAGAGACGGTGATGGGAAATAAAAAGTAGCCGGTGCTTTGGGACTGAAACAGAGGGCCTAATGGTTTCGATTAGCCCCTAGCTAAGTTTCTCACCCTGGGAGGATGCTACCTGCAGTGATGCCATGCTCCTCTCTGCTTCCAGTGGGGCATGAGACCATTTTTAAATAGCCTGCCCCGGCTCCATAAGCAGTGACGGCGATGGGAAATAAAAGAAGACAGCCAGCGATCGCCTTTGGGCCTCGAACAGAAGGTGTAATTTTTTTGTTTGTACACTTACACAGACAGTCACTGGACAGTGAATAAAGTTTTCTGTAACTCTATTGTGTCTCTGCTCATTCAAAATAAATATTGCAACGAGACACATAGGCATTGGTCGAAAGCATTACGCCCTCGGTCTGACTTTTTATTTTTTGCCACAATCAAGACACACAAACAAACTTTATTCAACATATTCAACTAAACAACAAAAATGCGTGTTCAGTCAGGCAGATTGGGCCCAAGGTGGGCCCCTTTGTAACTGGAAGAACCGTGGGCCCAGTGCAGCCGCACCCTCTGCCCTCCCGCTTGCTCCACTACAGAGGGAAACCTAAAACATGCGGAGACTGTGAACCCTCTCATATGAGGTCTACTTAGTTGTGTATGAGGAATAGCACTTATTTTTGAATACTTAAAACTTAATAATTTCTATTTTTTCCCCCATCATTGCTTGACGTAGACCATGATGGACATATCTGATGGCATGTGGTCCATCAAGCACACCTCCTAATGAATTGTTCAATACTAACACTAACAAAAATTTCAGATGTTGTCCTCTAGAGGCAGATTTGAATCCAAAATTGATGTCATGCTCGACAACACTGGAAACATTGTCAATTACTGCCAAGACAGGGGCTAAAAAAATTACCATTGTTAGATTGCTTTTAAAGAAATTAGCAGATGGGTTAATTTCTTTATTGACCCAGAAGTAAAATCACAGTCTCAGACTGTATTATCAACAAGTGTATGACTTTACAAGCAAGCCTTGCTATTCATCCATCAGACATTTGAAGACCATAGTTTGGCTCATTGCCTGTTGCTCTGACATACATAGCAGTGTGTTAGCATATCAGTTTTTACCCTCATTAACAAACAATTAATAAACAAAGAAACAAAAAAATATCTAAACTCCCACATAGTCCCACATGTGGCCTTTGTTCTTATGGGAGGGAGTTTTGATGAAACATACGAATGTAAAAATATGATGCCGAGGTCAACTAACATGCAAAACCACTTAGAAAGCAGCCACAGTATGTGTAGAAATGCTGGATGTCTCTGTTCCAAAGCCTTTTTTAACCTGCCACTCTGCAGAAACCATTGCCATCTGAAGCAGCACAGAACAGCACAGAAAACCAGACCCGAGTGGAAACTCTAGCCATGCAGAGAATGGCACTGCTCTTCAGTTGTCAATGACTGCACTCAACAATTCTGTGGGTCTATTTGCTGTTAAACTACTGGCACGCATACAGTAACTACAGTGCTGAGTCAATGGCTGGCAGCAGGCTCTAATGCGTCAGTCCCGAAACTTCAGATCAATACTACCGGTCCCATGTGAGACAGTGCAAGCGTCCGGCTGCTACACCGAGTTATTTCCAATTATTACTGTGCTCATGTGCTATATTTGCTAGTCAATTTACCCTGTGCGTGGCAGTTCTGGAAGCCTTTTCAGATCCAAGTTGTGACAGGGGGATATTTATAGCAAGCTATTTATAGATCTCTGGAGGTAAGTGGTCAGCTTGCTTGTTACTTCCTTCCCACCTTGAATCTCTTCCCAACCAATTCTTTCTGTGCTTTTCCCCTTAGTGCTGCTGAAGGAATTCATTGCAGAATTCACCTGGTAATACATCTGTTTCTTAAAATACTTCGCTCAGGCTGAGTGCATCTAGGCCTTAGCATGGCCACCTCTTAAATGCTTGTTTCATACCTAAAGTGTATGTGGCTGTACAGCCCGTCTTAGTTGCATTCTGTCTCCAGTGCTCACTGTGGCCACTGTCTGTCATATATAGCCATAAGCAACCTTATTCCATCTTAGTCATTCTTCATTTCAATTAAAATTTTAACAAAGCATATCATCTTAAAATCAATTACTTGTTTATAAATGTTAATCAATTCAAGTCATTGCTGTTTTAATAGCTTGACATAGCTAATCTATTAGATTATTCTGGTAAGATTATGTAACTATTTTATCACAATTTATTATTGTCTATCTTGTGATTATTTGCTTATTACTATCTATCAAGATTTGTTTTATACATTTGTCTCAGACTTCTGAATTATTAAATGATCGATTTAATTACCAGTGCATGAAATCTGTGTTTTGATTTTGTTGTTATAATTTCAGCCACAGTGTTTTGTTAATTTGTCCATGGGAGGGATTCCTCATGTAACATGCTCGGTTACTCAATGTGACAATGTGGAAATAAAAGGAAACATTTCATCATTAGGGTGTGGGTGTGCCCAGCTCTTCTAGGAGTGCCTTTGGGTTTCAGTTAATGACAGGTCTGATTACATAATCAACCACTAACATTAACTGATATTGTACGGTATGTGTAATAAATTGTCATGTGTTGAAATTATGAGTGTTAATACACTTATTTGATTTATTCATTATCAAAATTACATTATTTTGTCACTTATATGTCACTTATATGTATCATGTGTAAATATTTAGTAAAATATTATGTTATAATATTCTCTGCTATGATGATGTTTTTTATATTATATTTTGTTTATATTTTACTATCTATAACTCAATTTAAATTGCATCTTATTTTAAGGACTCAGGAACTGGCCATATTAATGGTATCAGAATATATCCCACAATTCAGAAGCTTTGAGAGTTTGCTACAAGTGGAAAATCACTATATATCACTAGTGGATCCTCTATATCCACAGACAGCATAGTTACAATTTTGCTGGTCATACAAAGCCAGAGAGAACTTTACTCAGAGGATCTCATGACACATTTGGAAAAATACCATGCAATGCTGTAGATGGTTATGTTTTCTAATGAGACTTTACTTAAATGTGTTATTGTGCTGACTCCTCAGAGTTTGTCCTTAATGGATAAGTCTTCAATTTAGAACCTGAGGCCTTATTTGCATTTCAAGGATTATGTGTATTTTTAAATATTTTAAGTTGAAGAGGATGCTTCACTGCCCTTCTAGCCATTTTCTGTTCCCATCCGTGAAGAAATTTAGATTATATTTTGGGTGCTACATTATCGACAGACCAGAGGTCATGAACTTGTCACACATACCACTGACCTCTGTTTCTGACCAAGCCTCTGAGATGGTGCACCTTCCCGTCTCTTTTGCTGTGGTGTCACGCAGAAATGCTTCCCTGCTGGCGTCAGCCTGTCAGTAGAGTCCTAAACACCCCAGTTCCAGCTCAGGGGCAGTCGGTGTTGAGAGGAGGCTTACTGGTGATTCCAAGGGTGGCTCATGTCACGTTTCGTAACAGCTCCAGTACAAGCATCCCCAGGGATCCACTCAACAGCATCTGATCCCTACTCCAGGAATAAGGTCCTCGTGCTTTCCCTTTTGTCAGTGAGGAATGACAGTGTTACTGTACGTTGATGACTCTATGTTCAGGATCCGTTCCCTTGAAACACACACCGTCTGACTTTGCAGCGATTCGTTTTTATGAGGCTAATTTGATGATAATATCAGATTAGCTTTAACTAGATGGTCAACCTGCTTTAAACATGACACTGCGGTCAAATAATTTCACGGTTAGATCGTAATTAGAAACGCAAATATCACCCAATGCAAAGGCCAGACCAGAATGCCTGTCACCACAACGCTAGAGATGATGTGTCTGAAAACAACCATCCAGCAGTGAAGCTCTTAGCAGCCAAAGTGCACCAGAGTTATAATGATTAGAGCTGAGAAGTATTTTAGCACTTAAAGTTGCCCACACTGAAAACAGCTTTGACAAAAGTAATAACAGTGTTCATCACATGTTTATCTGAGGGCACAGACAGTGTGCAGAAATGTGGAGGGGATACACACTGGTTAGAGGGGTGAATTTTATGCCTGCTGAGACAGGCTAAAGGGGTGCCGAGGTATTGGTAGAGTTATCAGTCTTACAGAAAGTAAGACAGGCTAATTCAACCTCTCTTACATTGCTGCTGAGTCAGACACCAGCTTTTAGGTCCATTGTTGCAGCAAGATGGTGGATTTTTTTGGGGCTGAAATTTTTAGTATTAATTTTTGTCCTCTACCTTCCAAATCGATCAGTCATGCTCTGAGTGGTGAAAGGTGAGTTCCAACACAGAACACAAGGATGAAAGTGAAAGGATGGCTGGAGTGGGTACCCTAATGTGTCCTGCTAGAGACCGTGGCATGGTCGAGACTTGCAACACCCACAAAGGACATAAAAGTACTTCCTTTGCTGGTTGCATCAGCATTTGCTTCCTTCCTCAACTGGTGGTGGAGCACAGCAAACACTCTTTGCTTTGCATTTGTATGTAACGTCAGTAATGGCTTAAATCAAAGTGGACGTGCATGCATTTCTTTTAGCTGAGCTGATTCTTTTGTTCTGTTTTCCTCCTCCAGTGTTGCTTTCCAGATTACTGAAGTGTTGTGTATCCTCAATGGAAACCAAAGTCTGGCTTCTGTCCGCTATGTTAAGATACAGCGTGAAAGCCAAATGCGAGTGGCCTTGCTGCTGGCTTGACGGTTGTCCCTCAGAATTGTCTGGAACTGGAATGAATGAGAAAGTGGCTTACAGCTGTTCAGCCCCCTGCCCAGATTAATCTTTGAGATGTATACACGCTCAAAAGTTTCAAATTATGTAAATAATTTGCAATGCAGATTTTTTTTTCCTTTTTGTAAAGAAAACTTCCATATACAATGAGCTCATTGCCAGCTGCTGTTAAGCATTCAGGGAGAGGCCCCGCTGACAGCAGTGTTCCTGACTCCTCCTCTTCTCTCTCCATGGGGGTAGAGGCTATTCACTCTCCCGTTCAGACTCCCTGAACCGGCCTGATACATTTTAATGAGTTCTGAAAGCGCGCGGGACCAGCCGGTGTCAGCATTTGCATGTTTCCACACTAAAGCGGAATTATCGGCCCTTCCCCGTCCCTTTATTCCAAAGAGCCCGCGCTGCTTTGGAGGCGGCGAGCGCATTATTTTCAGGCTAATCCGGGGGCAGGCCGGGCAGAGGGTGGGGAGCTGTCTCGCACTGTAAACATGATGTATTACACCCAACAAGGGAGCTCGTTCTGGGCTCCCACACTGCAGTCCGAGACCTGTCAAAAAAGGAAGAAAAAAAAAAGAGCGTGAAAAAGATAAATGGGCGAAACGTTCTGGTCAATCCCTGTTTTCATTAGCGCCGTCTAGTATTATTTTACAGTATATTTCGAAGGTAGTTATATAACCCATCGGCAGGGCCCGTTTTTCGTCTTTCTCATTAGGTTGGAGGGCCCTATTTTTGCTCCTTCTGTTTGTCTTTGGGACTGGGTGACAAATAAGTCTTGGCTTGGAGTCAGGGAGCCACATTTGATTTGAATGACAGCGGTGGAATGAGGATGTGTAACTGTGAGATCAGCGGTGTGGCGCACTGAAATGACCTGGTCTCGACCAGCAGAACGCACGGCAGGCATGGCAGGGTGGAAAAAGACATCCTTTCACTCCATAAAGCCTCGAGGACCGTGGGGGGAAATTCAATTTTTGTCACATAGTTTAATGGAAACCCAGGAGGGAGCAGCCCGATGCTGCAATACATGCTAATACGACTGACCTTAAAACACAATGGGATGCGAAAGTTATCGGATTGCTGTCTCCAAAACAGCGGTGCCACGAAGTGAATTGATGTCTCCGAAACTTTCGGAAGAAGTAAAACATGCATCTTGTTTTTAGCTCCAAGTGGTGCAGAGAGATCCACATTTAGCTCAACCATGCAGATGAGTCAAAATGGAATGCACATTTTAAATCAAGGGTTTTACTTCTTAACTTTACTCCTGCCAGGTGTTTGAATGGAAAAAACAGCAGTGATTGGAAAGGCTCCAAACCATTACTAGTTTCAACAATAACAAAAATGAGATGAACAGTGGTGAATGCCTATATCACAGTTACCAAAAGCTCTAGTAATGGATGGAGAAAAATACAAGTGAGACAGTTTAATACACAAATGTACTAAAGTATGTTTTTTTTTTTTACTTTTGAAAGCAAGAACATCAGTGAATGGTGGACACCTCCTTTTTAAAAGCTTGGATCTGAGGCACATTTTCTTTTTATTCTACTCATTAGTGACAAATTTCCACTGCCCCATTCAGCATGGAACACAATTACACAGATTTCTCTCTTTCGTTTCATTTAATGGATCAAGAACAAGCAACTGAAGAGTCCCGAAAGAGTGCTGTTTCATCAAAATCCTGTCATTAATAACCAAAATGCTTGTTACAGTGATTCGTTTTTTCAGCCGAATTGAAACTTCCTATCCTATAGGATTTGCCTCTCCTAAAATTTCTATTATATATTATATTTCTATTATATATATAACTATTTCATGAACAGCCACATATATGGGAGCTAACATTTTATGAAAGAGCACACAGAAAGTAAATTTAAACACATGGGTGAAATAATAACAAAGATGGCAAAATAAGATGGACCTGATTTTAAGAGCATAAAAATGCAGTCCAGTTATCAAACATATCCAGAGCAGTTGGTTTTGTTTGAAAAATAGTTGCAAAAATGGTAACAGGGCCAACTTTGCAGTTCTCATCTGGTTCGTGCTTACCATTTGCCCAGTGTGGGCGGGTGAGGAGTGGTGGTCAAACAATTTTGGGCGTAGTTGTGAATATTCAGGGCACAGTGGCACATTTTGGACATGGCACAGTAGGTGGATTTGTGCATGGGCTTCTGCCAGCTGAGACCTGGCTGAAAGCCTGGCTCAGTATGTACCCCAAAAATTTGACAGGGGGCGTCCAACCAAAAAATAAATGTAAAGTACAAACAAATGTAGGAAAGGATCTGCTTGTACATGCCAACACTTTAAATGGCTTATTCTTTCTTCTCTTTTGTATATCACTGATCTCACTGTTGCTGGTATCCTTTGCAGGTAGAATGCCTTTTGTTCCACCATGTGAGGGAAAACACACTTGTAAAGATAATGTGGCTTCATTCTGATTGGCCTGCACACAGTAGCACTTCCAGCTCATGAAATACTGCTGCTGATTGGCCGGCATGGTCACCTCCAGCCCACTGTTACTTTGCAGTGCCACCTATGCTAGTTTTTTGTGTTTTTAGTTGTGCCAGCCCTGTTTTGACTTACCCTTGACCACTGAACACTGAGAGAGTGTTGGGGTCACTGGGCCCAATAACTAATGTCATCTGACATTACAGTACATAATTCACAATATTCATAGCCACAACATATGATTTTCATTTGGGTAGTATAAACCGCAGCTTTAACAAGCTGTGCATCAATCTTGAACCCGAACATGGTCGTCAGATCATTTATACATGAGCTCAGTGACAAATGTTGGGCAAAGCCGCTATAAAGCATGTGAAATTTTATGATCCATACCCCATGTGAGCATCTAACCATCTGAGTCATTACAAGATTACTGTGTCCATTCAGGGCAACAGAAACCATTCTCAGTGCATTTTAATGAGGCAGCCTGGCTGATGAAATCATGCATGAGAAAAAGGGTCCTTACACACCCTCTCAACCTTGTGATTTAGTGGTGTGCAGTAAGGAAAGGCATTCCAGAACAGCCCCCCCTCCCCACCTCCACCTCCAAATCCACCCCCTATCTCCTCTAGAGCAGTTCCTGTGTGTTTTCCAAGCCCTGCTATGTGGGCTTGTTCAGGAAACTCCTGGGCAGTCAGCGATCCTGGCCTGATAAGTGGCGCCAGCCTGGCGATCTCCCCATCTCTGGATTCGGCTCATTTCATCTGACCTTCCCTCGCCGGCCTCCGCAGTCACGGGGGCCAGCTGAGGAAAAGGCAACCATTCCTATAAACTGGACAAACCAACAAACAATGTGGGAGTGAGGGGTCACTGCCGTTTAGCCCCTGTCCCGGGCCCCTGTGCTGCAAAGTGTGGCAGCGGAGTCTGCCATCTGTTCCCGGGGCTGACAGGGTTGTTTTGTCTGCGGCTGAAGCCCTGCAGATGTACACTGCCACTCCAGCCAGGACGGCTGGGTACACTTTCTCCGCCGCCTGGCGCGCTTTCTGAAGAGACGGCTCTTTGAGAGACTCGCCTCCCACGAAGGATGGCCCGTCCTACAGCTTTCTCACTTCTCCTTTCGCTCCTTTATCGTCGCTCCGTTCTGCTGCTCTCCGCTTGCCAGTTGGGGTCCTCGCCAATGTCACTCCCTCCCTCTCTCTCTTTCTCTCTGCCGTCTCCATGGTTAAGCAGTGTGTGAGTGTGCTTTACAGCGAGGGAGAAAAAGCTTGCCCTGGCTCTCCTGCTCTGCTGTACGCTGTGGAGGTATCTGGTAAAAAGATGCAGCCATTATGCGCAGTTAGTGGGGGTAACCTAATTTGCCAACATGGAATCAAACGCATTCCTAAATTTCCATTTATTTTCAATTGCCCAAATTTTTTAAAAGATTTCCATTTCCTCTAAACAACATAATCAAAAAATCTCTCAGTAAAGAGAGTCAGTCCAACAGACATTTTTCAATTAGCTACCGCATGCAGGAGCAGGGGTGTCTATTCACTTTTTTTTATATCTCTTTGGCATTCGCCCCGACTATCACTGGGATCTGCCTCTCAGTCAATACCACTGTGGATCCCAGCAAGTCCTGACCCAGCATCAGGAGCACAAATATGGGCCGGAGAGATGGGTTTTTCCTATGTTGGCTGTAGACAGGCCGCGACCTGAAGGCTCTGCCTAGGGCAGAAACTGTACTGAATCTTCGTGCTCTCCAAGCCAGCTCTATGAAACAGAAGAATGCAGATGCTCCTTGGCCAAGAAACAGAGTCATCACTGACATCCTTCCTGACCATAGTTCACAGTAACTTTTAATGTTGAGGAACCTGTCACACATTGTTTTTCATCATTTTGGTCACCTGAGATGAATTCTTAAAGCTTTTGTTTCTTAAACCTGCACATTTGTTTAAGTTACAAAATTATCAAAATTGTTCTAACCCTTACCTGTTGGGTAATTTTGCATGTTTTCACTTACTGTATTGAGGCTTGCATACAATATACAGTATATGACTGGTGGCTTCAAGGGAGTGGCATATGGAATTGTGTCTGGTAAGACAAGCAGCAAGTGCATACCATTCTGCCAACAATTAGAATTTTACTATTTCTGTCCATTATCCATGACATCATTCTTTAACGTCTGGTTACCTTAAACTCAAAGTCTTTCGAAAAGAGCATCACAAGAATTCAAAAAGAGCTTCACTTGGTCAGCTCTGGATGTGAATGGCATGCTGTGGATTCAGTTTGTCGAAAGCTAATGATGTCATTAATGACCCACAAGTGAGCACCAAGGGAGGAATGCAGAAATCTAGCTCTGAGCCTCAGCTTGAGGAGTGATCACATTAGTGTCCAACAATGTCAAAACCAAACATGGCAAGGGGAGAGAGCCCCCCGAGAGCGGGCGCGCTCCCAAAATAGCAAACAGACCTAGCGTGTAGAAAATTACTCCAAAACTAAGGCAAGGTCAGACAATTAAAAAGGGCCGCAAAAGATTAATCTGATACAACCCCCTCCCCCACCCCAGTAAGAAGAGCACCAAAAAAGACACCTCTGGTTTGATTTCTCTTTAGAATTGCGCCACAGAATCATACAAAGAAGTGCATTTGTTGTTGGCTCAGCTTACGTTTCACAGTCAGTTACGTCAGCCACTGGCACCCGCTTTTTCTGGGAAACGGCACAATCTGTGGAATCGGAATGTCCCTTGGAGGAACTGGCAAAGGAGACCATGCAAAAGGCCGCTTACTCTGTTTAAGGTCGAGGAATAAGGAGTGGGTGTATAATCTAATGCTCCTACTGAGTGCGAATGGATCATGTGTTCCTATCAGAGCTGAAAGACACTTCTACAAATGAAATCTTTCAGTCACAGCATGTGGGAGCAACATATTGCCTTGCATGGGAGTACAGTCTCCATCGATTATACGTCTGACTCACGGCAGCCATTTTAGGCTGTGATTAATCATTCAAAAATTACATTCTTTCAATGATGTAACATCCCTGACCATTTGGGGTTTTTGGATTTGTCTTGCAATAATTGTGCTGCCACGTGAAGAGTGTTGTACTGGTTTAGGTAAATGAGCAATGTCTTTAGCTGATGTGGCCGACACAGTCCACTTTTTTGGAAAAACTGAATTTGTCCATTATTCAGCCATTGGCATGCACCCCTGTCTGTTCTGGAGAACAACACAGTTGGTGTAGTGCTTTAGAAGTAAACCTCAGTAAGTATGTCCTGTTTTATTGTATTGGAATTGAAGAGCAAAATGTATGAAAAACACAAAGCTCTCCAACATGTTAGCGTAAAAGAAGAGTGGAGTGTGTCGGGGGACAGCAAATGAGAAGTTGCATAATTACATATGTTTTTCCACAACTTGCAATATGGCTAGCTGTCTTCTTAAAACTGGACTGATTACAGCAAATTTTAGTCAGTTACTGGTTTTACATGTGGTATTGTATTGTATTTTACATGTTTATGTGATGCGTTGGTTTACACTTTACACTTCATCATGTAGTGTAAGCAGATACACCGCTGTACGTGCAGGTGAAACGCAACTGTTCATGTCCAGAAAAGCTGAATTTATATTTCCTCAACCTCCTTTGTGTAGGGAAAAATGTAATGAAGAGGCCAAAAAAGTTAAACTCAAGCATGCAGTAGTGGGTCATAATACTGACCCTTGCCCCGATTGTAAGAAAAAGTTTTAATGCTTTAATCTGCTCACTTCCTAGAAAATACGGCATAATGGTTCTGGAAACTTCAGTTTTACTCTGAAAACATATACATGTGGGCAATGATGCTGTTGTGTGCAAAGGACTGTGTTTATGGATCCACAGGAACAGAACAGTACAAAACATTGAAGGGCATCCTTTTTATGGCCCACTGTAATTTTATATGCTCATGAAATCAATGGCATGCATTTGATCCTCAATATCAACACAACAAAGGAAATGCATGCATTCTGTCTTTGGGAAACATCATGGGGACATGCAGGCTATTTTTAGGAAATTTCATGTACCAAACAGTGTATTGTTTCTCTCCCATTTTTCCAAAGATTTCACACAAATGACAAACTGGTACAAACGTCTTCTTGTTTTCTCATGGATACAAAGCGCATAAATCTCCTCTGAAAAGTAGTCAGGTCAGTTTGGCTGCCCAGAGACACCTCTGAGGCGTGCGCTCAGTGGAACAGAAGCATTCGGTTGGACATCGTATTGATCGAAGTGATGATCAAATGTTTCTACCCAAGGACCCGTGCCATTGCGCTGAATGATGGAGCAGAAGGCAGATCCATTTAGCAAACATGCCTTTGTGCTGATGAATGCATCTTGGCGGCAATTGATTTTTTTTTTTTTTTAAGACAACCGCCTTTCAGAAGGGCCAAACATTCTGTGCGTATGATGAGATGCATCTTATGAAACAGGTCGCACGCACCGCTCATTCAAAAGCGGGGAGAGTACGAGGTACAAGAGGGCCCAGCGTAGCTGGGAACCTGGCAAGCGGTAAGGGAACCGCCGGCTCGACTCACGCACAGCGAGCCATGACAAACGCACAACCTCTCTGGCAGCATCCTGCATGCATACATCACGGAATCCCAGGGGTACCCATGCAGATATAATGGAATCAGTTTTGTAACGCTGCTGTTGACGTGCAGAGCTTGAACGCGCATTGTTGGGGTGGGGTGACCTAGTTTCCAGATCAAGAGAATCTGTGTTCCTGTGAATTGCATGTTTATTCTCATTATTGTTTTTTTTTTAAAGGTTTGTGATTAGTAGGTTGCATTACAGATATATATCACGAGTATCCAATCAAGTAAATGTCAGCCTTTCAGTGTTCCCTGCTGGACACATCAAATGACACACCGCACTGGTCTAATCTCAAACCTCTCAACTTCTAAGGCACCTGAACCCATTCACAGTTCCCTGCAGAGTCTGGAAATGATGTGCCGCTGCTCTGATTTTCCCAGATCCAGAATGCATTCATTTAAGGTGCTTGTGCAATTGGAGAACAATTGTCACTCGTTGCGCCAGTCAGAATTGAGAGCCCTCGTGTAACGCCGGTACCTCACATCACCCCAGCCAGCGAGGAATGATTACACCCTGCATTCATTCGCACGCCCAAAGAAGGAATATAACAAAGGGCCGCACGCTCTTTCAGCTCGGTGTCATTAAATCCTGCAAGACCAAAAAAAAAAAAAAAATGAATGCACAAATTATATTCATAGATTACATCTAAAATATTCATTAGATGGTGGGCTGAGACACACTGTAAATTACTGCGCTGCTCAAAGGGAGGAAATATGTGGCACGCTCATCAGGGCGTGCTCTAATTCATCTTTTTTGAATCGCCCCGTCACTTTTACTGTAATTGGTGAGGATGCCAGCGCTCGGCTGTCTTTTGATCGGCTGAGAGGCGCCAGGCAGCCAGCGTTTTTTAGGGAACCACAAATCTTCTCGCCGCCTTCCAGCCTTTGAAATCCAACACCTTGGCTGTAGACCACCAAGAGTCACTAAGTGGGGTGTCTAATGGTCTAACTGGTCTTGCGCACTGCCGCCCTCAAAGAGGGATGGACGAATTGGATTGAGGAAGAATTGCTACATACTTCACTAAAATGCACAGTATGGCGGACAAATGTATCCTCCTTCGATTCAGTGGGACAGATATCTGACTAGCTTGAGTATTTTAACATTACGACACTGGATTAGAACACACAGTTTGAACAAATGGAAACCTGAATTAATCCTGACATTGAGCACTTAGCCAGGCTGAGAGCACATACACATCCGCACAAGCACACACAGAAACACATGACATGTGTCTCTGAGTTAGACATGCAAGAAAACCCCCATCAGGATGTTCTCATATTCTTAGGACACAGTGAATAGTCCATTGAATGTATTGTGTGTAAACAGTATGTGGTGATGCTTGACAAAAACTTTTTGTGAATATAGTTTTCTATCTAATCTATCTATTTTTAAAGGCAACTTCAATTTTTGAGCATAAACGGACAGTCTTAGATATTCACAGCACAGACATGGGACCCTTCCTTTGTCATGTGATCACTGACAACTGACTGACACTGATGTAGTTCTTGTAGAGGTACACAAGTTAAAATTTCCATGTAAATTTTTAATATGTTTTATCCGTGAACCCAGCTGAACTCTGCTGAAATATTCCAGATCAGCATGCGTGTCAGACAGAGACTGCACGTATGACACATGCTGAACTGAGCAGCCTGATCTCACGAGAAAGCAGCTACGTCCATGGCGTTCTTCTCACCTGAGCACGGCTTGTCAGGAAGAGTGGAACACGACTCCTCACATATAAATTTGATGTCCTTGTGACACCTGTGAGTCCAAGCATCGCTGGACACGAATAGCAGACACACACACAATTTTGAAAATGTATCAAGGAAATACGGACCCACGTCGATATCTGGCTTTTGTCCACGGACAGTCAAAATAACCAGCTTTCTTTCAGCGCTGCACTTAAATCATACAGCGTATGCATTTTACTGGTTAAATAACAAGAGAACGAGCGCTGTTCAGAGGCTGGGGCTGCTTTGCTCTTTCCCCTTACTGCTGCTTTTTCACCATTTAGAGGTAAAACAAAGGCACTGTTTCACTGGGGGAGCCTTCCACTCTCCCACTCGGCGAGTGAGCAGCACCGCTGTGTCAAGAGCTGCTTAGCTGCAATCAAATCTACCCATACTGTTATGTATTTGGCACATATTTCAAAAGTAAAAGAATCTCTTCTCATAACCCAAATAGTTATTTTTGGTTCAGCTGAACAGCGCAGAAAACTTCATACGCAAGATGAAAGTGAGAACGCACATACTAAACTACTAAAAGGATGTGGAGCTTTAGTGTGGAAGCCGGAAACTTGATGACCTTTATGGTTTCAGTTGGTTATGTGTGGAGATATTGGCCCTGTTTTGAAACATACTGGCCATCCCTTCACCTCAGTGTCAGGGAGTTCATGTGGTTTTAGTTTTCATCCCCCCCCCCAGGGGATCATGAACTGCATTTACCTGGGTCTTCACACAGCTAAGAGGAATGAAAACAATAAACAGAAGAAAGGGTAACACTCACAGGACCCCATAGCACCAGCTAGGGAAGACAGATTGTACATGTAATGAGAAGTATAGTCATGATACTATAGTCAGGGTAATCATACCATCATACATGGGTAGTTCAGTGACCTATGAAAGGCTGTGTTTAATGGATAGATTACTATTGTTTGTTGGGAGTTTTTCCAATTAACACAAAACAATTTAACATATCTCCCACCTGCACCTATTTTAATTGCCCTATTATAGCTGTGGCATTAAAGTTCCTAACAAAGGTTCACTTAATGCTACCTTCTCATACAACAGTTTGTACACATATCCTGATAGTACAGTAAATGAAACATCTCTAAAGTAAATTTGTCTCATGTTCAACATCTTACAGTTAATGTCTCGCTATTAACTGGAGCTATTTATAACTATTCTTCGTCTTCTTCTTCTTTGATGCTTGACTGAAAATTCTACTGCATGACTTATCAATAGCATCTGCAATGCAACACATTGTGCCATGTACCAATATCTAAACATATTAATGTTTACAAATTATGGTAAAGGAGGGATACTCACAAGTAGTATTTCCACAACAAAGAGAGAGACAAGAAAGGGCTTTGCTGAACAAATTTTTAGGACATTTAAATCTTTTGGGTAAAAAGCTACCTCAGAATTAATCAAGAGAGGCCATTTTGAAGGCAGTACAAAAATAAAGGGAATTTATATGTCTGAGTTGACTGTCTTATGACCTTAACTAGACTCTAACTGTATTGTGGTAAGCAGTGCTGTATCCATAACATAATGTTTAATCCAGCTAAAAATTTATATCTGATTGTGGGACTGGGTCTAAAAGAAACACAAGCCTTGCAAGTAATGTCATAGGGTTTTTTATATCTTACGTCTTTATTTTTCAGAGCTAATGAAGTGTCTTTAACTGCACAGAAGATGATCAGATATTCTGTTATTGTAGTCAAACTACTTGTCAGTGCCATGGAACCCAATTTCCTTTAAAGAAATTCTTTAAAAGGCACAAGCAAGGACATTTTATCAGCTAAAATCAAATGATTGTCCTTTCAGCTCCTAAGTCCATTAATTGAGTTTTTTTAGACAGTGCTAAATTGTTACAATAATGAAGCTTAAAATGAAGCATAAAAATGAAAGGCAGTGAAATATTACATTAGCTTACAATATTAAACAGAGGGAGAATTATTAAAGAAACATCTGATGATTAATACTGTCTCCAGCATGGTGATGGATGACTGCAGTCTCTTGGGTTAATGATATTTATATCAGTTCAAACACAGCCACTCGTGCATTGTGCTTCATACTCCTGATGGCCCATTGGCAACAGCTTATTACAGACATTGTGTTATGTTGAGTTACATGCCTTCTCTAGATTTATCTGAGATTTATCTTTAGCTGACTATGAATCTGTTCAACACATCATCAAATTATTAAAATGGCCAGCCAGGCTCCCAGTTGCTTCAAGGAAATACAGTTGGCCTAAAAAAAACAACATTGTATAGCTTCAGAAAGGTTACATATTGTGTTAATAGGCCTTCTATTAGATTTATAGGTGTTCCTGGTTGTCAAGGACAGTGTTGCTTGCTCATGCAACAATGCCCTTGAAAATACAACAAATCTTCACAGGGTACAGCACAACTTTTGCGTCTGCCCTGACATGTACAGCCGGCTCACTCTAGCTGTGTGCCGCATAACTGCGCTGGCTCAACAGCAGCATCTGAAGAACTGTCATGTGTGGTACATACATCTTGTGTGTTGTGACGACTGACTTTGAACAAGATACTGTTTGCGTGAGATATTTTACATTGCGTGTGATTATTTTTTTGTCGCAACATACAGAGCTTTGTTTTGCCTGCACACCATGGGATGTCATGGCTTTCACTTCCAGCAGTCTAATTTGACATTCATAAGTCAAAATATTGATATTAGTGATATTATATGATATTAGTTGAGGTGGCCTGCAGCATGGGAATATTCTTTTGAAGTTACAAGCTATCAGAAGAAAAATCATAGAACTTGATATTGACTGTATTTTTAAATCTGAGAGAAATTTGAAGTTGCGCCTGTAATGTTGTAACCTGAATTCCGAACAACTGAACGAGAATTTAATCAGGTCTTCTGTCATTGGCTTGTGAAGTGTATATACGATTTATTTATTTTTAAAAATGTAATAGTATGCCTCGGTGGCATGTTTGACTCTTAAACCCGGAGATTGTCTTAAACATTGGTAAGATTCATCTTTAAAGCCCAGGTAAAAAGTTTTTTAAAGCTCAATGTTCATGAAAAAACATTGGTAGTGTACTGTCCACCATGCTATCTTTCAGATGAGGAGCAGACAACAGAGCACTCCTTTTTTCCCCTAAAATAGTGGGAATCCAAGGCCTGCTGTAGAGTATCTCAAGAATTCACTTATTCTTGACACTTGTGCCATTCTGAGAGTGAAATACAAGATGTCTTTGAGCATCTGATCAAAGACATTCCCTATTGATGAATAGGGGTCTTGTTCAATGGACTCCCACTCAGCATGTGTGTACTGATAATCATAAATATTGCAGTATGAGGTCACAGAGTGTACTGTGAGGAGGTTCCGTTTATTTATTTTTGCAGGAATGGTCAAGAGTGAATAAATTGCCTGTCCTTGCAAATTTTGACATTGTGTCCCGTTTACAGAGTTTGGTGTCTCTCGTTTTAAATAACAAAGTGAGTTTTTTCCTATTCTGGAATTGCCTTGCCTTTCATCTATTTATCTTGCCCTCTGATGTCAGCTCACTTGTTAATGTGCAGGTGGGTCAGAGCTTCTGGAAAAAAGCTGTCAATACTTACCCAGAATAATCCAATGAATTGGAAAGCAACATGAGACGACACATTTCACAAAGGATAGCTGCTGAAAACACTTTCTCACATCAGCTGAGTTCAAGTATAAGCTTTGACTGAGTGAGAATTCATTCAGACAAACAATTGTGCCTGCTAGTAAAATAAACATGACCCATTACCATTGTCCCAGGAGACACCATGACTGTTTCTGGAATTACTTATCTGTATACTTTGAGACAAATTGATCACATCTTTTATTACACTAACAATGAGTGGAATGCAACCATTTATAACAATTTTCAGCTGAGGACACGGGCCCATACTGAACCTCCTTCACAAAAATGTATTATAGAACCCCTGGAATGTACAGATCAGAACCACTAAATTAGGTCTGCTACCTAGAACTACCTGTAAGAAGACTGAGCAAGTCGAAAGAATGTGTTGTATGTTGGCCTGTGTCTGGTATGTGATATGTTCTACCTAACATCAGATACAGATCCTTAAAGTTATTAGGTCTGACTGTGTGAAACATACTCTCCTGATTCAGTTCAATATTTAATGTTCTTTAGTAAACAAAGCAGTTTATTTCCCATACATTTTCCTTAAGCTACGTTTATCATGTTGTTTTGTGGCAAATTATACTCATACTCCTCTCTGTAAATCATTTCAGAAAGCAGTGCACGTCAATCCCAAAACAATGCCATCTGGTAAGCAGATAAATCAAAGTCATTCGATAATGGGCTACATCTGAGATGCTGTCGCAGAATGTAACACGGTTATTCTCAACAAGCGCAGTCTTCGCTGCAGTCCTGCTTCCCTCTCCCGAAGGGTGAAATTTCCTCCTAAAGAGATCCTCTCGTGAGCGCCTCTGGCACAGCTCTCCCATAAACAACCTCTTCGGGTTTCTGGTGGGAGGCTTCGCATGTGACCGGGATGTGCTGAGGCAGAGAGTCTGCCCCTGCTACTTCCCTCGGGGAGCTGGGGGGTCCCAAATGCTCCCTGCTTTAGCAGTGCGGTGCCAGGTCCAATTGGTAGACTGTGTTTGTGACCGGACCCACACCTCATCCCTCCACTGGCTTCCTGTTGCAGCCAGGATCAGATTCAAAACGCTGACCCTCGCCTTCTCTGCAGTCAACAGGACAGCCCCTACCTATCTCCAAGACCTCATCCAGCCCTACACACCTGTCCGGCCCCTATGCTCAGCAGCAACTGGACGTCTTACTCCTCGCACAGACAGAGCAGGGGGTTCTCTCTTTGCAAGGCAACGGTTCTTCTCCATTGCTCCCCAGTGGTGGAACAAACTCCCTGTCTCGCTACAGACAGCTCCATCACTCCTTCTGTTATTACAGGTATAGGTTTAAAACTGTAAAAAGATGAACGTAACAGCCTCTGAAATACAATCCGTCATCCGTCCTTTACCAACAATTATCATAACATATGGGCTTTGCTGGAGTTTCAACTTAAATGTAAGTTTCCTTCAACAAGTGAATAGGTATTTGAAACAAAACCCTATGGATAGAGTGTAATTAGATGTCCCTGAGAGAGCCAATTTATAAGCACTTGGCTCTTCCAAACAATTCCTTTCCATGCAATTTGTTTTCCCAGAGAGTCACTAAAGGTGCCTTGTAGATGCCTGACGAATTAGCATATTTATCACCTGGAGAGAGCAGAAGCATGGAATAACAACCCCCAACCCCCATTCTGTCAGTAAAGTGTACTGTGCTGTATGTCTCTTACTTAGTTGCATTTTTTTATTCAATTGTGTATTCATTTATCTCAAAAAGGGTTAATTTTCTTGAAAAAGGCTTACAAAAAACTCAACAAGATTATTATTACTATTAGTAGCAGTAGTATATCTAGCTTCTGTTTAAAGTATTTGCAAATGATATATGCATTTCCTACAGAATCACTCATGAGTAAGTCAACGTGCAAATACAGCACAGTATTATTGTAATTGATGCATTTTGCAAAGCCGTTTATATGTTTGTGAACTGCGGCACATCGCTTTCATGTCGTTTCAAACAGCCCCCACAGGACCTGGCCCTGACAGTGATGGACAGAGAGAGGCGACGCAGGATGATGTATGCTGCTGCTAAGCATCCACTCAGGAAATGTTGAGAAGGAATCCTTCAGCCCGCTAATGTGTTCAGGAAATGGCTTCCCCAGACCCCAGACATCCTGAACGTCCGCTACCTTCGCTATTTATTTACCAGGATGCATTGTTATTTTACTCCCAAAAAGGAAGCTCTTGTGCCCCATAACTCTCGTTGTAATCTAAGTAAGGGCAGAAGACACGCAGTTTGTTACCAGGCTTAATGATGATCAGTAGAAACACCTGCATCTGTAATTTCAGCGTGGAATAAATCCACAACATATACTGCTGAGAGAATGTAATGGAGCCCCCAGGCATGAATCACAGGGTAACTTTGGAAACATAAAAAGGTTCTAATGCACAGGGAAGCCAACTGGTCAAGAGTATCAGGGTTACACAGTATTTGCAGAAAGAGCTTTATGTAAGCATTCATTACATCTCTCCTACTGTACATGCTACTGTCATTGCAAATTAAATTCAAACCCCCGGTACCCACAGAAGGTCTTTAGATATCCAAATGCATTCAAAATCAAATTAAGTAAATGTTCATAAATGCTAAAGATGTCTTTAATGCTGGAGGAACATTACCCACTAAAGGACAACAGTATGCTGACTGTATGGTTTTCTTTTATAATTGTTGCACCTTGTTTGGTTGACTGAACGATCATATGTCCATGTATCACTAGAGCTGAATTACAATTATTGATTTTTTTTTTTTGTTCTTTTAAAATGCAATCATGATGGCCTTTTAGGAAACTTCCATGGGTTAGTGAAATAAAAATGCTGGATAATACACTTGAAAATATCTGACGTTAAAGAATAACTGTTTCAAGACTAATTGAATTTTTAAAATAAAGAGAGATGTTCACATGCATATGCTGTGCATCTGTTCAGAGAATCTGAGAATCAGGCAGAAATGGCACATAACATTTGTTGTTGCGCACAGCATGGGTGTGGGCTCCAAACAAATGCGCACAGACAATCTCTGGCCAGACAAGTCCCCCCGCAAACTTCAATAAGGAAGACCTCAGCAGTCAGTAAACAAAATCCGGTTTGGTTTGCACAGTGGTCCGCACTATACTTAATCGAAACCGGTAGCCAGGGAACATTCCCGTTTGCTCTCAGAATAGGAACCAGGTGTTAAATGTGGAAGCGAGTGGACGTCGCAATAAAACTATTCTGAGCGCGGCAGACATATTACTGTGGTGAGCGCATGCAACGGCGGAGAAAATCACACATAGCTCCTGGGTTACAGGGCAGACCGCCAGGGCAGGATCTTTTTCTGGGGTGAAGAATTAGACAGGATCAGATGATCGCAAAGGGCCCCTTTCCTGTCTGGACACTTTTTTAGGGGAATTTCACACGGTGGGTATCGAGTTTCATAGCCGAGTGCATGAACATCAATAGTCTCAGCATAATTTTACAGCGGCCGTCAGTAAAGCAAAAAATAAACCATCGCTCTCAAACACCGTTCTCTTCAAGTGTCGTCCCAGGGAAGAGCATTATATAATGTAAATGACCTGAAGAGCAGCGCTAGGAATTTACTGCCACTCCCCCCAGGCAAGGACACGCACTGTTACTGGCAGGGGGAGAGAGAGAGAGAGAGAGAGAGAGAGATATCTTGTAGAACCACAGCACTGTGAAAACTACTGAGAATAAGGTCAGGGAATGTGATAAGTAAATAGGTCTGGATGTACCATGAATTCCATGAATTATTTAGGTCTTTCTTTCCATCTACACTTTAAACAGTAGAAATATACTTTTAAATGGCTTTAATATTCAATTCAACAGCTCATTTCAATCTATCGGTCTGAGGTGAAAGCGCAGAGGTACATTTTTAGTACCAAATCAGAGATTCAATGATCTAGTAGGAGAGCTATCAATTTAAATGTCAAGTGTCAAACCTTTTAAATGCCATTTAAGATTTCAAACATTCTGCTGTTGAGGCCTGTGCGTGAATTTGGTTAAGACAATAAGCTGTTAACTTGTAACTGCTGTTAGAGTAATGGTGACGCTTAAATTCTTGGAGTGGAAATAGAAGCAATATGTATGGCCTCAGGGATTCTTTAACCTTGAGTCCAAGGGAACCCAGGGAATCAAGTTATTTCCATGAAGTTGTTATTAGAAGATGGAGCCACAATATAACTGAAACACTCTAAGGTTTAAAGTACAGCCGACCTTCTCTAAATCTCTTCTGTGTCAACTGTGAGGTCTTCTGGATTTAAGGGACAGAAGGAACACGGAGACCATGAACCATTCATACAAAAGAATCAATTTAGACAGTTTTATATGGAAGAGACACATCGGGGCTATGATTATAGTACGCTCAAGGGGACAAACTAAATTACTGCAGAATATAAGAGAATTGTCTAATGAATAATATCTGGAATTCTCAGATTCTGAAAGGAAATGAGTGATGTTGGAATCTTGGGCCTGGTATACTGTTCAGCTGTACCCTTTCTTTGGTGTTCTTGAAATGGAAATGAACTGAGTCACCATTTGCTTCATTGGATCAGCATTTACTACATGCCCGCATCATAGTCCACGTCATAAGAAATTCACTTTGATAAGCAATCCATTATCCTGATGTTTATTAAAAGCTGAAGGACAAGAGGGAAGAAATCTCTACTGAAATCTTTGCAGCCATAGATGATAGCATTAAACATAGAGGTTTCTTTATCGCATCACAATTTCATTGCACTATGTTGAATGTGATATTAAATGTAACACAAACAGGGCACAGCTTACGAACACCTTAAATTTTACAGTTATACAATATATAGTCCATTGCACAGTGTCTGAAAACACAAAAGCATGAGTATTGCTTATGATCATGAAAATAATCAGGAAATGGACTTGTGAGTTTGCAGTGTTTTTTTTTTCCCAGAGCTGTTAATCGCACCAAGTGGCAATTACACAGAGCAAGCTGTTGCTTTCTGTCTCTTTGCAGTTTGAATTCTTTCTTATCGGTCTGCTCTGTTGGAGCCTGCGTGTTGCGAATAAGGCAAATGTTGTTTTAGAACAAGTTTTATGTCATTAAAACATTATTCATTTAGCCTGAGATGCACAATCCTTGTTTTTATTATATTTGATCTTGACATTTGTCAATAATTTTCATTCCTTTGTACTTTTTTCATGGAATTAACTGAATTCATGTATTGAATCTGATAAAAATGTGCATTTAGTACCTGTAATGCATTAGAGATTACTTTTCAAACATCAAATGTCCATTGTTGTAGTTAATATTTTATATTATAAATTATAACATTTATATTGTTATTCTGTTATACTCTATTATGTGACATGAGTCTTACATTTCTTGTGTCTTGTAAACTGTTTGACTCTCCTTTTTGAAAAGGTCCTCCCTGCTTGTTTTACCTGCAGGTAATGGCCGGCATTAATCACTGTAGGGGCTTCAGTATGTGATTTGCTTTCCAAATAAGACTGGATAGCTTTCATCTGATTCTAAGGGATCCTCCCCTATTTCTCTGAGCTGAAAGGGTGGCATGAACTAAAAGGCAATTTTTGCTTATACTACTTTATTTTGTTATGTTACCAATAAAGCTTACATTTTAAATTTTAGCATCCTTTTTGTAAAGATGCAAACATATTTATTACATGATTATTACTCATTTAATGCTTAAATAGAAACATGTGGATCGTATGATAACCATTGCACTATTTCTAGATATAATCCTCACTGTGTATTTGGTATGAAGCTGTTCATTTTGGTATATAGCTGTTTCACTGAAATGGGTGAATTTTATTTTTCTGTTGGTTTCTGTAAGCTTTTTTGAGGCTGTAGCTTGACCAAAGATCCTGAAGGACCTCTCATTGGTCAAGTCTCACAGTGGTCAGCTCAGAAATGCTGGGCCGGGCAGAGTGGTTTAATCACCAACGTGGTAGACATTGCAGTTGACTGTGAGTGGAGTTTGAAAATGCAGACCAGCTTATTTTCTGTTTTATAAATATTTGGGGAGCTACCTGGCTGTCGTTGTGACATTTTCTCTCCATGGTGACAAGGCCTCCTGTGATCGATTTCTTGGGTTTGTCCTGCAAGGACTCATGTGGGTGGCTTGTCTGAGGTTTCCATGTGCTGCCTTTTCAATCTGCCTCTCGTTTTAACTCTTCTTTTGAAGCGTGACTCCTGCAATGACATCAAAGTAAAACAAGCCTTTTGTGCTTGTCATTCAATCCATTTCTATCAAGTGAATAATGCCCCTCTAATCCGATATACACATGAAACAGATGCAGAGATCATATAAGGTGAGCCACCATTAAAGGGCTCCTCGGCCTTTTGACAATTTGGAAATTACATGGTAAAAAAAAAAACCAACATACTTTATTTAATATACAAATGTATTCTATATTCCCCTTTTAAGTTTGCTGCAATTTTTTCCTTTTCATTGTTAAAATGTGTAAAAAGCGTACATTACCATGAGATCAGATAGCTATAAAGGAACTTAATATATATTTCAAAGCAAAGCAGCACAGCTATCATGATGCCCAAACCTTTCCCATTACCTAACCCTTATTTCTTCCATTCCACAGCTCTAACCTGGCCTTTTACCTGCACTGCAAGACTCACACACATTATGCTTGCATATGTACACTAACTGACCCTTGCACACACACACACATACACACCAGGGTTTCCGCTAGGATTTTTTCTTGCCGGTCTGGTGTCCAGAAAGAATTTATTTTACTGGATGAATTTGAAACTTACCGGTCACGTTTCAATAACAGTCTATGTTATGGAAATATAATGTACACCTAGGTTGACCTCAAATCAACCTCAATAGTTTGACTATTTGATGAACAGTAACGATTAAGCAAAACAAACAGTTATGATTGAGCAAAACCTTAAATATTAGCCACTAAAATGTAGGGTATTACGAAACATCTGTAACCTGTACCATCTGTAGCCTGTTTAAAAAAAATGGCTAGGCCTACATGACATCAAATGTAGCCTGTAGGCTACCAGGTAACATTTTATTTTCTCCTTTTTTTTTACTTCGGCAAAGTCCTCTGCTGCCGACTTGAAATCAAACGTGTCCGATGTGTCTTTGCAGCTTGCAATGCGCATAAGCTGCGTCACTCTCTCCTCCTCCAGACGACTTCGCAGCGCCGTCTTAATTTGATTCTGCAGAGAGAAGGCCCTCTCTGCCGGCATGCTTGACACGGGCAGAACACAGGCAATTTTAAGCACTGTAGCCCAGTTGGGGTACAGCTCGCTGAACTCATAAATAAGCACTTAAAACACAAATGTCCTGTTTAGGGATAGCCTTCGTTATAGCTACGTTTTGTATAAGCATTATTACCGGACATTTTGACTGGCAAGTTTTTAATTTATCGTTTTTTTTAATAAATTTTACCAGGCAAAAACCGGTTGGATTACTGGATAATGGAAAAACCCTGACACACACACACACACACACACCCACACACGCACACACACACAAGCACACACATGCAAACACACACACACATACACACAAATGCTTTCTCCCCCTTGACTCTGTCACTGCTTGGCCTGTAGGATTCAGCTGATCCCCAATCACTGATATATGCATAAAATATACAACAGAGTGTTCTTCGACATTCACTACATGGCTGTTAGGAGTGAGCAAGCCATCTCACTCACTAATCTCTCCTGTGCTATCATATATGTGCTCTGTTTAAGGTATATAGTCAGCTATCAGGGCAGAGGACACAGGTACACTTCCTGACACACCCAGGGCTGCCTGTGACAGGTCAGTCTGCCCCATATAAGCCATTATCTTGTGCCTTCCTGTCACGTATGAGAGTAACACTGATATACGTTTCTACACACAAATTCAATACTGTTTCGTATATGCACTTTAGGAATCCAGGAGTCTGCTTTGCAGATAAGCATGTATGGCAACAATAAAACCCACAATCTAAATAAAAAAATGTAAAAACATATATTCACTGGCTGGTTTTACTGTGTACTTTGCTGCTTGCAAGATGCTATTCATAATTTGTTAATTTGACGGAAACTACTTGGCAAAAGTTGAACTCCCTGGCACATGCAAACCCAGCTATAAAAGATAAGAGTGTAATCTGTTTGCACTCCAAAGCCCCTGGCACCGGGTCTTGTTGGCAGAACATTAACCCTCCACATGTGGCATCAGCCCTGTGGGCAATGGGAAGGAGCCCATGTGCAGTGGACCCTGCGTAATCTCATAATCTGCTCTGTGCCTGTATCAATACAGGGTGACAGCCAGCCACAGAGCTGGTGCAGATAGACCGGGCCATCCACCCTGCCAGCCTGCCACCAGCACAGAGCTCCTCCCACAATGCTAGCCCCTCCCACTCCTCCTTCTCCTTAAAAGTGAGTCTTTTTTTGATAGTTTGGGCCTTTGATGCTAGATGGAGGCTTTTTGGGTGTCCATGTCAGCTCTAATCTTAAATATTCCCTTGCTCATTTGGAGTACTCTGCAGTTCATGTGGAAAGAGCTTTTCATTTAAATTGTATATACATATTTACAGCAATGAGTCATGCTTTATTTCAAGGTCCTGTTAATTCTGTTGGAAAATGGTTGATACATTTCAGCCTATTAACTGTTACTCTTTATTAGTGATTGGCAAATAGATCAATGGGAGGTAAAAGGATAATGAACTTCATATGTTAGGATGTAAAACTATTTAGATAACATTATGTTAAATGTCTATGTCTTGGGTGTTTGCATTTCCTGTCATTTAATTTCAGGGTCTAAATGTGATGTTTAGATATTTGTAGTCAAATACAATTCAGTCACTTCCTTACGAAAGTGGCATAACAATCAAAGTGAAAATCTTATTATCTGTTTACTGTCTGCAAATTGTTTATGAACTTATTTTTAAAGTCATTCTTAACTGATAGATTGATAGTTGCAGTTGCACATGTTTCATAACAGTATAAACAAGCCCTTAAGATAACATGTGACACTGTGCTGTAGACCTCCTGAGGAGTCATATTCAGTGCTGAAGATGATATTGCTGACTTATGAACAGAGCATGCTTTCAGATATATAGTTAACTGCACCTATTTTTCAAATTTTGCCTTTTAATTATAATTTCCTTCTATATGATTATTATTCTCTACATTTAATCTGTAGTTCATGTATGTGGCAGGTCATTTTCAGAATGTGTTTTTAGGGATGCCTGCTTACAGTGAGCAGAAAGCCCTGCAATTTCGGATGGCCCCCTTTCCCTGTCAGCGCAGTGTTTTTTTGCACTCTAACAGGTCTGATCTGGCCCCGTACTTGAATGGACGCTGCTGACTAATGCCATGTGTAGAACCTACAGGGCAGGAGTCCAAAACGCTGCTGAGAGTGCAGGCAGCGAAGCAAGGCTTGGCTCCAGTCATATTTCCCAAAAACTGTGGGGGGTATATTAGCACTTACTAAATGTGGAGCAAGCTGAGCGCACCGTGCGCCGAGCCAAGAGCAAGCGGCAAAACACGCCTTTCATTCTGACGGCCTTTTCTCTGGGAATCTAGAACTGGGAGGAAATGAATGGATTTGGCAGCTTTGTAAGATGGGGTGTGACTCTTGTTCCTGACCAGTGTGAATCCCACAACACAGACTAATCACGTTCTGGATTATAACACTCCTGCTGTTTTAGGTGGGCGTGCAGGAGTGAAGATCCACACTATCAGTCCTACGAAGTTCAAGGTCTCGTAACCTAAAGGCAAAACATGTCAATATGTGCTAATGCTGCCCCACACAGGGAATGATGTAGACTATGACAGCATTTGGCTCTCTTGACCGAATATTCTTAATATTTTTTGCCCTGGAGACGTAGCAGCACTGAGTGTGCATGGCCATATGTGTTGGGATTTGAACTTTTTCCTAGCAATCTGGAGCTCATTGGCTGTGGCCGACAAGGTCACTTTTTCCAGCAGCGTCCTGGATCTGCAGTACAGCGGCACTCATGGACGTTATCGATTCCAGCTGGCCCTCTGAGGCCAGAAGGGCGATCTATTGTAACCCTAGCAGTTGTGGGAGGAGCTTAAATAAAACATGAAGTCACCCGTTTGCCACCTATCAAACCCCTTCAGTTGCTCAGCAAAACAAATATTTTATGCAAGCAGCATGATACAATATAGAGTCTTATACTTCTACGTGGTCAACAGAAACATCTAGCCCTGCGCTGTGGTTTGTGTGTTGTTTAATGATGTACTTTTTTCCACAGTTAAAACACTGAATTTTTTTGTGTAAACTGCAAGTTTTGAGTAGCTGCGGGGTATTAAGTGAGTTCATCTGCTCTGTAATGTAATCCCATCCAGTCAGAGCATGCTATTTTCTCTTAGTGTCAGGGTCATATGTTCGAGCAGCAGAGTCTGCAAAGGTTCCTTTTGTACTGAAAACGCCTCCGTCCTGCCATTCCTTGCGCCCTCTGCTGGTGTTATAATACCACAACATTAAATCCCACTGAAGATTTCTTTCTCCCATCCCATGGCTGTTTGAAAGACAGCCTCACTGCTCATGTTATTTTGTTGGCATTTGTAAAATGCAGCATTTAATGAGTAGACCGAACAGAACCGCTGATAAACCAGTAATGCTGACCTGATACATTTAATTTTTTATTTACAATCGCTTTATCATACACATAACAGCTAGTCCACACATTCATTTAAGGTGTTGGAAGCGGCATTGAATCAACCTGGAATGGCATGGTGATAAACCACCATTATTTGTGGTGACCACAAAGGCAGCTTGTTGGCGAAAATGCAAATAGTCAGCTGTATTCAGCTCGTTTAATATTCCTGTGCTGTGTGTGTGTCTGTGGTTGGAGTGTGTGTGTGTGTGTGTGTGTGTGTGTGTGTGGGGGGGGGGGTATTTGGGGCTTATTCAAGGCCTGACAGGTTTCCTGACTTCAGAATGTGTGTCACACTGCTTGCTCTGCTACCCACAAACAAACAGCCTCCATGCGTCTTCATGGCAAGACTATTTTACATTTCAGCTATGATTCACTGGGAACGAAAGGAGAAATGGAAATCAAGCACCAAGTGCTATGCAATCACAACACAACTTCTGGTCTCATGGATAATGCATCAGCATGTATTAGCAAACAAGATGTACAGTACGAGCCACCAACTCATATCTGCCACTGTATGTTATTTTCCATGTGTGTTTCTGGGATATTTCGTGGATTTTTTATGGTGAATATATTTTCATTATTTTTGACTTTTACTTTTGGACAATAACGATGTTTTGTATAAGAGTCTGCATAGATTCATCCTACAACTGGTTGTATTCAAAAGCCTTCTTGCTTAATTGCTTTTAAAAAGTTATTGTTTCAAAATGTATTGCTTGAAATAGGGGAAGGCATTAAAATCAGCGCTCGAAGCCTCCGATAAAACTAAAATAAGAGCTACAGGTCAGCCCCTGGCCAAGAGCCCAGTTTCCATGGAAAAAGGGATCTCGTTACTGATGAATAGGCGCTACATTTTGACAGCAAAATAATCATTCCAGAAGACCTGTGCTTTCAATCAAGTCCATTTGCAGTTGTTGTGCTGGCAACGCTCAAATCAATAACAGCCCGCGCGCTCGTGCCAAATCGCATAGAGCCGTGTCACTGAAGCAGCTTCAAACATTGTTTTCAGCTTTTCGCATTTCTTGCGCTGCAGATCAAAATCAGCGCTCCTTGAGAAACTCACCGAAGACATAAGTAAATATAAGCATGAGCAATTACAGGCATTTAGAAAAGGACCTTACATTTAAATAAATTCCTCACAAACACAAATATAGTATTCTGTTGTATATATTCTCATATGTGGTCTTAAATACCTGTGCTATATGCCAGATGCCATATCTGACATATGCTGCATTGCTGACCATACAGACACAAGTTACCAGCCACTTTTTGACCTCTGATAACCTGATATTATCTAAGATAGGAATAAGTATTGTAATATATAAACACATGAATTTAATGGCTTTTCCTGAGATATAAAGTGATCCCACGGATGTTGTACAGCTCTTACTTTTCCAGCAATGAGATTAGCGGCCTCAGCACTAACTAGAGGCTGAGTTGTGATTTATCATTCTGTGAGAGACCCCATCTGCTTTGGGACCACTGCATGGAATTTTGCTTAGCGGAAGGTATCTATATATTACTTTATCTTTTCTGTTCTTTATCTATTCCTTTCTCTGAAGGAATGAACTGTTTTTATTAAAATCCTTGTAAATCCTTTGTAAGATTCCTAATGTAGAGGAAAAGTTTACTTGAACTAAAGGAGGTTCATAGAATGTTAAAATCGATGTGATGTGACCAGAAGAAGTGAACGGATCATTTTAATCCAAACAATCAAGTGTAATCCTCTCATATCATTGACCCTGTCTACACCATATGCACTGGACTGACCTTGTTGTCATAGACTTATTTCTTTCCAAGCACTGTGTGTAATTCTATTAAAGAAGAAATGTAATTCAATTAAAACTAAATGATTTGCCAGTTGAAATATGGAGCGTCCCAAGACTGACCTTGAGGCACACCTACTTCTTCCTGCCCTCACTCACGAACGCAAATCTAACCCTGACAGTACCTGCATGTGATGCATAACCAGCTACCAATGCCTATAGCTGTGGTGTCTCTTGATCTAGAGGGAGAGGATCTGGTGGATTGTGTGTGTGTGTGTGTGTGTGTGTGTGTGTGTGTGTGGGGGGGGGGGGGGGGAGTTAAAAATTGACACAAAACATTTACATACAGTAAATTTGCTTGAAAGCTAGCGAAAGAAATAGTGATTTGATAAACCTCTTTGGAGATGTTGATATTTTTGACATTGACAGAATACTTGAGGCTTTGTTGTTTGATATGATACTTCTCTATTTGGAACATAACTTGCTCTTGTCAAGTTTGCTATGAAGAATACTATTTTCTTTTGAATATTACATGCAGACTGTGGTCACACTGGCATGGGGGGTGTGGAAGGTTCAGTTTTCACTAAGACCCTAGGGGGGAAAGGGTACATTTTTCATTCATTCCCCAGAGTACTACTGTATTTAATATTTGTATGCAAAACAATTCCTTTTCCAATATATATTTTTTAACATTTTTGTCCTCTCTGCCCCAAAGATTCGTGTAATTCTGAAGGGTGTTCCTAAATTCCTCTTCAGATCACTGGACAGTTTGTTTATAAAAATGATTTCACAGTAGTTTACAGTCTTCTTCTCTGTATTTATATCTCTGCTCTGTATGTCCACTGCCCCCCTTGTCTGCTGATTTGACTATAGTATCATGTCACATGCTCTTTTCTTGTCTCTGATCTCAAAATGCAGTTTTGAGATGCCTTTTGACCAATCCACAGGTGTTTATCTACACATAAGGACTTGGGATATAAAAGTGCTTTCATGGTAATGCACCTTTGTTTAATCCTCATTAGCATTCTGAGACACTTTACAATCATACAGAGAATAATAACTTTTCAGTCTGACATTTCGTAAGATCTTAAAAAGTTAATAGTACTGTGGCGATGGATCACAGTTAATGGCGGGCGCAAATGACAACCCCTCACTCAAGCTTTCTGTTGCTATCCCCTGAGAGTGCTTTACCTGATACGTTAATGAAGAGCATGCTAGCCAGATGTTCCATGAAGAACGTACATGTGGGCTCCTTGCGCCTTAAAAACACAATTCTTGACAACATGTGTCACTTTAAGTCATCCGTGAGCTCGGCTTCCACATCAGTGCCTAAGGCTGTTTGAATCAGCATGTTTAGGAGGCAATATGGTACAGTTGTAAGAAATTATGGTTATGCTAAGAAACAGCTTGTAAAGGATTGCTGGTTTGATTGCCTGGTGTGTCTTGATTCCCGGAGTCACTCTGGATAAGGGTGCTTGCTAAACAAATGCAATTTAAGAAATGTCTTAATAAAGTTTGGGTATTTAAAGCACTTATTACATAAAACTACTGCCAGATGTATGTTACAATTAACATTAAATTGTAATTAGCATAATAAGACAGCACATTAAGACACTCCAGCAACAACAGAGTGAAGGTCGGCTAATTAACTGGAGAAACGGTGAAAACGCAATGCTCAATTTAATTAGCCAAATTAGTCAATTTATTTGCTGTGTATTGTAAACATTCCGCCCTCTTGGGAGGCATGTGTATCAAAGAGATGATACACCAGGTTAACATCAAAGTCATACCAGTGCATCAACCAGCACTGCCTGTTCTAAGACCGCATCCCAAAAGATAGCTGAACTTCCAATAGGGTCCTATAGTACAGGGTGTGTAAGTGCTGGGTGGAGCCAGGGTAGAGCGTGGAGCAGTGTTTAACATCATAAGTGTCCCACAGTGTTAAATGGGAAGTTCTCCTACTGCTCTGTAGCACAAAGCTAAGAAGAGGTTGCTGCTCCAGTACCAGTATGATGTTTTAAAATACAGTTATGCACTTTGTATTTACACATACAAAGTGTGCATGATGTGTGCTTTCAGGAGTGCTACTGGATGTCATCAGCTGATCCACTTTAATCAAAACTCTTGGCACGGCATCTGACAAAGCATTACGACCTTTCATTTCTGAGTGCCGAGTCTGGCCTTTCTGTTTTAGAGGAACCTGCTATTCTGACAGCCTTCAATGTGTTTAAAAACTGTGGAAGCATAGTGTTAGCTTTGCTCCTGCCACCTCTTTTCTCATTTCATTCAATTTAGGAATGTTAACACCGTGAAACAGAGATTTCTATGAACGTTAAGCGTCTTAGGAACACCTCCACCTCCAAGGAGGGCACATCTTGAAATGTGGGCAGGTCTGCAGCATTCATTAAAATGATTGTGTGAGCATGCCCCCATTTTTAGGCTTAATGTCACCGTGCACATGAAAGGCAAGCGGTTCAAAACTGTCTGATAGATTCAGCAATCACACATGGCACCTGAGGGCAGAGGAGTCATTTTCAAAAGGCTGTAATTTTATATCATCATCATCATATCGAAAGGAATGCTTTGAATAGCTGGGGAACTTTGTGAAAGATATGATATGGCCTTTTTCAACCACAATGCCGTCCATAAATGCCTAAATAAATTAAGGTCTAAATCTTTCATCGCTCAATCAAAGCTGACCTAGTTTGAGCTTGTTTTGGAAGCTTGGATAGTGTTATAAACACTTCATAACAAATACTGCTTTTGGGCAGAGTTTCTGGGTTGAGTGACCAGGATGAAGCTGGTGTGAAAAATGTCTTACTGATCATAGATATGGATTCTGATATTCAGGTTACTAAAATCAATTGGAAATCATTAATTGGCAACTGTGTAGCATATTGGTAAGATGTAGAAATCATAACCGAAAGGTTGCCAGTTTGATTCCCTGCTGCCTGGGGCACTGCTGTTGTACCCTTGAGCAAGGTACTTTACCCAGAATCGTCTCAGTAAATATCCAGTTGTACAAATGGGTAAAATGTAAAAAAAAATTATATCCTATATAAGTTGCTCTGGAAAAGGGTGTCTGCTAAAAGCCAATAATGTAATGTACTTTGCTGATGCCAGTCTACACCTTTCCCTTCAGCCAATGATAAGCATATACCATATCCCTGGGTCCTTACTGTGCCTGACACACAGGTGCAGGATGCAGGACATGCCCAGCGGTATCCTGGTGATCCTGTGAGCCCAGGGAGGCTTCTGAAAGAGCTCCCCCTGCGGTGCCCAGCAGGACAGCCGGTCAGGGTCCCTCCCCTGCTGGCAGCGCAGCATTCCCCCCTGGGGAGGGGCTGACAACTGTGACACTCGCAGCGGGGGGGCGCGGCTATCTCTGCACCCACACAGGACAGCCACCGTGGGACACAGCCATGAGAGAGGTCAACTGACCACAAGCTGTCAAAGAGTCTGAGAGAGCACGCTTCCCTACACAAGCTGTAGGAGATTATTAGAAACTGCATTTCCTTGCACAAGCTGTAGGAGAGTCAGAGAAAGTACATTCCCTCACACAAACTTTAGGAGAGTCAGAGAGAGTGCATTCCCTCACACAAGCTGTAGGAGAGTCAGAGAGAGTGCATTCCCTCACACAAACTTTAGGAGAGTCAGAGAGAGTGCATTCCCTCACACAAGCTGTAGGAGAGTCAGAGAGAGTGCATTCACTCACACAAGCTGTAGGAGAGTCAGAGAGAGTGCATTCCCTCACACAAACTTTAGGAGAGTCAGAGAGAGTGCATTCCCTCACACAAGCTGTAGGAGAGTCAGAGAGAGTGCATTCCCTCACACAAGCTTTAGGAAAGTCAGAGAGATGATGTGGATAGAGAGATAGATGTGGAAATTAATCAGTTCATATTTCAGTTATATTACCAATAAAAAGAAAAACATCCAAGACCAATGTGCTGTGCTCCTACATTGGTTCAGCGGATGTAATTGCAGAGGTCACAAGCTAAAATGCATAAATGACAAGTACTAAAGTTGGGTGAGTTCAAACATTGCATTCTTCACTAATGTATTTAAGTGCAAAAATAGCATCTGTCATACAGTATTGTATGGGGATGATTTCTTTTTTTCTTTTTTTCCATATGTATGTAATTCTTGAATTTTTGAAATGTGTCAATGCTTTATTTGTTTCAAAATGATTTTTAATTAAACCCTGCTTTTAATTTAAATTTTCTGCTGTGATTTGTCTTTGTCAACCATATGTATTTAATTCATCATAGAATTAAAACATTATCATTAAATTTACTTGTAGGTTTTGAATACTTCAGATAACTGTCTCATAAACTTTTTATGACATAGCTTGTACTGTCCACTGGGTCATTCCAGTCTTATCACCAGATGAGATGGAGTGTGTAACCACTTGCCTGGGAAACAAACTGCAGTCATGGTTGTTTGGTGTAGATGGATAACAACACAACATCTTACCTCGTAATAACACTGGAACGAAATAATGGACAACACAAGCTATGTGGTAAAAATCTGCTGATTAGACTTTATTTGAAGTAAATTCACAGTAACTACAGTCCACCTTACCCAGTAATCAGAAGGAAATTATCTTTCTTGTTACTGATAATTACTACTTGTTGCCGTGTTTTTACATTTTTACCCACTCTTTCTGAGCCGTAAGGCATGTATATGGTTCCTTTCTTGTGAAATGTATCACATATCCAGTCTATATTATACAGTCAGTAAGTTTGCTCTGAATGTTGGTCGTGTTGACATTTCCACTAATTAGGCAAGTGAACAGTTTTGAGAACCCCTAGACTTCATTTAATAATGCCAGAACGATTTAAAGGTCAGCATGTGACCTTCAGCTCAGTCTTAATTTGTATCCAGTCTTACTTTCTGTGAGTTGGGACAAATATTCAGTAGTGTAGTACACTTGAAGTCATGTGATAGGCCTACCACTCATTAATTCTGTTGCGAGGGTCCCTAACAGAGGCAATCTGCCCTGAGGCTGCATAACCACAGGGGACACTTAAGGAAGTAGAACTGTTTGTTGCACTGTATTAGAATCTGAACAGGAAGTGTACAATGATTAATTTTAGCATTCCAATGTCTGTTTGTCATCAACAGTAGCTGCACAGCATTGTGGGTAAAATAAATTTCTGTTCAGAGGTAAAGGACTGAGATGCAGTGACAGTTTTGCCAAAGGAGGCTCAAAGCCACCACGAATGTGCTGGAGGAGACAGAGTGTGACCTTAGAGTAAATTCAGAGGCTCTGACAATTGTTTGTGTGTCTCAGGCCAAGTTTCTCCAACACTGCCATAAAGGATTTAATCAGACTTCATCGGAGGAAATGCAATCGGTCACTGACGGTAAAAACAATGTGACTCACAGGAGTAAAACAACACTGATGCATTCAGACCCCACAAACCATCCTCCTTTATTTACACTTTTTACATGTCCTTTTCAAATGCCATGGACCATCGATAATAATATGTTCAAGATAATGGAAAAAGCCAGTTATTCATAAAGACAGTGTGTGTTGGGGAGTTGGGGGCGGTCAAGGACAGGCTTATCTTTCTGTTCTTCACCCCCTTCCCCCCTCGCCCTGCGCTTGTAGCTGGACACAGAAATAGCCCCAGCATTCCTCCTGCTGGCCGGAGAGATTACCATCGGGATCACAGATACTGATGAGCTACCCTGGAGTAAGCGACCTCCGCGGGACAGGGGCTATTTTCAACAGGCAACGGCCCAACCCCCCCCACCCCCCATTGCCCCTTGTGCTGCACCCCCCAGCCCCCCCCCCCCTCTCCCCCAGCCAGAAGTCAGGCAGGCGCCACACATCATCAGAAGTATCTTGGTTGGGCCCCTGCCAGCTTACATCACTGCATGGCAGCTATTCCCTCTGCCCTCTGTCTGTCTCTCTGACACTGGCCTGCCTGGTCTGTCACCACTGCCACGGGCCCTGTGGGACCAGCCAGGTTTATGAATTGTGGTCGCCACATACGGGTGCAAATACATTTTTTCTCCTAATGAATGTGGCTGTCTGGGGCGCCCCTGGTGTGTGTATTATGCAGAGTGAGCTCTATTTCAAGATGCAATGTACACAATGTTCTTTCTTAAAGGGCAGAGAATTCTGATCATGCAGGAGGTACAGGAGATGGGGGGAGGGAGGTGACCTCGGGTAACCTTGGGTTCGGAGGGCTGGAATTACTGCAGTAATGAAGACAGCCCGCGGCCGTCATTTATTACATTGCTATCAGAGAATACTGGGGGTGACTGGCAGTTCATTTTAAGATCCTGTGTTCAATATGTAACGGGCTGTTTTTGCAGGTGACGACATTTCGGACTCTACAGTAATTTATTTTAGGGTCTGTGTATGTTTCAGCCTTCTCTTTAGAATCAGAAACATGCAGCTGTAAATTATGTCAATGAATTATGAAAAAGGCATCTGTTGACAGGCTGAAGGTACTATTTCTGTTTTTTTAATACTGCCCCTATACTTGTCCATGCCTTATGAAGGATATGTATTTAATACTAGACAAATAAAGTGTAAATAAATATGTTTTATTGACTCAACCATGGGAAAAGTTTCAAAGACTTTCTTATGCACATATATTATGTAGGACACTACTCATATTATACATGCTACTAATAATAAAACAGAGGAATAAAATTATGTTTAAATAATGTTATCACTGTGGTATTGATGACAAACAAATAATGTTTGTCATCAATAACAAAGTGATAACCACGTAAGTTTCATATTTGCATCACCAATACTAAAACTAGACATTTAAAACTCATAGATAAAAGTGTTGGTTATATATAGTTGGGTCAAAGCCTTGTCAGTCTGTACAGGCCCTTGTTTAAGCCTATGCATTATACATACGTAACATACAGCACCACTCTGCCCTGCCTCACCTCATTCACGTCTCATTCCAGAAGAACTCATTTCACCACTCCTTCTGCCACTGAGACATTAGTCATTCGCTCTCTCCACTCAAGTGATTCATGGAGCTCTCTCCTGCGTGATTTCATTAACCATGCCCGTGCTGGAGTCGATGGGTTCACTCCCATCTTTTTCGCTTGATCTCGTTAAGCACTCTCACACGCCGCGCGCGTGTGTGTACTGATTCCAGCATATCGCCGGCACTGCTACATTAACCGCTGCGTGCCTGCAGTGCGTCTTGGCGTATTCTGTGCGTGTGATTATCACAGCTGGGCACATTACTCCGGGGAGCGTCCCAGAATTTCATATCCACACTCACTTAAGCACACACACACACACACACACACACACATACACAAACACAATCACACACACACGCGCGCACACACACACAAGAGCACGCACATGCACACGCGCACACACACTTGCTCACATTAACATGCATACACACATGCACACACACGCATGCACACAATCACCTGCACACGCACACACACACACACACACACACACACGCGTGCGCACACATACATACACATGCAGCAAGGCCAAGGTTAGGAAGCCATGTGCTTTTTGTCTGTCACTTCCTACACTGATCAAAGAATCTCCTTGGGATGCATGTGACCTTGACAGAGTCCAATTTATAAGCCTTGTTAAAGTGTACATTTTTGCCAGGACAAAACAAACAGGTGTCCTCTGCTTGCTCAGATACGAGGAGATCTTCCAGCTTCCCGCTTCCTACTTTGCATGATGACCTGTGGCTCACTGATAAACCTTGAGTTTGGCCCCTTGGGAAATCAGACGCCGTGGGTGCCGATTGTTGAGGCTGGCTAGCTAGGTAGCCAGTTAGCATGCTAAAGCAGTGACAGTTAGGAGTGGTGTAGCGCAGCAGCCTGTGTTATTATTACAGCTGCTGTGCACACAGTGTGGCATCAGGTTTTCATGTGGCCTAGCCAGCTTGCTCAGGGATGGATAGATAGACAGCATTCGCATATTCAGTGGTTAACAGGATTACTGTCAGCAGAAGAGAGTGTTGATCCGATGTGAAGATGTGTTAGGAGACTTGCGGATGGCTATCCTGTCTGGAGACAGGTCAATACTGTGTTGCAGGACAGCTGCTGGCACCTATTCAGAAAGTTTTTTTTTCCACCAAAGCTTAATGCTCCTGGTGTCTTGGCTCCATCCAGCTCCTGTGGGCAGACCCAGGGTGCTGAGCCACTGTGTTTGATGGGCATTAAGCAGGATTCAGGTCTGGGTTGATTCAAATTGGGTTGACCCCTCTCTGAGTCTCCCCTGTGGCTTCTTCAAAGCTCGCAACTTGAATTGTGCCTAGAGCTCATTCTCAGCTTAACTGTACCCGTTACAAAGCCAACACGGTTTGAAGACTGGCTGAGTTCATAAAGTTACTCGAAGTATATTTTTCTTATTTTCTTCATTGTCTGTCTTGTACGATATTAAATATACTGTTTGACCATGCAAAATTCCGAGAGGGGGGCTTCACACTTTTAATTAACTGGAGCAAGTAACTCAAAAGAGAGGTGTTAGAATGCCTTCAGCTCCACTTGCATGAATATCGAGGTTGACAATGTGTGCCTATGAGAATGCATTCTTTCACTTTATGCTAATGTCTGAATGCAACAGTGTAGTGAAATGCAGCTGACAAAAAAATATGCCAAATCCATACGACAAAGGGGGAATAATCCCTGAGAGCAGTGTAATGCACCGGCGGCGGTGTGTTGGAGTTTTTTAAAAGAAAGAAAGGCTTTGATTCATGCGCGCATCTCTCTCTTCTGCGGCACTGGCTAGGTTTACTGCTTTCGGGACATCGGGATGACAGGACACATGGCTGAGCTCTGGTGAGAGCAATGGATTGGTTGGCAGTGATGTAATACACCTGATGAATTATACAGAATGCGCACCCCCCCCCACACACACACACACAAAACCACCACCACAAACGGATGAGATCATCACCCCTTGGCAGGGCTTTCGGATCCCTCTGATTCATTTCATCAGGAGCCACAGTGCTCGTGTTTCTGAAAGGAAGACTCCTGCTAAATACTGAATTAGAGCTCTCTCTCTCTCTCTCTCTCTCGCTCACTCTCTCTCTCTCTCTCTCTCTCGCTCGCTCTCTCTCTCTCTCTCTCTCTCTCTCTCTCTCTCGTTCGCTCTCTCTCTCTCTCTCTCCTATCTCTTGTAAAGAGATTACAGCAAGGTTCATATGCATTGCTGCTGTTCATCCCTGCTATTATATCATAAAGGAGCAGTAGAGGTGCAGCAGCTGAGGCAGAGGAGGTGGGCTAAGGCTGTGGCTCTCCTCTGTGGATTTTCAGCATACGCTTTGTTCATGTACTTCATCTGCGCTGGTGAAGTTAGGACACAGGTCAGGGCTGCACCTGCAAATGCTTAATCCTTTTGCGAACACCAGACGACCTGTGCAACATTCTTAGAATGAATATCTTGGTCGGTAGCTATCTTGGAGAAACAGATAAAATAACTTGTCTGGCAGCCAGCTGATTGTCAGCCGGCACACATCTACAGCCCCCCTCAAAATAACCACTCCCATTCATTGTCCCCACTCTTGTCCCTTCGTAGTAAAAACTCATTCAATCAGGTTTCACGCAGAAATGGTGTGAGATGAGCTCCATGTGTAAGATGATCAGGATGGTTGGGGTTGGGGGGGCATCTGACAGTGGGTGGACACTCCTCTGTCTGAGAGGACTGAAAGGAACTTGGCAGTGCTTGGTGCGTGAGGGACAGTCAAGTCACTGGTGTAGACTGAGCATCAGTCTTCTCTCAACAGTGTGTTTAGTTACAGAGACAATCACTTGCAAAATTACACCATGAGGCCTGTGCCAAATAAGCAAGATTTGACCATCACTATGGAAGTTGCAAGTTTTGCACAAATTGTTTTCTAACTGCCTTTCAGGTTTCCATTCCCCAGATGCTAGCAGAGTACACACTTAGACTACTGCCTGTCTTAAGCAACACCAAACCGCAAAAATGTATTTTTAGCTCAATCCTGTCCGTGTAGTTCAAAGAAGGATGTAAAAATGAAATAGACAAAACATATTAAGGCAAAGATATCTACCTTTCACTACTTTTCTTTTCATGCTCTCACAACTGAATGTTATATGTTACATTGCCCATCTCCACTTGAAGAATCCTTGCAGCATGTCAGTATTGTTACATCTCATGATAAGACATCAAAGTTTGTGATGACCGTCCTGGACTAATCCAGCCTTTTATATTTTTGGGTGGATGCAAATATATCATAAACATTCACTTAAAATGAACAGTGACCCTTTCAAATAGTGCTATATGTAGTTCCCAACATGCACCATGATGCTGTTCAATACACATGGAGAGAGATAGAACGTGCATTTTAGGTTGTGTATGAAACTTCCATTGCTATGAAATTTGTTATAGACATAGGAAATAATTATGAATAAAAAGCACTTCATACAAAGGTCTTCAGTGTGGATTCCTACTTCAGTAAAGGTCAGGAAAAACTTTTAACATTTATCTATTTGCAACTGAATTCTACTTTAATTGTTAATAATCACACCACTGCCTTTTATTTGTCATAAAGTTACATCAATTAAGTTTTTAATAAACTTTATTATTAACTGTGTCATGAAACTGTATGAGTGAATTAGAGTTTCATAAACAAAACTTCTGTCTCGATCTACCTATGTGCCCACCTATCTATCTACCCATTACATGTCCTCTATTCCTTTTCTGGATACCTGGATATAACTATATTCTCTGAAACAGCATCCAAAAGAAGGGTACAAATATCTCCCTAAGGTGGTGTTAAATTTGCAAAATGGTAAAATGTCACGCCACACAGAGGGGTTCACAGATGGCAGCAAAAGCTCATTGACGCTCCAGGTGAAACAAACAGATCATCCTTTCGTTGCGCTGGTACTGTGGGTACGCTTTCCATCAGGACATCGGCACACAGCATTTCCTTTCCACACAACAGGGTGACATGTGTTCCCGCCTCTTAGTCCTGATTAATTACAGGCTTGTTAATTAACTATCGAAGATCAGGGATGACCATGTTCGTCCAAGCAGAGGTCTGATAATTAAATCGTGAAGTATTAAATAACGAACTGTATTTTTCTAACTTTAACTTTTAACTTGCAACTTTAATTTCCCTTTCCCAATTTCATTCAGAATTTTCATATGGAGTGTATTGTTTGAAGTGTTCTTTTTAAATGTCAGATGTCTCTGTACCTGTGTTTTACATGTATAATGTTAATTAATGTATACCCACTCCAACCCAAATGCCCTGACATACACTCCTGACTGTGACATTAGCGACTATCCTTTACTCTGTAATATGTACTGTATTGCTGTGTCATGTGAAGAGTCCTGTAGTAACTTTGATTACCTATGTTTTACTTGTGCATTACTCCGGTGCAAAACAAATTATCTTTTAGCGGTGAATAAAAGATCTATTTATCCATCTATTTACAGTATATGCAGTATAGTATTAATCTGATACTGTGCATATTCTAGCAACCTGCCTGTGATATTGATGTTGTATGCAGGGAATAGAATGACATGGAATTGTCTATACATTTTATTTTAGATATAACTGTGAGAGTGAGACCCAAGGAGTTTGGGCGTCGGTATGGAAAGAGAGGAGTTGGATGACTGCACACACGTGTCAGAAGGTGCCGTCTCTCCCAGCAGCGGACAGCGTGTCACGGCAGATGGCTCTATCCCTGCGCAACTGAAACAACAGCCCCCTAGGCAGCGGTGACCTGGTGCTCTTATCGCTATTTTACATTCCTCTGTGAAACGCGACCCCGCAAGTCGTGTCAGCCCAAACATAACGTTCCTTGGAATATGGCATGCCATTCGCATGTAAAAATAGGACCCATCGACATGTGCTTGGGAATTTCTTGACACTTTAATCCTACGACTAAGAACAATGTGCTCTTTTGAAATGTACGGATATACAGGGATGATTCTTAAACAGGCTCAAAATAGACAGGCAGATGCAAAGGGCGTTTGCCTGTGTTTTACAAATCGATTGTGGGGCTTTATATTGGAAAGAATCCTTCCTGAGCTGAGGGATGTATGTGCATGTCGTAGCTTGGTAGATAGAAAAATACATGACCTTTGATTCACTCACTCTTTGGGTAGATCCCCAAAAAAGCTTAGTTCTTTATGGGCTTTTTCTGAACTTTCCAACCTCACTGTAATGAACCTGTGCATTTCATTATAAAACATTGCTTCAGGCAGTCGCAAAATTTAAAGCAATGATTTGCAAACCTAGTCTCCTTAGCTATGAAGCCTGTTATTGCTATACCAAAGAACACCCTTCCTTTACTGATTCCTCTTTGTAAAACAACTCTCATCTTAATACAGTCTACACATTTACCTCTCAGGGAATACTTACGCCAGGCGACAAAAGAATACGATTTTAAATCCTGTGTAGAAAGGATAAAATGAGGATGAAAAAGAGCTGAATTATTATACAAGTATAGCTGAAGGCATTGTCTTTGTACATACTTTTGAAAGAGAGGTGTTAATCCTAGGAGCTGAATAGGTATACGGGGGTCTCTGCAGACAAGAGAGATTAAGCTGGAGAGATGGATTGTGGGCTTTTGATGTAAAAGTCGAGAAGGCCCGTCCATTTATGTTCCCTCTCAGCTTAATGTCAGCGCTATCTGAAACAGGAACACCTTTCACAATATGAAAGGCCATTCCAGGAGAGACAGTGCCTTTCATCTCATGGAGCTGGGTACACTGCGTACCTCCAGTTCTATATGTGGATGAAAAGCATTAAAAAGCCCAGAGAAAATGGGGCAGGGTTCAAAAGTGTCCCCCCCACAACACTTTCCCCCCTACACAGCGAGGAATGAATCACGCTACAGAAAACTACAGAAAATATGTTTATAGACACCAAAATGGAAATTAAGGCCTGCTAAAAAAATGAAAACAAACAAAACAAAAACGAAGTTTTTCAGAAACAATATCACACTTCCTTAACACAGGTTTTGTTTTGAAGTAGCTTCCAATATCTACAGAACAGGCTTGACCTCTCATTCTTTGGACTAAAAATCTTGCATCTATCTTATAGTCAGTGAAAGTATTCTCCAGCCATTCCCCTTCAAGATGTAATTAAGACACTGTATGAGAGAGAGTTGAGCTATTTATATAATCTACAGTAGTGGTCTCCAACTTTGGTCCAAGACAGCTACCAACCCAGTTACCAATCCAGAGTTAATGCCACCTAAATTACCTGCTTCTTGAAGGAGTGAGGCCACCTACTGTACAGTGGCAGTTAAACCAAGCTTTCTTCAGAGAGCTGAGGTGACTGGTGTCTTACAAAAAGAAAGACAAAAACAAATAATTTGAATTTTAACTGGCTACTAACTCCCCCCCCCCCCCCCCCCCCCCCCCCCCCCCCCTATTCTAAGGTGTTTCCACATTTACAGAGTGAATGATCAGACAGCCTTTCGCAGGCATGTAGCCAATGGGAAATAATTTTTATGAACTCCTGTTCTTCTGTGTTGAAATACTGTAGTAACAGATGCTTCTCAGGTCTTCAGAAAAGGTATGACTGGCAGCATACTTTCCGACAAATCCTTTCCCACCAGCACTTCCCTTCCTTTTTCTCCATGTTCCTGTGATGATTTTCTCACCTCCCAAGAGAATCTGGTCACTGTCACAATCTCTGCCTTTCAGACCATGCACACTGTATTTTGTTCCCGTATAGAGTTTTGTTTTTTGATATTAAATCTTGCTTCACAAACACAGAAGCTGGTACATGCATGTTGGTAATATGAAGTAACAACAAGGAAGCAAGAGCAGCCACAACAACAACCAAGACTGCCTTGATTTAGCAGCAAAAATATGCATTTTAATCAAAACAACGACTGTATATGAACATCATTCATTCATTTATTATTTTTTCATCAGTATCAAAACTAAAGATGTGAAATACGTAAAAAGGCTAGCTTCACGTATGAATTGTTTTGGCAGTCTGTCATTATTCCAAAGTTTTTTTTTTTTTTTTTTAAGACATTTTGAGACTATAATAACATTTTTCATGTATTGTCAGGTCATGCCCTCTAGTGGCCAGTTCGTTTTTGAAAACATGACAAAAAGCCATATTAAATTTTTACAAAAGAAACCAAACATGACTTGTAAATACGCAGTTATGTGTTTAAATATTTTAATCATACCAAAGCAATCACTTTTCAACTTGCTCATTTTGATGGATTTGATTTTTTTTTTTTCTGAAAGAAAACAAATTGTGTTTCAGGGACTACGTTGTTGTTCATTTTCCCCAAAGCTTATCCCACTCCTAATTGTGATGAACTCTCTACTCCTTTAAAACTGTATATTTGTTCATATTTTGGATTAAAATGGAAGACCTTGAAAATAGTCTTTTTGTGCAGAAAAGAGTTAATACCACCTAGTGGTAATTTTATGCAACATGCTGCTTCATGACAAAATTTATTTTTAATTTTTACATGCTAAAAACTGTATGTACATTCAACTAGATTCAATATATTTGGACTACAGACAAAATTTAGGATATTTATCTTAGTGAGGGAATTATAAGAAATCAAAATTTGCCTTATTTTGACTTATGTAAACTTAAGTAATTTGCATGTGAGACCTATATTTATTGGCTGGAATGAAATGCATATTAAAAGAGGCTGGTCATAATAATTGTTGGTATGGAGCAAATGAATATTATTTAAGTCATAAAAACATTGTGATAAAATTATTTCAAAATAAAACTTCAAGCGTATTTGCATGACCTTTTCCCTCTCCGTTGCGATGCATCTTCCTTGAATATTACATTTAGTTACATTACATTCATTTAGCAGACACTCTTATTGAGAATGACTTCCATTTTCCTTGAATATTACAATTCGTTACATTACATTCATTTAGCAGACACTCTTATTGAGAATGACTTCCAGCACAAACGAACAGAAGTGTATCCATTCAAGGTGAATGAGCAACAGTGTCAGACCACGCTAACAACACTTCCAGCCCAGGAAGTGTGATTCTGTGAACACAGAATCCAAAACACATTGAGATACTACATGTAAAATAAACAGCAAGTAATACAAGTAGCATGTGTTAGGGGGTGGGGATTGAGGTGGAACCAGTCTGAAGAGGTGGCTCTTCTCTCTCTGTTGGACCACTGTGGGGAGTTTGTTCCACCACTGTCCACTACAGACAGGGATCATGTCTGAGAGGAGCAACCCTGTCAGGATAGGACAGTCAGTTGTCTTGGATCAGTGAGCTGCTGGATATTAGCCTGGGCACTACCAGCACCCTGTTAGAGAAACACATAATAAGGCAGAGACATAAGGGAGCTAGAGACACACTTATGGGCCCAAACAGCATATTGGGGTAACTCACGAACAGCAAAGAGCTGCTGTCAGAGAAATCTAGACCCCATCACCATAACTCAGAGACCAATGACTTCAACTGGCAATACTGTGTTTTTAAATAGGGAAACATACAACTGTAAAATGCAAATTTAGTTATCAATAATCCTCATCTGACATGTTTAGTGACTGAGGGTTGTATGACAAGCACTGAATTCCATCATAGGTTCTACATACGCTACATACCAAAGACTGAAAATATCATTACCCTTACCCTAACACTTGCCCTGAGGGTATTGCAGTTGGCTCAGTGTGTCTGTATGTCTGCCTCTCTTTTTGCTGCCTGCATCAAAGGGAAAAGATTTAAACAAGTAATAACTTTTTACCACTAAAGCTAGTACTTAAGCACAAAGGAAGCATGTCAGTGATCCATGCACCAGTTCATAATGTTTTCCCCTGAGGCCAGGTGATGGCAAGTAATGGTTCCTTCTTCCTGTATGTAGTGTCTCAGGACCAGGGGTTTCCAAAGATTAGCTGGTTGGATGGCCATTTGGCAGGGGGTGATTTGGACAGGATACTGAAAGCGAAAGGTCACCAAAGAGAAAGGAGAAATATGCTTAATCAGTGACATACTGCCTAAATCAAGACCTTTTTTATGCAATTAAAACTGTATTAGTTCCACACAATCTCTATGAGAGGTACAGCAGTGAACAAACTTCTGGACACATTTCCTCTGGTTCTGTTATTGATTTTTAGTAAGTTTCTGACCAACATTTTTGTGTGACATTTCAAAGAAGCTCTACATTATGTCTCTCTGTGCATGACTTGTAGGATCGCTAAACTGCATATGCACATGCAAATATATATAGGCTTACATACACACACCATACCAAGAGGGGGAGGGAGAGACAGAGAGAGAGAGATAGAGAATACTTTTACAACCGTGAACCTAATTATAAATCATATTATTCTTCTTTAGCCATGTGTTATCATGGTTTTGCAACAAATAACAGAGAAGCCTCATAATTTCATGGTTAACATAATAAATAAGGAGAAGGGTTCTGTAGAACTGTACTAGTTGTTATCATTCTGGTCATTAAGTCTTCATCTTTAAAAGAGCTACAGCAACTAATTTGTTTTGTAAATTATGCATTCGGTACCATTTGGAGTTAATTAAAAGCATTTGATTAGTGTAAACATTCTGCTGAGGATCAGTTAATTGACAATTGTTTTTAATTGGAGGTGAAAAGGTGCCATGATAACAATCTTCCTGTTTTCCTGAGTGCCTTGTTATTTTATCCAGAGCATTGGCTGTAATTAATAGATTACGTATGGTTTATTTATTCAAATGTAGCTTACTTAAAATGTTTTTTTTTTGCCTTAGATATTTTCCTGAAGGCCTCTTGACTGACAAATAATCCTTAGATATAAATGATCTTAATGTTGACATTGTAGAATCCTAAATTTTTATTTTAATTAATTAATTTTTTCCAAAGTTATATTTGTAAAGCAGGACTGTGTTGATCATACAATGTTGTATAGTGGATATGTGTTATAATCAAAAATACATATTAAGACATTAGGTAATATGTTTAAATTAGTGTTTTAGTTATGAAACATCAGCTTTATTGGGCTATAATCATATCGGTTAAATTGCTCATTTTAATTTGTTTATTTTGCTCCATTACAATGTAATAAGTGTAGTGTTTCATTTTTCAGATAAACACGTCCTTACATCAACATCAACAGCTGACCTCAAATTTATGAAAATTATTATTATTTTTTTTTTTTGAACGGACGGTTTAATGCTAAGCAGTCTGCACGTAAACATATGATAATTACTTAATTATCACCATGCAATTACTGAGATGTTGCAGCAGTCTCAACTCTATAATTTAAGGCTTCATTATTCATAGGTCTTCCCCATTCAGACAACTTTCAGATGCCTTATTGTATAATTTGCAGGGCTGGTTTCGCAGGAGGAGGCCCGCAAGATTCGGAAAACGTGCGACTGGAGGATGAAAAATCGCGCAACATGAGCAGCATCTGCTGAAGCTGGGGAGCGCCGCTTAGCTGGCACTTCCCGTTTGTCACGACAGGCGATACCTGCGCGTGCCGCCTGCAAACGGCGCTAACCGCGGATTAGGGAGGCCACGCTTTATCAGCCACACGCTTTACCGCGGTGCCAACTGGAACGACTTTCAAGCGGTACATTATCCCCTCATATCACGGTGTCCGGGGGGTGACGGTTTACGGGTCAATGATGCGTGTCCGAGAGCAGAGGCGAGTCGTGCCCCCCCTGGAAGTCTCAAAGCTCGCGGAGGTGGGGAAGGGGGACCGCGCTCGGTATCTTTTGGGAACACTTGCACGCTTACCGCAGAAGTACGGATGGGGATATTTTTTCTGAGGAGAGCACCGTCTGGTGGTGAATGACCTGAGATACGCGATACAGAGTGTTTAGAGCATCTCTCAGCAATGTATTATACTGCTGGTTCCATCATGCGGTGAGCTATAATCCCTCAGCGTAAAATGTCTTATTTACCACATCCCCACCCATCCATGACAAGCACAGAAATACAGTTCCAGAGGTGCATTTTATTTTACTCAAGTCTCTACAACTCTGTAAGAACATGTGCGCAAGAAATATACAGGAAACTAACACATATACAACAGTACATTATATGTTTGTGCAATAGCATTTTGTTCAATAGATTTGAAAAGCATCTGCTTTAGACTAAATTTGCCTGGTGCATCTCTACTGATAGTGCACAGGTGTATGAAATGATATAAAGGTAAACTCTTGGCTTCCATCTACTGAGCATATTGATGTCCTTAGATATGGTGGTAGCACTTGTGAATCCATTAGTCATAGTAGAAATGTAATGTACAACTAAAGTTACAAATGTTCAGTGCTGATGGAGAGTACCTATGAGGGAGTTTAATTTGCCTGACATCCTAGACACCTGATATATGACTCATACATTGCCGAATATACCATATATATGTGTGCAGATATAGATTTGTAGGCATATTTAAATATGCATAAAATGCAATAGCCTCCCAGGAATCATGAAGAAGATTGATATGAAATACTGTTGCATTGGTACTGGCATCAGTTTTGGATATGAAATAATGATAAATTGTAACAGGTGACAAAGCCATATAAATGCGAGCAAAGTGAATAGTAAGCAATTTAGAGACAATGCATCAAAGTCCCTTAGTGCTTACAGTGCAACATCATGGCCTCAGGCTCCTGAGGCATACAGACACATTACTCTTTTATAAGCTGGCCAGGGATCAATAGGCATTTTATTTCTTCTAGCGGACTTCCATTTAACATGTGACAAAGCGACACGCCTTTTTCCGTGCTGCGGGTTTCATTGGCCCAACTGATAATTCCTCAGCTGAAACAAAAGGCCTTCATTTGAATGTAGAAAACTTTGCTTAATAGCAGAATCAGATCCAAGGAAACTGTATTTGTGTGTTACAGCTCTCACAAATAGGAAAATAAATAAAATGGCCTATGTAACAAATGACATCTTATCGAACCATAAAGCAAACAAGCTAAAGCATTCCAAATGACCATGTCCCAATAGGATATTGTTGTGGAAATTTGCACCTTGGCACTAATGACTGGTACACTCTGAATCTGTTTAATGTACTGCAATCACTGACACCCCTCAGAGCTCCAAAACTCCTTTACGTGCATATGTGGTGTCCCTTATAACAGTGACTTCACATTAAACTTTGCTTGCAGTAAGAACAGTGTGCCGTGCCTATACCAAAATGTCAAAGGCCAGGCAGCTCATCTTTTGTGAAATAGGCCTCTTATTAAAAAAGGTAGATAAGTACATGGGATCAGCTTGTCATTTGGCTCCCTGCACCCAGTTTTATTAATTATTAAACAGATATACTCTCAGGAGCTCCACATGCAGCCTCAATTTTCCTTAAAACATCAAATGTGTATCAGAGATTCCACCATGCATACAAATGTAAAATTAGCATTTGCTTAATGAAGTTCCTTCGCGCATGTACGTATCAAACACGTTCCTTTCTGTGGTGTGTGTGGATGGCTCTGATGAAATATATGATTTAGTCTGTTTGTTTGTTTGTATTTTTGCATTTGCGTAAAAAGAGAGCTAAACAAATTGAAAACCCATTTAAATACAGGCCAAGACTGGCTTCCTTGCAAGCATCCCAGATTTCATTTGGTGTAATTATTCCATGGGCTTTATTGAAAAGTATTCATTCATACTTAAATAGCAGTTTCTACACTGCTCTTATATTTTCACTATTAAAACTCTGGCATGAATTTAATTACAGGCTACATATTTGGAGCTATGTAGCATAAATTGCATTACTATGTCTATGTGACTTGTGTGTTTGTGTTATTTCTGTCCAATGAAAACCTCTCCCTTCCATGATTTTTTTTCGCATGGTGCAGTGTAAATATTCTTTTATGGATGCATACTTACAAGCATCATTGATTAGTATTGATAGAGGAAAACAGAGAAGGACTCAAGTCAATGGCATATTCCTGAAAATCTCTCCCTATTCCTGAAGAAAACAATCCACTCCTCTTACATTATGTATCTAATAATAATAAAATAATAAAATACAGTAGTGAATTTATGTAGTGACTATAGCCACCTATACAAAAGTTAAAATTTCAGAGTAGCAAATATCAAGAAGGACCTTACAGCTAAATACATTGAATAACACTTCTGCTAATACACACCAAAAGGTAGGCCTGTGTTGGGAACATTCAAGTATTCACTGGAGTAAAAAAAACTAAATCTAAACTGATGCTAGCAGTAAGCTTATTCAAGCAAGTCAAAAGATGGTATATATTAAAAAAGAAGATACCATGTAGGGAGAATGTGGTTTGCAAGACAGTTATTATACAAAAAATTTGAGAAAAATTTGCAGGCAAATTGTCCTAAAAGGAGCACTGTACCCCTTGCTGAGAGACAGTCTCTCTGTGCCTTGCTGAAAGACACTCCTCTATAGCCCCATTTTCATGGACTTTTCAGAGGAAATAAAAGGAGTGCGATATGACAGCCTTCAGTTTTGCCTCAGCACACAACCATTTATTTACAATTGAGCAGCAGTCTCCGGGCCAGTCAGGTAAAAATCCTTCAGAAGGAAAACAAACATTTTCATCTCAGCCAGCTGAAAGAAGCGAACATGAATTATGAGTCTCGGCCCTCGTTGTTCTACAATGGAAATGATTTTAAAAAAAGGCAGGAGAAGAGCCTGCCTGGGCTGTCACTTCTGAGAAGCGCATTAAAAGTGTAATAACAGTTTAAGGATACAATCCATCAATGCTGTCCTTGGCTGCAGCAAAAAAAAGTTGATCCATTTCTTAGGTCATCATTTTCAGCATATTAGATGACAAATAATTGCCCATTCATCAATAACAATAGATGAAAGTTGAAATGATTTATTGCCGTTGCGCCAGCGCGGCGTTATGATGGAGCTCGCGGGTCACTCAAGCGCTGCTGGAGATGGGGGTTGGGGGGGGGGGGTGGAAGCCTGTATTTAATTTCCATGGGCCATGCCGACGCAGTAATAGACAAAAGTGAAACCACCTGAAACACCGTGGATCGGGCCTCCCCGACAGGTGATTGGTGAAGCTGTTCCTCACGGGCGGCGGAGCGGGCCCGGGAGTTGGTCCGCCAGCGAACCACTAAATCAAACAGGCCTTGTCCTCTCCCCGGCAATCCCTCTCTCGTAATGAAGTGAAATTGTTCCACTGATTCGGGATTAATGGGAACTTTTTGAAATGCCCTTCCGCTTGAGCCGCCGGGACTCGAGGTGTCCTCGCTCGCCGCGCGCGTCTTGCAAGACTCAGGTGCTGATTTGTGAGAGTGATAATGCCAGGGGTATGCTCTGTTTTAGCAAGCAGAACACTGTCTGCGCCTGCTACCCAACTGTGATATTTGCATTCAAAACAGTCCTTGTTGCAGTTTGGCATATATTATTGTGTGGTCAATGTGTGTAGAGTATTCACAGTCCAACATGTCTGCTGTGGGTTAATAGTTTCAACTGAATGAACGTGAAACATTACGAGAATCAAATTCTGAGTCAAAAATCCCTTTACTTTTCCCCTTGCTAAAATCATCTCCTTAATTATCTCCGTAATACTTTTTTTAGTTGAGAGCTGATCTGTGTTTCCATAGATTTTATTGGACTGTCTCAGCCTTATGGTAGACAGATGTACAATGCCATGCATTATGTCAGATAGATGTATTTCACATGTCAGGAATGCATCTGCTGCTTCCCAGGTTGGCCACCAGATGGCTACATAACTTCCTTGTTCTCCATTTATCCTTCAGTTCATGTTTTTCACCTGTGCTGATTAGTCATTGTTTGCACCTGTGATTATTGATATTTAAGTTCTGCCCTTTATTCCTGTCTTGCCATAGAGTTGCCATATCTTTGTGTATGCTTGCCCAAGCCTCTTTGTATTTTTTGTGAGTCTCCAGGAAAAGGAACTTTGTTGTTTGAACCTAACCTCCTGTGTCTTGAGTCCTCTCTATATTTGGTTTCACTCTGCTCCTTGTCACAATATTGCTTTGTACAATGCCACAGTCTTTACAATATTCAGTTGTAGCTGACAGAATATAATTTTTTGATGTGATAGTAATCTATACAGTATCATCTTAACTTACTGCATAACAAGAGAGATACAGAGAAAGCCATGATGTGTGCAAAACTGACAAAACTTGAATCGCAATAATGTGTATGTCTCAAAGGCTTTGTATGTAAATACGGAATGACATTTGCTGACTGAAGCTTTGGACACTCACTTTTCCACATGAAACCTTAGTTGGCAAGACTCTGAGGGTCACTGGTTCTCTCTTATTGCCCACAGAGCCTTACTCACTATGATGGGTCAGGATCTGAACTCTGACCACAAAGCAGCAGGCAGGCCCTCAATTGCAGTTATCAAAAATAATCTCCATCTTTATCTGACGAGCAGCTCAGCTGGCAGGAAACCCATCGCGAAAGGATCGGACTTCTCAGCCAACATTTCTCCCATTGGGTCAATGAATCCTGTTACTGTAAAGAGGTCATTTATCTTGTCATCATACGGGGGACGTGTGATGAGACAGTTGCTCGGCACCTGCACTGTTTGAGGGCAGACAGCAGAGGGAGGAAAGGCCCTTGGCATGTACTGATGTAAGAACCGTTTGAAATGCGTTTCCATACAGGTAGTCCCAGATGACCTTCTGTAGTCAAGGGGAGTTCTGTAAATCGCTGGGTTGGTAAAGCGGCTGACTTTCACAGGTAAAGCCTAGAATGTAATGACACATCTAACCGGCTGAGGCTCTCCTGCTCCAAGTAAAGTCTTGCCACTCCCTGCCTCTGCCACTGTCTCGTCCTCCTCCGCTGCCACAAGTCCTATTATTCTGCTCTCCTCTCCTTCCTGAGTAATTGAAGTAATTTCCCACCTTGCCCATGATGAATGTCTCGCCTGTTCCTACCCTGCCCTTCCACTTTACTGAGCCTAATTAAAGAAAACATTCCATGATTGCCTATTTTTCCTCATGCATGACAACCTATTATTCTTCCTACTACCTGATTAGAGAGTTATTATGCTTAGATTTAGATTGATTTAACGGGGCAGCTTAATAAAAGACTACTTCGTTTGATTTAAGGGAATTGCAGGTTTTGCGGCAGTCAGAATGTAATTGTTATTACTGGTTCATGATATAAGTGCCGCATGATTTGGGGGGGTGGGGGTTGGGGTGGTCGGGGTAGAGGGTAGGGGCGCAGGGGAGGTTGAAATTGAATTAGAAAATTAGTAGGTTAGATACTAAGGACTTTGAACAACAGGTGACATTTTTGGTGACTTTCTATAACAAAGATGTCAAGGGAAGATGTTCTGCAGTAGATTTGTCCAGAATGATAAATTGCATCCATCATGCCTGCTGGAACTGACACATTTCCATCAAAACACAATTAATCTTTCTATCAGGAGAAGCAATATTTTCATAATCCTCTGTTAGCATTGGGTACAAACAGGCAAATTGCATTTTATTTGTGTTTAGTGCAATGATTGATGGAATTATACTTTAATGAATACGATTCATTAAGACACAGGCTCGGATAGCTTTTCTCATGAACTTGAATGATTTTTGTTTTCAAATTTGTCTAATTTGTGCAAAATTTGATGGATTTTCTGATGACATTCAGGCAATCAGGAAATAAATAATCACAATCAAGGAAGAATAAAACGCTGAAAGCACAAATGTGTGTCTTCATGGGGAGATCTGCAGAGAATAAGATTAGAGTGCCATTAAGGCCAGATTCATGGCATTTAATGTAAATTAATATGGAGCAATCAGCATCTGTTAAAGACCGGGTTGAGCCTCAAACACGGCTTATAGCAGAATTTAGTAGGTGTGGGAGGTGTGGGAATGTCCCCTGGAACAGAAGGCTATCCTGACTCAGTTCTTCATTCTGGGATGTTATTACCGATATTCTAGCATATTTAATCAGACTATATGTAGTTAAGTGTGAGAAGGTATGATTATTGACTATAATGTCTGTGGAGCTGGCAGTATTTAATGCATCACAGTAACAGCACACTTTTATTCTGACTTCTAAAACAATGCTTTTGGAAAGCACAATATTATAGTTAAGACAGTATCGCTGTGCTGTGGTAGGACATCTTTAGTTTGGGGGTTGTAATGTTGAGCTGTATTAAGTATTCATGGCTTGGGAAGTGGTACGCAAATCAAGCAAAGCATTTTCCCTTGTGTGACAGAGGAGAGATCCATCTGAATTTTAAATGGGCTGTCAGGTAGGGGTTAAGATGCAGGATACACATGCTTGATTTAAATGCCAGGTCTAAAGATTATGTCACTCTCAGTGATTGCCTGTAAATAATCAGCCCCCTCATAACCAACAGACAGTTGGTAAATCAGTCAATGAGCTAGAAGTATGAGTAATTGCTTTTGTTGGTACAGGTTCTCACACTTACTTGTGTGGGTCATCGGTTCATCCCAGCCCCATTTCTGACCTTTTACCTATCCCTGAATGCATCTCTAAACTGACGGCAAGCATTAGAGTACTTCACTTGCAGTTGCACAGTATAGAAACCATGCCTAGGATCCCTCCATGTGAGACCCAGGAAAGGTGTTCAGCCAAATGAAGCAGCATTCATAAGTCTGCTACTGAAGGGCCATTCACCAACCCTGCACTCTCCCTAGGATTCAGCTTCAAACAAACTTCAAATTAATGTCAGTTTCCAAGTGCTTGCATATGTTACACAGTAAATGTAAGGAGAACTATTAAACTACTGTTGTCTTTTTTGTTTTCAAAAGATAGCCCTAAGTACCGTTTAAATGCAAATGCACAAGTGTGTAGACCACTCTTCCCACCTGCACTTTCCTGATATTCTTAGCTCTTAAGTAAAAAAGCTGAGGTATCAAAGATATCATCTCCATCAGAACCACTAGCGCATTCTGAGAATGTATGAAACATCTGGTAATACCTAAAGGCATTTTATGCATTGTATACCAACAACATAAGCATTCACAAATAATATTCACAGATAGCACCTACCCCCCCCACACACACACCTTAAATCCAGGGTCTGGATTTCAGTTCATTTGCTCACTTCTCGTGACGGTACCTCTAAAGTTCCTGAATTTAAATGATGGCTGAGCCCTTTGTGCCCTTGCTTAAATCTAGTTAGTGTAATCACACATATCGACATGCTTGAGCGATATTTTGATAAATGACGCGATTAGAGGTAAAATGAACAATTTCACTTGAGCCGTGCAATAAAAGCATTGCGATTTCACATGTTCTACCGGCATCCTTCCATTCTAGTAATGGCAACATCCCATCATGTAAAGTCCATTCTCAGCTGGAATTTCCATATACTCACTGTATAACTAATAAAATATTTGAATCTCGATTCAGATGTGTTCACCAGCATCAGGAAAGAAAGCTGTTTGGGTATCAATCTGCTGTATCAGTGCTGCTGTATCTCTCTTAAACCTCCTCCGGTTTGTTCTGTGAACCACAACACAAGGACCGTGGGGCTGGGATCAGTACTGGAGCATTCGTGACCCCCAAAGACCTGGAAAGCGACCAGGCGGATGCTTCTGCGTGCGTGTACCACCACTTGCCTGGAAGCCAGAGGGAAAAAATTCAGGATGGAATAAAAAGGGAAGGGGGAAAAAAAAAAAAAACTTCTGAACAATCTATCTTTCTGTTTACAGCCAAGATGTGGGTTTATTTTTATGTGTGCACTGTAGTATCCAGTAATTTATTTGAAAGAAGATGAGAAATAATGTAGATAAATGATGAAATGTCAGGCTCTGACGCTCTTAAATGAACCTATTATGGCGGGGGGAGAAAACGTGCGGCCCGCGCCTCATTATAAAGAGTGTTCGACTTGTCAGTTAAGTGAAAAGACCTGGAATGATTTCCAGTTTATTTGTCATCTCAGTTATTAAAGCTGTCTACTTGCTGGCATGAAAATGAATTGAAGACTCTATACAGAGAAAATTGTACGCCAGCTTTTCAGATATATCTTATATTTGTCCACTGAAGCAGCAAAAATAAACCTTCAGACCTGAAGTGCCACTACATGAGTGCACAGAGGATCAGGGAGCCATGATGTTTATTAAGGCCTGGTAAATGAGATGTTGCTATGGACTTAGTCTGAAGATAAAACTAAACATTAAAATATGATTTCTAAAAGAATTAATAACAGTTTGATGCCATTGATGATCACTCACCGTAGACTTCATTATTGCAATTAATGGCCCCTCGCTTACTTGACCTAATAATCAAATTAAGTGTCAGGGAACCTTTAAGACTGATGGATGAACTCTGTTGCTTGAGGAGCTAATTGGCAGCAGACAAAACCAAGAGAATGTTTATGAAGGAGAAGAGAAAATGAATGCTACAACACACACACACACACACACACACACACACACACACACACACACACACACACATGCACACACACATACACACACACACGAACACACACACACACACGCACATGTATAAACACATACAGTATATACACTGTGTGATTGTAATCACGCTGTCAGTGACGTTAGGAATTCTGCATGGTAGCCAGGGAGTTATGTTTACAGCTGCTGAGGATCTCCTTACAGCACGTCCCCATCCAGCAGACGGGATTGTGGGAATGTAGTGACAATGTGGCAAGAAAGTGATAGTGCTGCTGTGGCTTTGCGGTTGTGTGGTCAGAACGTTGGGCTGGGTTTTTGAGCTAAATGGACAGGAGCTGCAATCTCCTAGATCCACTCGAATACGGAAACAGAGAAGTGGACCTCTCTGGGAACAGGCAGGAGGGCGATGTGACCGGAACGGGAAGCACAGGTGAAGGGTCATGGGACCGTGCGGCAGGTCGCATGAATCCCAGCAGGAAGGATCGCCTTGTTTTCCTGGTGATTTTGCTTTCGGTGAGCAGAGGATAAAAAATGGGCCTGCAGCCTCCTCTCATACATCAGCCAAGCCAAGCATAAAACAGTCAGCCTGGATGGGTGATCAGGAACTCGGGGCTGAAGTGAAGGTTTGAGACTGTTAATGTATGCTTCAAATGGACTTTTATCTCCCTGGCACCCTGCATTACCAAATTAATTTATGGTAATGATGTGGCTTCAAATGCCTGTAAAATATACAGAGCTGATACGGAGGATTGTTGATGTATTTACCTTGACGTCGTGTGTCTGAACGGGATTCATACAGAGCTGCGGGCTGGCTGTGGGAGTGCTAAAACACTGGCCAGAAAGTTCAGCTCAAAAGTGTCTGTTTTATGTAAAACAAGCTGGAAAAAAACATCTGAGCAGATTTGGAGACTGGAAAATGATCTAGATTATTCCACAGCTGAGCAGAATGGGGAGCCAGCAGGGAAAAATGGCAAAAGGAAATCAAATGAACAAAGAAAAGCAAAAATATATGACTGTTAAACCCAAACTTTTTTGTCTTACTTCTAGAGTCCTTGTCACATTTTATTGCAGTTTTAAGCAATAAAATACATCAATTCAAATACATGTCATGAACAGTCATCTGTGGCTTAAATTATGTAGCCTCTGATGAATGCTTGTGTGTTCTCCATCTTTGAAGTGAGTAACTCCTGTGCCAGATACTCCACTGTACTTGTCAGCAATAATCCTCTTGGACTGGCAGCTTGTAACGTCTATCAAGCTTGAGCCAATCAAGATGGAGCTGGTTGCACTAGTGGTTGAGATAGACCAGTGACCATAATCTCAACCCTTTTCCTCATGTCATAAATCATAAGTCTATGCCCAGCAAGCGAGGAAAAGTCTGCGTCTGTACAAGCCAGCCACTTATCATGGGGCAGAGTAGGTAACGCACTAAAGTGACAAGCACAAAACATAGGCTGCTTTCCCCGTTTGGAAACAGGATGGGCTCAGAGATTTGTGTTCCACCCTCATCGCAACGTTTCCTAGAATTCCCAGAGCTTGGCTCGTTTTTTTTTTTCTTTTTTTTCCTCACTGCATTCTCAAGGACAGCCTTCACAATTTGACTTGAGCAATGACAGATGGCTGAGAACATGTTATGTGATGGAGAACAGTGGAGCGACGGGACCTAATCCTTCTAATTGTAATGGCTACATTATCATGGAGATTAATGGGGGTGTCAGAACTTAACTTCACCATCCCATTCATGCTCTCGTCCCACCAACCCCCCGCCCCTCTCGTTCTTGCCCCCTTTTTTTCAGCAGTGAAAATTTCGCATCATACCAATTTATCGCAATTATCCTGGTTCATCATCTCAGCATTTTTTCCCCGCTAAAACCATTCGATGCAAATTAATAATGTAACAAAAAGTGTATTAATTAATGTTTGTGCCTTTAATTTCTGGCAAGGATGCTGTCTTGAAGCAGCTGGCTGTCTAGGCCCGTCGTTGTTGAATCCATGCCAAAGAAGTGCAGATGTAATTCTGTTATCTCTTGCTTAGTCGTTTACGCAAATTAATTTGAACAATTAGCCCTTTACCGGTCTTTTATGAATCATGCGGGAGGAGCTGCCAAAAAAGGGTACTTGCTGACATGGAAGAAATGGTTAATGGTGAAATTTTGTCTAAACAGCAGCCACGGAGCGGCGCTTTGCTTCTTATACAATTATCTGTTTCCTCCCCAATGCGAGTCTTTCTTAGATGTTCATAGTTTATCCAATCTTTTTCTTAATATCCGTGTAATAAAGATGACATGGTTTTAAGTCACATGCCATCGGGAGGGAGAAAACTTCAATTACATTTAAAAATATTGTGCATGACCTTAATCGCTTGACAATGTGCCATTGACACAAATAAACGTTAGACATAGTTGGCTTTGATACACCGCTGATCTGTCGCGAGCGCTTGGATTAGACCTGTCTTCATCACAACAGCAACCATCTTCCTCAGCTTTAGTATTTTGTATTTAGATGAACAGAGCTGGATCCATAGTTTATTGCTTTAAAAAAAGTTTTTTTTCTTTAATTCTGTATCCATCTCTGACTGTGTTGTGATGTTGTGATGTGATGTAGTCTCTGCTTAGATTAAGCTGACACATCATTTGATTACCGCAAGCCTCTGTGCCACAAATATACAGTAATATCAAGAACCCAATCAAGCTCACCACACTACAATAATTACTGCACATTAAAAGCGAAAGGGTGTGATGTGTACAGTTGTGCTAAGCTTGTGTGTCCTTTTAGAGCTGCATCTTGCCCTTCGTCTTCTGCCTGCAGTAGTACTTCTGCTTCCCTGTTTTCCTTTTGCATTCATCTTCTCCTCTAGCCTCTTCTTTTTCTCCTCCTCTTTCATCACTTTTTCTGTTTTCTGTCAATCTGCATCTTCATCTTACTTGCGCGTTGTAACAACTTCTGTGCTGTACTCTGTATGTATGTTGTTTCTGTCAGAAATACAGCTTCATCAACTTATAAAAATGAGAACTCCGTCATGCTGACATAAAATCGAGTCATTATTTTTTTTCATTTAGACACTGAGGATATCGTCTCAATTTGGTAGTGAACTAGAAATTCATTACTCAGATTGTATTCAACAGCAGAATAATTCTTTAAACAAAAGTGTTAGTATCATCGGCCCCATAGATAGGAAAAACACTTTGCAATAACTTGGCAAGAAATTTTCACAGTTTGTATTTGTGTATAAGCAGAATAGAACATCATGAAACGAGCGGATTCTATACAATCACACAAAACAGGCAAACCTTCATAGTAGATGTTTCATTTTGCAGGTCGAGCCCACAATTCTAATGTACTGTTCTAAAGTAGGAAGGAGTAAAAACATGTATTTACATTGTTCAGCCAGTAGGGAGAGCACTGAGCTTACAGATAGTGCACATTGTCTGACACTGAGAGTGAGGGTGGTGTTGAATGTGCTCTCACACTCTTTTGGCTACTGACACTGAGGCAGATGAGAAGCTGAATATATAGAGATTAAAAGAAAAAGCAAAGACCTTCAGGGGAAAGCACTATTCCAGGAAATGTGTGGATCACTTTAGCAAACCAGAATGGGTCACTATCACAGAATATTACACTGTATGTTACGCAGTGGCATACAGTATTACGTTTAAACATATCTACCTGTGTGAAACTTTGATTTTAAAACTGTAAGTGGAACTGAAAATAAATGGGGCTAATCTCCCATACTAATGATACATAATTTGTGGGACATTTTATGTGTTGTTATCCAAATATATTGAGGCATTATCCTAGTAAGTGCCTTCTAACTCAATTTCACTTACATATATTTCTTCTGTTCCATGTTTAATGTGCATTAAGAATTTGAGGAGCCTTGGTCGAAATCTATAATGGTGTGTGATACACTGTGCAAGGGCACCAGTTTTTCACTGGCTACTTAAGAGCAATTACAGCAAACGTCTACTTTTTAAGTGCATTTTTCATGTCTCATTCTTATAATCAATTAACTGAAACAAGGGTTTAAAAGGATAAAAAGATCTTTGGTACAGAAAATTAAATTTTCGAATTTTAAAACACATTTTCATAGAAAACTTGGCCCTAAAAGTCTTTCTGAGATTAGTTTTGTTAAGTGTAACAAGCAAAATGAAAGTGACAATTTTTCATATTTTTCAATGATAATAAGGTTTTTACATTTTATGTGAAAAAACACAATGAGCTAAACTGTATTCAGAGGCTGCAACTGTGTGTCTGGAGTGCTGGAGTGCAGTAAATCAAAGGCTTATGGAAATAATCATCATACATACAGTAATGAGTGATACATGTATAACTTGAGAGTATCCAGTATCCACCAAATGAGAGCATGCACAATTTACAGCTTGCTTTTGTGTAAGAAATGCACCGTGATGCTCTGTCGGGAAGTGTGTGTTTCTGGGGATTCCGCCAGTACCAGAGGGGGGCAAAGGTAAACAGGATGTCAGGGTGGGGCTCATGTTTAGAGATCTGAAACACAGTCGTTTAGTGGCGTCAAAGTATCTTGTTGGGTTTTAGAAAGCAAAAAGGTGTTTTGTAACATTCACTTCAGATCAGAAATCACCAATACACAGTGTTTTTTCTTAACCCTGGAAGGCATACAGTTTAACCGGCTAAATGTCTCGGGGTATGTTTTTAATATTACCAAGTGACTTGACTCATTTATCTGCCCTTTGCAAGATTATGGCACATTGAATTACAGTATAGTTTCATTTACTGAAAATGAAAACGGAAGCATTTGCAGCAACATCAAATAATTTAATTAAAACAAATTAATTTGACTTCTTTTTGCATTGTGTATCCTTTTTGTTGGTGGTGGTAGGGTCGTGGTCGCAATGTTTTTGTACAGGCAAAGCAAAAATTACATACAGCTTTCTAGTCATGAGTTTTAAATTGCTTGTAATGGCCCAACAGTAATATTTTTAATGAAGTTGGCTAGACAAAGTACATCGTCTGAAACCTTTGCATTTTATAATGGTCCTGTCATAACTACTCTTCTCTGTCATAGGCTAAATGATTCTGAGCCTCATCTCTTAAACTAAGCTAACAAATGAACACATTTTCTATCATCAAACTAGTCCTGACAGTGATGTATGGATTTTAAGATGAGCTCTGAAAAACTGATGGATTTGTGATCTTATAAATGCTTAGACAAACTAATGCATGTAATTATATTTTCCATTTGAAGTCTATTGCTAGGCATCTTATTTCAATATCATTAGTCAAAATGGCCAAAAAAATGATACAGTTTGCACATTTTTCTTGGGGCAATTATGGGAAGTTGATTTCTATGACTGGAATAAAAAAAGAATTCAATTTGTTGCTTTCTCAGGAAGACATCATTGGCCATTGTAGTGTAAGTGTTTGTAATTGTAGAAAATCTTATTTACAGCACTCTTGTGGATAACCCAAAGCCAATAAAGATTGCACATAGTCAGGCATGCATACAGATCGCAGGGTGTTGGTCTTCCATGTACGTTAATGCGGCGTGGAGTGATGCTCAGTGGTGGTCTGCTGTGCGTTCGGATTGCGCCGGAGAGAACCGGGGAAACATGGTGGAGCCTGTGGGATAGCTCATTAGCCTGGTGTTGGGGGGGACCCTAGGCCCAATACTGGGCTTTGGTCTCAGGGGAGGGCCACTGGATGGCCTCTCATGTAACGTATTGCCCTACCAGTTGTGAACACCCGGCTCCTTTTTGTCAGTCCCTCGTGTCTCAGTCATTGGCTCTTGGTTTCCTTTATCCAGCGGCTCTCTACTGGGCACTAAAGTTCTCAAACATATGGACGTCATGTAGGAGAATGCTGGAAGCACAGGAAGACCCATACCCATAAGAAGTGGATACTGTAGGGTCATGCCTATGTTTCAGTAGGAAATTGGCACTTACTACATACAGTAAAGAGGATAATTCTTCCTAGGCTAATCTTATTCATACTGCAAACTGTTTTAAAGTTGTACTCATCTTCACATTGCTTTGCCTCGTTCTCTTTAAGGTACATTACTATATATCGTGCAACACAATATGTAACACAGAGTTATTATTGCTACTGAAGGCTGCGACCTAATAATGGGCTTTGTGTGCAGCAATGTAAAATAGGTTTTCCTTAATGTCACTTTCTACATGCTAACACTAAAATGAGTGCCATTACAGCACTGAATGATTTAAAAAAATGCAATTTCAATAATCCTGTTGTGTGTCAAACTGCTGTCAATTTTGTATTTTACAGGTGGAATTTTTCACATTGTAATTTGGTTACACTTGAAAAATTATGTCTCTGTTAAATAATTAAAGTTGGTATCTTCATGACAACTTTCAAATGGTTATTGCAGTTATTATCGTGGTATTATTTTAGGAATTGAGCTGTAGTAAAATCCATGCCACTGCTCCGACTCTTTATGACAAATTAGACGTTGAAGAGACAATTATTATCTTCAACAAGTGTTAACAGAATTTGTCACTGTCTTATTGTGTTTAAAACCTTATTAATCAACTGATTAATTACAACATATTACTCATTGTATCAGAAATTGAGTATTTTTTCACAATGCAAAGCCTTTTCTCAAGACTTTAAAATGATCACATTTTGGTTGGTGCAGTTTGAAAGCCGTCGCAGTTAAAAATGTTCAACTCTGGGGCCTGAGGGCTTCCCGTTTCTCCACATGTCAATGAAAGTTTCTTTGGTTTTTGTTTTAGGGCTGCAAGCTAGTGGTACCAAATCTTTCCACAAGCTGTAGCTGTGTTTTTTGCGTCTTATACTATTATTATTATTTTTAAAAATTGTGATCATTTTAAATAAAGGCACAAGGAATATGACAACACAATGGCAGTATGTGGTGGCTATGTAAAGGTGACAATATAAAAGTCTTTAGGCAGCAATAACTGTTGTTGTGTTTTTACAGTGAATGTATTTGTTCATGATATCTCTCCCAAAGTACCTCTATGATCTTTCATTATATGCAAAGATACCTGACCGATACAGTGCTCAGACATCTTTGGTTTTTAAAAAGGAAAAATCATGGGATGATATTGTGGCCAGGAAGTAACAATATGCTCACAGGCTTTTCCTGAGTGTTGACCATTGCTCAATAAGACTACAGTGAAAACATTCCTCACTGTATCTGTAGGACTATTCTCTCTACCAGTCTAAATGCATACACAATATCAGATGTATAGCATTCCTGATATAATCCTGTTCCTGAACAAGTTACTTTTTCATAAATATGTAAAATTAGTTCCATGTAGCTAAATGGTATGTATTGTATTCACTTTTTCATTATTAAACAGTACATTTCACAAAAGACTAATTATTTTGTGTTTCGTAATATATTGATTTTCAGGTGTTGAATCAGAAATGACCAAAGAATATAATATGTGTTTTTGTTCCTTGTCTTACCTTTGATTTACAAACACAAAGCTACACCAGGGGTTGTTATACATTTCACTCACTGATGCATCATCAGCTCCCACTATATCTTTTTAAGGGAATTACACATGGTCCTCAATATAATACTTGATATTAAATGTAATATTTCAACAACAACTTTTAGTGGGATTGGTCTTACTCAAACTGAGCACTAGAGGGAGCTAAGTAATTGTCATCTCATTGCTTTGACTCTATGCTCATCCTTTGCAGCACATGTAGCTGTTAATACTGTTCAAAAACATTTCTAATTGGGCTTTTTGCTATTGCAAAGCTTTTCTGTGTGATGGACACAAAGAAGTGGCTTCTTCCTCAGATACAAAATTTAATTTTTATGAATCTGATGTTTCAGTTAAAAATGTTAATGGAAATACAGCAGTCTGAGAGGCAGACATCAAAGAGCATATATTAATATTTACTACTTCTGTTATTACTCTTTCTGTTTAGCCTCTTGGGGAGTGGACTATTTCAGGGTGTTTCAGGATGCTGGTAACTTTCAGGTGATCGAATATCCGAATAATTTTTCCAGAGGTGAACTACTTATTGGCTATAGGAATGAGGATGGCTGCTTGTGTACTGGGACTCTGAAAAGTAAAGGATTTAAAATAATGGGCTGGGCCATATGACACGCAGATGTAAGCACTGAGCTTTGAAGCAAATTCCATTAAAGCTGTAAACTTGTGAAATCTCAACTGGCTGACAAAATCACACATAAAGAGCAATGGAAGGATCTGCCGAAATACAAAAAAAGGCTTTAATCTACTATTTTCCCTTCAGATATTGTTTAAGAATGTGTCCATATCCTCCCATTGTGGGATGCTGCAGTAAGGGCCTTGAATTCTTTCAACAATCATCTGCCTCCGCTGGGCTCCCTTGGAGGGGCAGTGTTTTGGCCTGTTTGCTTCGCCTGGGCAAAAAGGTGAGCCCAGCCTGAGTACCACCCCAACCCCCTCCCTTGTTGCCCTTCACCTCCACAGCCTGTCCAATCTGCTCTCAGTCCAAGACAGCTTAACCCCCTCCCCTCCCCTCCCCTCAGTCCCCGGGCAACATCGGCTCGCCTGCTTTGCGCTGGACAACCCTGCCAACCCGCATTTAGTGTCTTCTAACCAGGTGAGACGCCGCTGACCTCCCCTGCAACAAATCCTCCATCTGACAAAGAAGGAGGGAGACGGGTTCGCCGCAAAAGCGCTTGGCCCTAGACGTCTGCCAGAAGCCATTACTCGTCAGGGCTCAGACAATGCCAACATTGACAGGACCAATAAGGGCCAGGTAGCGGTGCATCTGTCAGTCGCCATTTAGAAAACCTTCCTTCTCCGTCCCAGGGTGAAAGTACGCCGGAATATCTCAGGTTGATCCTGTGTTTAGTCACACCGTATCAAAGGTTACATTTTGCCCCGCGCAATCGAAACACAAGACATTGCACTAAAAGATAAATGATTAACGTCTAGGCAAATCATATTATTTTAAAGTAAAGCGCTGTGACAGGGATGCCTGATTATGCAGCCTCAGATTTTCCCAGAGTCCTCCAGAGTACACCTCAAGCATTACTCCCCAACAGATATGTAACTAAAGGTGAGGCAGCCTGGGTAAACTTCTAGAAGCTAATCAGGGTATGTAACTTTTTTAAAAATCACACTACTTTTTGATGGTTCTTTTAATGGTTCGAAGTGAAATATATTTCACACTGTGAGCTGGCGGCATCAGCAGGAGTATGAAGTTTGTATACGACATGGGAATGAGATGAAATAACTCTTCAGAATACTTCCCCTACACTACAATTTGTCCAGCTAAGCCTGTGTAGCCCTCATTTCATTCAACTGCTGAGAAGCAATTGTGGCATTCCATTTTGCTGCACGATCAGTAAATTGTTAATTATAATGCTCTGGTTGTAGCTGACATGCTTTAAAAGCATTATGCCACTAGATTTATTTGAAGTCTATCAATTGCTCCATTTTTCTAAAATAAAACAGACCGATGATTACTTAAATAAAGGTTAATCAAATGGAATAATAATCTGTTTTTATCTTGACTATATTGAATAAAATCCTGGCCTTTTTGTAAATTAGATACTTTCAAAGCATTGCTTTCATCCTTGTCTTTTGTGAAATACTAGCGAAAATAACCACCAATTTAATCAGCACAATGTTTCCGTAATGTTTTTAAAACCTCTGCATCACTGTGTTAATGGTGGTATCAAATCCTCCCTCAGCAACAGAAAATGTTATGAATCACGATACAGGTTTGGAGTTTAACTATGCACATCTATGCATGTCTTAATATACATATTCCATATATTTATATTCCATACACATCAAGTGCAGGTAGGATTTGCAATTTACAGCTTGTGCTACAAGCTTCATTCTTCGCACAGTGCTTGATAATTTAGTGAAATAATCTACTTACTGTATTGTGGGGAAAGAGGCTTTTTGGGGGAGGTGACAAGCTTATTTGCTGAAGCTGGGAAGTGAACCCTTGTCTCCCACGCCACCACCACATCACTAAACAGCTGGGCCTCATAGCAAGGCAGATATATCCTGCTAAAGAGATTTTTATCAGCACTGGCACCCTGACTGACAGGTCTGAATGCTACAGTATTTAACAACCTAGCATGATCCTGCTACTTGCATATAGAGCTTGTAAAACACTCCTAAAGATAGGAGTTATTACCTGAGCGGGAACTGAAGCGAAACTGTTGTTTAGCTAGCTAAATGACACAAATTTTTGGTAACAGATACAGCTACTTCCTAAATTTCAACTGCGACTTGGAAAGCCTTTCACAGACTCTTGTTATGAGCAAAAGATCATAAAAACTTTTTTGACTCATAGGTCCTATATGTATTTACGTCAGTGATATGCTCATAGTTAAAGTCTCTCAACCTAAGCGCAAAAATATCCACAATATTCCACACCTTTTAATCAACTATATACATCACAAGAAATGATAACGACTTGACCTTTATAGGTATATTATCATTTACTTAAAAGGTTTAAAAGGTAATAAGATAATCATGTTTTTTCTATCATTTAACAACACCACATTGCAAACTAAGAGAAGAAACTTAATTGGGGGACATGCCTTGACGTGTTCCTCATCCTTCTGTTTTAACAGACTGGGGGGATAAAAATGTCTGATGATATAAAGCATATTGGAATATTGATAATTGGTTTTCCCTCTGATTCACAGTTGATGGTGATGCAGTGAAACTTTCAAAACCTCAGAGGGAAAGTATCATGACAATATGTATTGCTGGATACAGGAAGTTTTGTGGTAGCTTGCAGGCTCAGTTTACTTTGTTCCATTTCAATCCATCCCTCATGTGACATCATGAATTAAAACAAAAATGATTATATTTTTTAGGGTAAAAGCTAGGTATATAACTAGCTGTAATAATTATTTTGTGTTTGGGTATTTTGTTTTATCTAAGGACACTGTCATCTGTCTGCCTTTTTACTACATAACTGGATTTCAGTTTGTTTCCTCAATCCAACCATGTTCTCAATCTCAATGACATTGCTTACAAGAATGCAGCCCTCAACATATTAAATGTAGCTAACTATGGTTCCCAGTGGAAAGGAGTTTTGTTTCACGTTAAACTGACCTATTCGGATGAATATGCAATATTCTGTTGACATGGCAAGTGGTAGCTGCAACAACAGTGCAAATAGACAGCGGTGTAGCATAGTGGTAAGGAGCCGGTCATGTAACCAAAAGGTCTCTGTCTGATTCCCTGCCAGGGCACTGCTGGTGTATCCATGAGCAATTTACTTAACCTGTAATTGTCTTAGTTAATATCCAGCTGTATAAATGGATTACATGTAAAAACTGTTGTATATGCAATTTGCTCTGAATGAGAGCGTCTGCTAAATGACAATAATGTAATGTTTAAGTTTATGTTTAAAAATACTGATGCAAAATACCGATTCAAAGTTCCCAATGACATACTAGAACTCTGATATGTCCTGTCCAGAAATAAAACATTAAAATTAAGATACATTTTTTGAAAACAAAGATCTAGTTTGTTAGTGACACTACATGCAAGATTTTGTTCCTTCAGTTCAGTTCAGTCATGCATACATTTTAATGTAATTAACAGTTCATATATAGTCAGGGTTTAGATTAAATTAAGATTATAGTCAATCTGACGATCTGATTCCAAACTAAAGACCTTAAGTCTTGTACCAGGGTCCATGTTGAATCGCTGTCACTGCCTGATTAGCCTGACTCACATACATCATGTTGTTTCATGGGGTGTGAGAAATTAGCTCGTAGTGACTCAGTGAGCTGTGCCTATGAGCCTGGTCTCTGGCTGTATGTGAATCCAAGTCAGTTAATTTTTTTTTTTTTTTTTTTTTTTTTTTTCTGGAAGTCATCTTCTGTGATATAAGTCCGCTTGCTAGCTAGATAAAATACACAACCAGCTAGCTGGCTGGCTATTTTTTCAGCTACTGTTTGACATATTTGATAATTAGCTTGCTAGCTGGCTAACCAACTGAGCTCAACTACAACTAAGTTACAATACAGAGTTAGCATTCAAACTAAACAGCTTGTTAAACTAGTAATTTTCTGTAGGTCAATGAACCTCAGTCGACCCAGTAGAAAAATTTGCCACAGTGCAGTTTGCTGCCCAGTGGTTGAGGAACACTGTAGAATACCAGATTTGTGCTTTATAGCACTCTGACACTAGGAGGCGATTTAGTCTACTTGCCCTGTAAGAGGTAGGTATTGGTCAAGAGCTAAGGTATGATAGCTCACAGGATGCAATGTGATCCACCTCATTCCTTTTTACACAAAAACATACACAATTGCTGAAGTCCTTGTCTAATGGTGGATTTGAATTGAAATGCTAAATTTTCTCCAGTTTTATTTGGCCGGTTTGCATTGCCTTTGCATGTTTTTACTTGCCCTAGGCAAGTGGGTAGTCATTAATGTTGAACCCTGTATATTCCTGTTGGCTGTGGGTGGGGTCCCCAGGGGACAGAGTGTGATTAGCCAGCCACTGCAGGGAAGAGAAAGACCCATGCTGACTGGGGAATTCTGGGATCATCGTAGATAATAGCGTGCTGTGGTCCCTCCTCTTAATCTCTGTAGTTCCATGTAGTCTGTCTACTCATATCGTAGGAATATTTTGCTCTTTTGGCTGCTTTTGGAAACACTATCTCTGCTACACCTTTACACCAGGCAGATGAGAGTAGTTATTGGTCAGTGACTGGGTGGAGGGGTTGAAAAAAGTGAACATTATAATCTGTTCTTTAAGACGGCAATGAGAGGGAACATTCCTTTTTGTCAGTATTGGTTTGGCAGTCAGTGGATTCGTGGTGTCGTAGGGTTAGACACACCCCAGCCACACTGCCTGTGAGAACACAGGTTGCAACTATTTCTGTTCTTTTTTTTCCATTTACTCTGTGGTGTGCTGGAGACATAATCACAGGCTCACAGCATGCCAGGTTATTTATACAATTCTCCAGAAATCTCCTGGTCGTTGCTTTACAAAGGAGACAAAAAATTTGAACAACAAAATGGCCACAAACTACAGACAGATACTTGACCATGTCCGGAGAAGAGGTGACCAGTTCCGCACTGTTCTGGAGACACAGATATGAACAGTGGTTAAACTAGACAGATGGAGATATACAACAGACACATTTAAGCACTCTATCATTCCTAGTCATGTACTGCAACCAGGATTAAGTACATTGACCCACAATTAAGTGTGCAGTCCCTCAGTGCGGTTTTCCTGAAATCTGCAGGTGTGGTGAACACATGCTTATAAAGCTTTTTCTTTCAAGTAGTTTTTGATATAAACAGATGTTCTGAAATCCAAAAATTGCTGCATTTTTTTTGTAAACGTTACATTTATTTAATTGCCCACACTGACTTTGCCCAAGGATAGTAATCTGTAATAATGAACCAAGAAACTGCAGTCAGCACCACGGCTCCTTTCCTCAGTATCAACAGTACAATAAATATATGCTGCTTTCTACCTTGGTGTCTCCTCGTGAGGCTGTACCATACGCGGGCACTTTATGACTGACCTGTGTTCGATGTCAGTTATAGCAGAAGAGGATCTCTTTTGCCCCTGCATGTGGAGTGCGCACTCTCTCGCCCTGTGTTACCGCTGTCTCCCGTGCGTCTGAGGAGGGCGGGGCCAGAGGAAAGCACCAGGACAGGCACATTTCCATGGAGTCCCCAGTGCCTTCTGCTGGGGCAGAGATAGGCTCCGCCAACTGGCCAAATCCAGGGGAACGCATCCTCCAGTCCCTCTCCAAAACAGAGACGTCGGCAAAGCCTCCCAATGTCAAGTGGCATCCATCAAACACGGCGAGAGGAAATAATTTCTGTGAGAATGTCCCCGGTGAGCTCCTCTGTCCAAGAAGGAGTGCCAATACTTTGCATTTTCACACATCTTATTTTTTTGGTTTGTATACCTTCCAGATTGGGTTCATTTGCGATGACAAAGACAATGTTTTTCATTGCACCTGTTATTATAAATTTTGTACAAATACAGCAAAAAAAAAATGCAAATAAATAAATACATAAAATACACTGAGCCATAAAAAGGAGAATTTCTCTGACTGGCAAATTCCCCTGGCTGGATATTATTCAAGCATTCCCATGCTTATTGTTGTCTTCACCCGTTTCATGTTAGACTTAGAAGTCTTGGCGGGAATTGGATTAAAATCAGTCCCTTTTTTTGTTTTTTGTAAAAACGGTGACATATTTAACAGGCATCGAATGGAGCCATGGGTGGTAAATCTTTCCCCACACAGAAAACATGCTCCTTAGAAATGAGCCGTGGGTCTGTGGGGCCTCAGATTAAGTCTATATTTTACACTCAGCCTGCATGGTGTTATAATGGGGCTGTGAAGTCACTGCCTCTTATTTCTGTTTCCCCACAATCTGCTGGTGCAGATGATACAAGCCATGGACCCCAACTCAACCGCTTATTGTTCATTTTGGTGCAGCTGTCCAGCAATTGAAGACCATGGGAGTTCGTATCCGAGGATAATCTGTTTTTCATTTGCTAGTGATGTTAATGCCTTGTCTCCAGCGAACTGAGGCTTTTGGTCAAAGAATAAAAATGGTAAAAACAGAGCTTACGAGCACAGCCCTTAATCCTTAGGTGACCACTGTCGAGGCCCAGATGAATAGTTACTGTACACGCCAAAAATAGTTGAGAAACTACTGGGGCGCCCTTCAGTCTTTTAATGTGATGTAACGCATTAAGCAGGAAATGGAAGTCGAGGACCAACTACAGGGAATCTACATTTGTCAGTTCATACTTTAGGGGATGCTGAAAATCAATTTATTAGATTAAGAAATCTGCTTTGAGCTCTGTTTTTTTTTTTTTTACTTAATATAAAAATTGCATTTACAGATTATGTACCACTTTTATCGCCGAACGAAGAAGTCTAAATTCTGGCCCAGCCATTTTAAATCCTATTTGCTCTCCTCTCATTGTGGTATTTCTTCGGCTTTTCAAGGACTGGGTCACAATGAGGGTGGAGCATGGCTCTGCACTGAATAATTTGACCTACCTAGTATGAAAATAGAAATATTAATAGTACACACTTGTATAGAAATACATTTTTTGTACCATAAATGAAGCAAGGAGGCAAGCTCATTTCCATAAAGATATTCTCAAACAACTTGGTTTACTTGTATTTTTTGTAAAAGGATAATATCCCCCTGTAATTATGGTTTAGTCAAATCATAGTGCAATAGTAAATAGAGGTTTAACTATTTACTCTGGGGACGCATATCTGTTGGGTATGTTTAGATCAATGGCATAGAGGTTTGTCCTCTGACTGAAAGTTAACAAAAGGTATAAATTAGACAGCATTGTTGACCTCAATCATGTGTCAGCAAAGGAAATGTAATCCCTCATAAACAGTAATTTTATCTGAATTTTATCAGGCACAAGATAAGCAGTTAACAGTTCCACTGCCCATTATTCAGCCCAAAGGGCTGAATTTACTGGAGACCCTTTCACTGCTAGAGATAAAACCATTCAGACAGAAACAACAACCAGCACAACAGTTGCTACTAATTGCAACCGTTTTGTGGCTAACGGTAATACAACAACTCATAGATTGTAATTGCTTCTATTTATATTTCTTTGTAAATACATGCGGTGCTTATTCATGCAGTTTCACAAAATTTTCAATAAAGTGTAGCAAATATAAGATAGTACTAGTGTGAATATTGTATGTATGCAAAGCTGGGTATTTTCTTTGTCTTGAGATTTGCAGGTACAAGCATGTTAAGTGTGAAAGGTCATACCTACTAGTATATAGTGCAACAGACCAAATGGTGAGAGAGACAGTGAGAGAGAAAAAAAACGAAACAGAAAAACAGAAAACAAAACATCAAATTAACATAACTGAGAAGAGAACCAGCCGTAGAGCCGCTTCTTTTCTGTGAAACGGATTGGGAGTGAGTGCTGTGTTTGTTCACAAGTATGTGATCCTGTGGTCAGCTTGAGGTTTGCTTACGCATTTGAGAGACCACAGCCAGCACCCAGCCCTTAGAAAGCAGGAAATGTCAAATACTGCAGCAATGTCTGTTTGTAAGCACTCAATGACACTGCAGTGACACTTGAGAGGTGAAAAAAAGAACTTATCTGATTTGTGGGAAGATTAAATTGATAAATGGAATATAATAATTAGGAGTGACACACATATGAATAATTTTAATCTGAGAATAATAGGGTCAAATGCAATAAAAGTGAAATGTAGCGGGGTAAAATCTTACAGCTTTTGTTTAAAATCACACACAAAATATGCAGTTGTGTATTTAATACTGTATTAGAATTGGATCTTTGGATGTGAAGCACAGTGGTCAACAAATTAGAAAATGTTAACAATATTGAAAAGCATGAAGTAAAGACAATCTTTTAGCTATTACTGCTCTTATAAACAGTTTGTGATGAATGTTGATTATGGCACAAATATTGTTTGTGCATTTGAGCTAAACTGATTGTACATTTATTATTCCTGTAATGAGTAGCAGCTATTATTATTGTAAAAAGCATTCTGCCTTCAACAAACTGCACTATTTTGTAGGGGCATGGCTAAATGGTTACCTTGGCTCTTTTCTCTACACAAGTGTATTAGGGTCACATTTAAAACTGACACAAACCAGCTATCAGTCTTTATTTTTATTAACTGGTACAGTTTTTTTTGACTGTGTATTGTCTACTTTCAATGGCCTGTTCTTAATTTTTAGAAACACAGCATTAGCCATTTAGATCAATGTTAGCTCTGACATAATTAAGGAAATTCAACCACTTGTTACCTGGAGAATTTGCAAACTCAGAATCTCAGAATTTTCAAGAGCTTTCTTAATCACAATAAACTCTTCGGAAATAGTGAAAAGGGAAGTTGTACCCCAAATTATTTCGGTGGTAACTTTCTCTGAGGTTCCGGAGAGAGATGACATTATGTTCTGAATACATTTAGCCCTTACATCACAACGTGTCTTGATTGTTGGTGCTTTCATGTGAATCGTAAGCACGCTGTTTGTTGGAAATCTCCCAAGTAAACAGAACGACGACTGTGTATACCTGTCACTTGGTTCACATTTAATACAAAGACTGTGGGAGAATGAAGGAACATTTCCTGTCTGAGAAAGTCCTCCCCTGCTGCTTCTGTTTATCAGAAAACCAAGTGTTTTACAGCTCCTAATGGACTGAGATTTAAATAAAATCTGACCCTCGGAATAAAAGCAGACATCACCAAAACAATAAAATTATTCATTTAGTTGACAAAATGGAAATAAAAAGTGCGCCTCCTTTGGCTACAGTCTTTTAGATAAAGAAAATGAGTGTAAGACCAACATAAAAGGGGTTATTAAAATGATAGAGCTTTCTTTCTTTCATGTGGATGAGGTTTTCATGGTTTAAGGTGGATTTATTCAGAACACAAAACCAAGATGAGACAAAAAGCTGTATTCCCATACGATGTCCCAAATGGATATATGTATTTTTTTCTTCATTAAAGTGAATCAAGGGCCAAGGATAAACTGATAATTTTAGGGGCCTTTTTTTAGTTTTGCAAGTACAGTTAAATTATATGCAGTCACGATAAATCATTAAATCACTGTAATGTTTACTTATCCCTAAATTTAAGGTCTGTTTTGCATTGACACCTAACCTCAATTTGTACGTTCTCTGTTATGGATTGGTGAATAGTCATGCTATTATCCAATTAATAGAAGGATTTCTATGTCTTTGGCAGATAGTAAGTGGGCTTTTAACATTACTCAACCACACTTAAATAAATCTAGTCATGTTATTTGTTCCTCAGGGGACTATTTAAGAAGCACAAACAGCAACTGAACATGTCCTCTACCCTTCTAAAACATTAATTGTACCGCTAGCTCCTGCTAACATAATGAGACAGAAGTGTGCTGGATAAATAAACACTGAAAGTGAGCTTGTGTATTTTGCTTGGGCAAACATATTTGTCTGAAGGGTCAAAAATGTAATAGTCTGCAATGAAGAGAGATGCAAAATGCAAACTGAACAGATAAAAAGAAAAAAAAAAACATACATACACTAAAAATTCTGAGCCACACACAGAACTCAATAGAAGTTACAGCAGTATTACGGTGGCATTTCACATAGGGGTAATGGTGAGATAGTCTTACAGTGGAGTTGTAGTTGTTTTCTGGCTTTTTCAGGTGTTAACATAGCTTTCTGAAATTGTAAGTACTTCTTTTGAATGAAAAATGATGTGATACTGACTCTTCTGGCCCTTCAGCATTCCTGCATCTTTGAGCTCAGTCAAAGGATACAAACACTATGAGCGGCAGAGATAAGTGTACAAAGTGTAATGTTTAAAGTATATGCAGATATATCATATATGGAGACTATATGAGCTATACATGTAAATAACTTGGCATGTTTTTGCATTCAGAACCTTTCTGTGGTGAATTTTCGACTATTGCATTCAGAAGAGTTGAAGCTGTTACCACTGTAAGATTTTGTTTTTAATATTGTCGCAAGAATTTCTGTTGGATTATATAGTGCACATCAAGTGTCTGAACAGTTACACCCCATGTTAGGTTTAGCTGGAGATTCACTAGTAGACTAGAGGTCTGCATGTATGTCTATCAGTTCCTCCTTGAGTAAAAGAGTTGAATGTATTCTAAGGCCTGCTGCACTGATACTCAACAATCATTCTCCCATAACCCCAACCCCTACCCCCCAACATACAAGCACGCGTGCACACACACACACACACACAGACACACACACACACTGCAGAGCCCGCCCACCTCATATTTTGGTCTAAAACACAATGTAAATGGTGTATTATTACCCATAATTACAGCCCTGAGTTTTGCGCCACCACGTGACCTTCAGGGCTTTCAACCTGTATTTCAATTGTTATCCTCCAGTAGTACTTGTACGCATACGAGTTTCAAAGAGCACAGTAAAGTGAATAATTATACCATTATCAATTGTATAATTGTAACAATTAGGCGTTCATGGTGTAAAACAACAAAAAAAGACGTTTATGAGTAAGAGAGGAAGATAATGAAACATGGATGTGGAATGTCAAGAAGCATTTATTTAAGTGAGGGAATGCAATGATGTCCGTCTGGTACACTGCATTTCATGATTTATGTTACACAACTTGTATTATATCACTAAACCACACACAAAAATAATAATAGCCCAGCATTTAAAATCACAAAAAAAAACAAATAAAATATGAGATTATTGTGGGGGAAGGGAATCTTTTTCAAAAGTGTAGGAGAAAATAAGGATGTCATTTGTAGATAAATACAATTCTTTATAGTCATCTTTGCAAGGTGTATGTGCCACCAACTGCTGACTTGCATAAAATCAAAATTAAAGACCTAATTAAGCATCTGACAGTGTATCTGTAGTCACTGATGGATAAACAGATGTGTGAGATCATTATGTTTTGAATATTTCCTTTGTTTTTCAAGGACAATTAAACATGGCTGATCTGAGACTTCTTTTTGCTAGTCTACCTATACTCTGTGAGTGTCGATACACTATAGTCCTCAGTGGCAGATGACACTGTGGAAAATATAGATGTTAACCTTAAATATGTGACTGTGTCTGTGTTGAACAATGCAAATTACATGTTCAAGGCCTGCAATGAGGTTCGTTGAGGCTTGTTTCCAAGATGATGTCAGAGTCCAGAAAACTTAATAATAAAGTTACGGAGATAGGAAATGAACATCGAACACTTACGGGGTAATGCTACCATGCACAGAACAATAACCCGCCAATATCATATAGCATTTAGCAAGGAAGCAGAAAAGCAAAGAGCATATTACAACCCTGATTACTTTAAGAACACATGTTTCAGTCAACTAGTTCACCAATTTCTTATGGCTGCCAGGATTTTTAACCCTTTTTGTGGTTTGGGTGTGGAAACTTTCCTGTTAGGTTCCATTTGTAGTTTGAACTCTCTTAACGGGGTCTGTAACCTTGCACTGGTCAAATGAAAACTGCATGCAAAAGAAACCATCAAGAGAATGTCTTTGGATGAATTTAAGATGTATCTCACCCATTATTTTACATAATAAAATGATACATTTCAAGTGTCACCAATTGTGTTGATGTGGAGAGAAGAGTGTCTTTGTAAGGCCAGATTTCTCCAGTATTGTCAATCCATGAAGTGACAGTAAACCAGCTAACAATGATTAAATATAACCACAGAAATTGAAAAAACTGAACTTAAATTTGCTAAATTGTATGTGTGACATTTGCATTCCATTTTCATTTGTTTACTTTACGTGCTCCTCCTGTTGCTAACAAGTAGCTAACAAGTGTAAAACTTTTGTTTAACACTAGCTTTCATATGATAGTGCAGTTTAATATTAGCACTGAAGTCAACATTTTCCCACAAATAAAGAAAGCTTTTTCTGTATGCATGTTCCCAGTGAACATTCAAATATTTTTCAGCATTGTTTGTACTGCTTCAGAATACGTTAACAGACACAAACATAACTGCCAATCTTTATTCCTGGGCATTTTGGTAATTGTGATGTGGTAATTAAATGATTGTTTGAGATGACTGAGATACTGCAATAGGGTAATTGTTCAGAAAGAAGCTTGAAACTAAAGCTATACCACCTCTTGATACTGGAAGATTGAATACATGGGTGGAAAACATGGGTAAAACAAGGGAGGCTGTTTTGCTGTTGCCTAAAATGATGAGATGTTTTTTTTTGAAGGATGGGTTTTCTCCTCATCGGAAAACACTAGCTCTCGACCCAAAAATTTTTCTTTGTAACCAGTAAAAGGAGACCTTTTGTTTGTGCATCACTTGAATGGTGGATGAATGTTTCAATGTAAATTAAGTCTGGAGGATTCTTGAAATTGGTTCACAAATAGCGAATCTCAATTGTATCAAGTTAATTTCAAATTGGATAATTGTCTGTCTGTGTAAGGAATGTATGTGTATGAGAAGGATGCCAGCCTTTGACTAAAAAGTTCCACCTGGATTATCCTAAATGCAAGTGTGTAACAGAAGCAGGCTTCTGTAGGTTTTTGTTGTGGCATGACAATGTTGCGATTTGCTGGTGTGGGCTTGAGGATCTAATATTAAGCCATTTATTTTTGTAAAATTGTACCAAGTTTTTAAGAGCTGTGCATTGGCAGACACTGTAGGATTGGTATTCGAGGCAGACAACACTGCTGAATGTTTAGACTGATGAGACCAGTGACAGGAAGTGTTGGGCGTAATGGGCAGGAAAAGTAAGGTGGAGAAGAACAAGATAAAGAAAGAGGGGAATATGTAACCGTATGATGAGTTCTCATCAGTCTGTGCAGAAAGGAGTATTGATAGTACAAAACTGTGTGTTATAGTATTACAGAATGGAACCTCTGGGCCATTTTTGGATTTTTTGTAGGAAACCCAAAGAGCCCAATACTGCTGTATAGATATGGGGTATGTTTTGCTAACCTGTAATTGACATTCCTGCTATTCCAGGATGGCTTCTCCAAGCAATATTTATGTACATAAAAAAAAAAATAATAAATAAAAAAACAGCTGAACAGATACTAATAAATTCCTTTCGTGTGATAGTTGAGGGTGTGATGCTTCCCAGATGCCTTGTGGAAAACAGAAAAAAAGATTTTAAATAGAATCAAAGCTAGGTAATTGGATTTTTCATTTGCTGACTGCATAGGCATCATGTCATCTATCAATTAAATAAATAAATAAATACATGTAAATGTAAATTAGATGTATATGTATCTACGACCATATGACCTTTTATACCATGAAATTCCTGCCTGTATTCACTTGGTTGCCGTTGTATTATGGAAAGTAGGAAAAAACATAGAATGGAATATACGTGTATGCTCTCTTTTAGAATACAGAAATACAGAAGATACATTGTTGTAATGTGGAATGGAGAATTCTTGATATTTTCAATAGAAAGTGGAAAACCATTATATTTTGAGAATTGGCTTTTGCCCAAGCCACTTTGGTTGAGCATGCACACTGTTTACCTACACTGAAGATGGTTATAATTATGAACAGCTCTGAATAATCTCAATACTGCTACACAAGATACAATACAATAATTTCAAGACTAAAGTGAATATAATACATACCTCCATATATAACAGCTTGCAATGCAGCAATACATGATGCATACTTATGCTTATGCATGCATACATGATATTGAACTAACCTGAGACAATTGCCTTGTAATTGAGTAATGATTATGGAAACCTTTTCAGATTAGTTTAGTTCTAGGCAGAGGACTGCATCCTCATTAATGCAGTTGTGGGTGGTTAGAGAGGGAATTTGAGGATTTCAGTGCAGATTTGTATCCTCGGAATGATTCTTTGTTCATGCACCCTAATAAACTTTTCTCAGCGTTTCAGAGGGGCCTGGGTCTCCTCAGATGCTCCACTCTTCAGAGATGATCCCCTTCTGCAACAGCCAGGGGAGAAAGCTCTCCTGCCTCTGCTTATCTCTCAGGAAAACAGTAAAGCTAACTTTCCACTCCAAAGTTTCTTTGCACTTGTTCTGTTTGAGCTCAGAGGTTTAGAGGTACATGTGCTAAAGGAAGAAGTGTGGGATATCGAAGAAATGAGGGAAGTCTTTGGAAAGTGTTTCCACATACTTTGGGTTTTTCATATCAAAACTGCATTTCATTTTTTTCCCATACACAGAATTTTAAATCTGAATTTAAAATGTTCTTGTCTGCCTAAGGGTGTACTACTTTCTTCATTTCATGTGTTCTCAAGATAAAACATTTCAGTGCCTTCTGCAATCTTTAGTTTTCTTTTTTTTTTTTTAAATTTGGACTGATTATAGAATCTATAGGAAATTTGCCTGGATTGTGTGTGTGTGTGTGTGTGTGTGTGTTTGACTGAGAGTGTGTGAGAGAGAGTGTGTGTGTGTGTGTATGACCTTTTCACCTTTCTGGGCTGCCCAAACCGCAGCCAAAACCACAGAGTAAGTTTTCATCTCACATCTGCAGCAGGAGCTGTTTGTGAAACGCTTCCACCTTAAAGATGGGAGAGGGGCAGGGAGAGAGAGAGGGTGGAAAGAGTAAAAAAGGAAAAGGCGTTATTAGCTACTCCACAGTCGGAGCCCATTTGTGTCCATTTGCGTCTTGCAGGAACCTGCAGCTGAGAGCGGCTCTCGGAGGTGTAATGACTGGTTGTCACAACACACGGGAGGTGGCCCTCTGAGCAAAATGATCCCCTGTCACTCCGCTGGCGAGAGACACACTGGCAACCTGTAATTCCCTCCCAGCTCTTCCTTCCTGCCTTGGTTTTGTTAAATGGCACTTTGCAGGAAGTAAATCTACAAAGTTGTGTTTAATAACGATGGTGAGAGTGATATTTGATGGCTGAGCGTCATGTGAGCGGCTCATGGGGTTAAGAGGGATTTGTCATTTGTTTGCACTCAGAGGGCCTAATCTATTCACTGAAACGGCCTATTTTTTCAACAAGCCACGTTAAAGCAAATGAAAAACCAATTATATGGTGAGAAGGAGTCATGGCGGCTTTGTGAAATATGCTTGCATTCACCAGGCTTTGCTCTGTAAACATTTCTCCCATCTCCTGTAACTTCCTCAAGCACATCTCGTTATCTAGTCAATGGTGAAGCATTAATTTCACCAAGATAAAACACATTTAATGACAGTTGTGTATTAATTTGATGTCTACTATTATTACTGTTTTGGTCATTACCTCAGCTAAGGCATTTTTAAAGTACCATCACCCCAAAAAATTTCTGTAGTTCAGCTGGATACTGCTACGAAATGGGAACCAGAGAGAATAAGCAAAAGTAATGAAAATGTGCAAAAGAGAGGAGTGACCGTTTCAGCTTGCTGTATGGATTACAATTTACCTGTTCAAACACACAGGTAACACTGGTGGGGGTGGGCTCATTTTTTCTCTGACATCATTTGAAAAATATTATGCAATAGTGGGGTGGGGTACTCTGCCTTCATTACTTTAAGTTAAGTGTAAAGTGTCATAATGCCTGAACTGAATGCCCTCTTGTGTTTGTTTTACGTCAAAAGTGAATTGGTGTTGTCATAGCAAAGCCATAGCAGTTAAAGTTGAAAGTTTTAAAAGTTGAAATGACGTACAGTTTGAATCAACAACAATAAACAACCAAATAGTATGATTATGCATGTTTTCTTTCAAAACTTGACTTGACAGTGAAAATAAAACACTTTATCTGATGGCACAATTTCGGTGGTCGTTGGCCCTCTTAAAGGTGAGGTGAGGTTTGGGTCAGATACAAGTGAGGCAATGTAAAACTGAAAAGCAGTTTCCAAGCTTTTATGCTGGAACTCACCATCCCCTATGAGTGACAGAACATTTACCTGCAAAACAGACTGATATTTCCCCTTGCAGCCACATATCATCTCCTTTCGAGTTTGAAGACCTAGTGCAGCTTTGTTGAACTACACAGAACACATTACTATTATGCTGAAAGCCTATTGTTGTGAATAGTGAGTGGTATAAACATTAGATAAATATTAAATGTTTGGAATAAGAAAATCTCATATGCTAATGCATATGTTAGATCAGAGATAAGATTAGAAAATAAAGGGTTAATGTTTACTTAGTTTATTTTAAGTGAAAACTCCTCAAGGTCTAAATCAAAATAAATAAAATCTTTGGTGAGCCCTTGTCATGGGTTTTCACACACACACACAAAAAAAAAACCCGAAATACTAAAGGTAAAATAATAAATGAAACCAGTCCCATGGTGAGGTTAGCGCTCAGATTTCAGTGGTTTCCTGTCTCTGTCTGTCTGCCACTTGCTTGTTCCCATCTCTGGGGTTGTTTCCCTGATGCCTTAGGTAACAAGGGCCTTCGTATCCAACTGCAGCGTTTTTGTTTTTTTTTAAACCAAAAAGGCAGTAAAATTCCACTGGAGTAATATGTATGCATCAGCTTTGTGCAAATAAATACAGTCATCAGGAAGTTTTAATGAAGTATCATACTCTTTGCAAAAGCAAATCTAAACACTTAAAATAAAAAAAACAACATACTGCAAAAGGCAATTACGTAACTTAACCTGTGAAAAGTTCCTAGACAATTAGGAAACAAAACATCTAACTCGTCACTGATGCATAAATCTTGCTGACAGTTTCAGTCACTTTAATGGCCTTGCCTGTTCTGGAAATCTGTGTAAACTTGCGCAGTTGCAGAAAAAAAGAGAAAACTATATGTTGAACATCACCTTATTTGCATAATTTACCAAAAGCCAATGAGGCAGCACGAGGAGTGCGGGTGATGGTTATAAGTGTTTGGGGAAAGGCAGAGAGATCACTAATGGTTTGCCTTTGGGGATTTCTCTACACCATGGGGGAGGAAAATGAGAAATATTTTTCAAACAGCAGGGGGAAAGGGTTTAAAACTGGAAAACACATGGGGAGATAAAGATGTTAATGCCATGGGGTGCAGTGCAGGAAAAATTTAGCGTTAAGGAAAAAAAAAAAAACCTTCAGTAATTTCAGCATTAAGGGGTAATAATCATGTTTCACAAGTGATATTAAAACAGCAACCCGCAAAGTCTTACGGAAAATAAATAAATAAGAGTGACGCTTTTTGCAACTCTGTCATCAGGTACCATGGATAATGAAGGGCTGGGCCAAGTGTACATCTCAAGCTCTTATCGCAAACTCAGAAGAGCGTACACAGAGGAAGAGCTCCTGAAAGTCTCACCGGATGTTTATTTTTCTCATAACTCCAGCCACACCCTGGATGACCTCTGTCTCTTAAGTAATGCTAGACTTGTGTGTGTGTGTGTGTGTGTGTGTGTGTGAACATTTTCATTATACATTTTCATACACATAGATACATAATTAATCAAGTTCTTTACATCACACTACACGTGATGTTGAATGCTTCTAAAAATAGGAAAGGTCAGATTGTGCTCCCGAGTGGCTCAGTGGTTAAGGTGTTTATCTTCAGTCCTACGGCCTGGTTTTGATCCCAGCTGTGCAATCAGCTGACGATGACTGGGAGCCCACGGCAGCAAAGTGGCATTTTTTCGCTGCGGATAGGGGTGGGTGTATGAGCAGGGGTTTCCTTGTCTTGCCGCTTTCAGGCACCCTGCAGCTCGTCAGGGGTCTGTATGCCATATGAATGACATCAGTGAAGGTGCACTGAATCCTCCAGTTGGTGCTTACTTCGCTGTAGTGCTCTGGGCAACTTGTAGTAGCTGTGTTTGCGTGCAAATGTATTGGGCGATTGGATTTACTATGCTCAGCGCTCCTGTGTGGGTGCTTAGGGTATTCCTGTGAAGATGAACATAGCATGCATAAAGAAAGGCATAAAGAAAAAAAAAATAATAAAAAGGTCAACCTCAAAGCAGTTGAAAATACTTTGAAGCCACTAAGTATATTTAGTGGAGATGAATCTAAATACCTTTTGAAGATTTTAGATTAAGTTCTTAAATTCAAATCCACATTTGTGCAGTCATGTATAACCAACATTACCCATCACACACAAGCCACTGATACTATTTGGGCAGCAACAAATAAGCATTACTGTGCCTTGCTCAGAAACACTAGCCTGCACAGCAGACAGATATGTGGTAGACAATACTTCATATTACATCCCATATATTATCCTGTATTTAGTATCCATTTATTATCCTGTAGCAGGTTACTCTATATGCAGAACACAGGAACTGATTTTGAGTGCTCACCAAGTGTGCCACTTCAGTTTTTTCCTGTCCTTCATCTATGTCTGTAAAAGGAATGGGATTGCCAGCTGTTTTTTGGTTGAATTAGTTGGAAGTGTTGAAAACTGGAAGCATAACTGTAGAAAGACTTGGGATTCCCATTTGGACAGAAGTTCAAAACTGGAACCCCAGTTTAAAAAGTTGCTAAAAAGCTAATTCTTAGTTGCTTTGTGTAGATGTCCTTTGCATTGCGTTTCCTTGAGATCAATCACTCACGTCGGTGTCAGCATCAGATTGCGGAAATTCTGATTCCTGCTCTGCCATCACCTGGAGCAGCCTGATAGAGATTGCAGAGAATCCACCCCAACCTGAGTATGAACTAGGGGAACATTAAAATGAATGTTCCTTTCATCACTTTTTCATAAAGCACAACGCTAACACCCCACTAATGAGCTGATTAAAGTGCTAAAGACGTCTGCACATCTACACATTGCATCAAATTACATCAAGCGCATGTTTATTCAAAACAGAATCAATTATTTAAAGAAAATTCACAGTGGCAATTTATCAAGAAGGGGAGAGATGGTGAAGGCTTTTTGAATGTCAATAGGAGGGCTGTTAACTTTCCATGAAGAAATTAGAAATGTAGGCACTGAGTCAGTTATACAGTACATTGTGATAATGACATTTGGGAAGGGATACAGTTGCAAAGCTGTTAAGCTCCTTCATTGCACCAAGAAGATTAGTGACTAGATGGGCTTGAATGACAGCGAAGGTAGAATTTCCAGCCTGCTGAGGACTTGGCATGCAACGGCCTGTTAAAAGCCAGGCATTTACTTTACACGAAGGACCAATTGTCCTTCATTCACAAGCAAGCTATAGCAAACCCTGCAAATCAAGGGCATTCAATGTCTGAGGCCCCCTAATACATCTTGACTTTTTTTTTTGGCCTTTGTCAAGCTGTGCAGACGTTTATTTTAGTGATTTTCATAAATGTCATTATTTATTCATTCATCTTTTTTTTGTTTTTCACTGAGCCTTTGTTCACGCCGCCCGATGACTGCATCCCAGCTCTGTGCCAGTGCGGATGTTTTTGTGGCCTGCACTGGGAAATCAAGTCTGGCGTTGGTTCTCCAAAGAACGAGGGGGGTTATCTGCCCCACTGGCCCCCTCGCAGCCCTCTCGCAAACCCCAAATGGTGGCACACTCGCCGAATTAGACCTGTATGACCGGGCCCAGACAGGAACCAACAACTCTGGACAGCTTTGCGTTGTATGTCTTATTATCTGGGACATTGGCTTGCCACATTGCCTATTCCCATTATATGCCTTCCGGGAAAACCGTCTGTCCTGAGTGTGTGTAAAATCCGTATCCCTGTGGTTCCCATTGATTGTTTGCTTCTCTTAGTTGATATTCCATTTACTTGTTCTGTCCATTGCGGGGCACTTTTTATTTATTTATTTCTTCCAAGGAGAGCGAGCTGAAAAAGCATTTTGTCAGTTCGTAAGTGTCTGACAATCTGAATGAAGTTTAGCATGCTAAAGAACAAGAGGGCATCCTTTTTCTCCTGGAAGAGGTGGAAAAAAAAAGATATAAATGACAGTCCGGCGTTGGTCGCTGAACCCACTAGTGCATTAAAAAATTCTCATTCTGTCATCAGAAAGCTCCGGCTGGGGCGGAGAGTGGTGGAGAAGGACACATCTGTGGTGACCCCGAGCTTGCGCAGAGGTCCCTGGTGGTCACAGTGGAGAAAATGGGGAAAAGCGCTGAAACACGGAAGCTGCCAAAGTGACAGCAAAGTCATCTCAGGAGGGGATGACTCCTCCTTGGGCTCCGTTCCCCCACCCCCGGCTGTCAATCGTGCCACCTCCTTGAACTTGTCGTTTACTTCGTCTAACGGCGAATTGGATGGGGATTTGCGAGTTATTTGAAAAAAAAAAAAGTTAAGGGAGCCGTAAATGATGGGTTACATTGTTTGGCGGCAAGGTGTTTTAATTAATATGTGTTTGAAGTCAGTTTCGCCCAAAGTGTATGGTAGTGACTGATTTCCATGCACTTTGATCCTTTGATATGCATTGCGATGGTTGCTCATAAGCTCCAAAGCATGGAGACCATAGGAATGGAGTGCATTCAATGCTGTTTTTTAATACAAATAAAATATATTGATACTACAATGGATAAGAGAATTTCTTGCATATGACCTGTCTCTGGCCAGCAAATAAAAAGCAGCAATGTTTGTAAGTAAAAATGTAGCTCTTTGTGTAGTAATCTGCAGTTAGATTTTTTTAATGAGAAGAACATGTTTTTACAACAGATACTCAGAGGAGAACAACAACAGGCGAGGCATTACAGAGCACAGCAGGTGACACTTAGAAGCATTGTAACAAAAACCTCAAATACTCCTATTTAAATGTCCCATCTGTGTTGACAGGTGCTCTTTCCAATGTAACCCCACAGGAGATAACCCTCTAACTTTCTGTGTGCTTCGACGTAGCTGGGGAAGAAAACACAAAATGTTTCCTTTGTCAGCTCGTCAGATATCAAAGGTGCAGTGCAAGACTTTATTCATTCATTATGAATAAAATATTCTGCATTTTTGCACTGTTAATCTCTGGATACATAAAGGTGCAGGAACAAAGGAGAATGGTTGTGTGTGTGTGTGTGTGTGTGTGTGTGTGTGTGTGTGTGCGTGTATGTTTGCATGTGTGGTTTGATATAAATGCTCTGAATTATGTTGTGACCTGTATTAACAAGTATGCATACCCTGAGTATCACTGTGCTATTTGTTATAAATTACAGTACCTGTTTTAGTCACTTTTGCATGAAGATGAATTACACATTTAATAAATAGTGACACACAATGCACAATGACAATTACCTGACTTATTTTCCATTAAGGTTGAGATGGAAGACACCTTACACTGTCACGGATGACAGAACATAAACTGTACGCCTTAGCTTTTAATTACCCATTGTTTCTCCCCATCACAATAGCCATGAATACATTATGTGCTGTCAGCCTTTTGACCATTGCTCCTCTGCATGGTACCGTACCTCCATTTCGTACGCTGAATACCATATCTGAGAAGTATGTCGCCAGGAAATATAAATACATTTTTTGGTTTGACTCTTCATAACCTTTAAGGTTGATTTTTAAAATATTTTACTATATAGATTTTTTTTCTGTAAGATTGATTATTGTATATCATTGATTGGATAAACCTGAATAAACATGAATTTTGTTTTTCCTCAAGGGTACACTTTAACAATTTAGGGATTATCTACATGGCACTGATTTTTGCACAAATGTGTGCACACGCAGAGCAAATATACTAGTGAGGTGGCGTCCCGAGTATAGTGCAAGTATACTTACCAGAGTAGAGGATCTTCCTCTAAACACTGATGTCTAAAATGAAGTAAAAATACGAGTTTATGTAGTTGACATCACACTCCTGAATTTTTAATTCAATGATTTTTCATCTGTGAAAGAATGATCTCTTTTAAGTACTAAAAATAAAATGATTTAAGCCTACATTCACTTTGCTGACAATCAGACCAAATGTTAAGGATGGATTCATGGACACTACACTGAAACCTTTCAGGTTAGCATGAACACATTGTGCCTGTGCAAATTCCAGGGTCACACAGAAGATGAGTTTGGAGAATCTTATTGCGGAGGCGAACGCGCACTTTCCAAGCACACTCCGAAAGATGTGAAGGAGCCGAAGTGAAGCGCTGGCAGCGGGTATGTGGCGTCAGATGGGGAGAGACACACTGAGCATCCTCAAACACACATTCAGACTTGTCTTACAAGGAAAGCTAATGAACTGGAGAGGGAGAGATGTGGAGACAACACGAGCGGAATGGGACGATAAAGCAAACAGCGTGTTCACAGACACAGAGACTTCTCCTTCAGATCTTTCTTATTCATGGCCTCATTCACGAAATAATAACTAAGATGATGGCGACAAATGGAGGGTGTGTAGTGGTCCCAGTATACTTTAAATTGGATATGTCGCCTGTGTTTTGTTAAATTTTATTTCAGTGCGATACAATTTTTTTCACTTACCAAAACTGTTAATTTAGTCTGAACTTCACTGCTTCCTAAACTCTATTTCATTAAATGTAGTTTGGGTATCTTTATTATTTATGATCCCAAAGTTTTTTTTTTTACCTCCTGTTGTTTAGACCTACTCCTAAACACTTCACACTCATTAAAATGTGCTTTCTTTGATGATTAAAACTGAACATTTTGTGTTGGCATCATTTTATAAAAAGCCTGCACATGTCATATCTGCATAGATGTTTGAACACACTGGATGTAGCAGTGGTCTAAGTGCACAATCAAACATTCTGCCTAAGAATGCAGAACACTCATATCCCAGTACTCCTGTGGTGCGAAGCAGACAAAAAAAGCAAATGAGAGTGTCCACTGGCTATTGTATTGAAGTCTCTATCTTGACAGTAAGCAAAGTAATTCCATTCAAAGTCAAGCAGTTGGAGATGAAAGGAAGGACTAGTTTTTGATGAGGTCTGGGTCTCAACATGTCCCTTGCCTAACCCCCATACTGTAATTTAGACGCCCACTAGACCTGACTGCTTTTGTTTAATAATAAAGAATAAATGACAAAAAAGACTAAAATTAGAATGCAGTTGCTGCTTAAAGGAATTCGGTCTGCTAAAGACGGGTGCTACCCTTACCCTTATGTAAAAAATAAGGTAACAAGTTTAAACAGTCCTAGGGGGGAACAATGCATTATTTTCCACAAGCTAAACAGCACTCAGAACCTTTGAAATAGGCAGCTACTGCCAAGCAAAACTGAACTAAACTCATAGATTGTCACAATAGAATTATTTCAAAACATAAAGAATGCAAGGCTCCTCAGAGTAAACAGTAGCCAGACATCCTGGCATCTGTTACTATTAATTTACTGCTCACTGCTTTCAATGCGATTTCTCCCCCCACCCCCATATGTTTCAGATGCTGCTGCCTCTCTCCTGTCCTGAAACAAACGGCTTTTATGTGAATTATTTACTGAATATGCAGAGTAGTTGGAATACAAAGTCCGTAAAAGCACTATAAACAATTTATCCGTAACTCCCTCATTAAAAATATGTTGTTCTCCTTCTCGCGCGATACAATTATACTCGGTCACTGGTTCTCGAAAAATAAACCCACCAGCGAATTTGTATGCAGAGACAGGAAGTGGTTTGGGGAGATTTTATTTGGTTCTCATAGCTAAGGTTGGGCTCCATATCAGATAAAAAGCAGGTGTGCCTTGCACATTGTAATGTGTTTAGTCTAAGAGCAACCAAAACATCATTTATTAACCTAAGAGCACAAAGAGACTGGAACAGAATCTCCATTGCTAGAGACCCCTCTGCCTCTTGGATAATAGGCCATGTGAACTTCTGCTCTTAGCTGCAAGTACAACAGCATTGCTTTTTGAAGCAATAAGGGACCCATTAAGTCTAGGTGGAACCACATTTGTCCAAAATGTTTTGTATTCACATGAGAGCCTTCTCTAATGACTGATATTAAAGGCCCTGCACAGTCCAAAACTACATGACTGGTGGAGACTTAAGTGAGCACTAAAAAATTTAGACCTGATTATAAGGTTGATCTGATGACTCTCCAAAATAACTAAATTATAATCCCAAACTTCTGCAGTAGATTTGTTCGCAATTTGTTTTTTTCTTGTAAGATTGGCATGTTTCTTACCAAGCTAAACAACATGGTGAACTGGGAAAAAAATAACATTTGCATGACATCATTTATCAAATTTAAGGAAAAGGTCTTTTTGGGGAACACATTTAAAGTGTTTTTTTTTTCAATAAATGCAGTCACACATTGAAGAAATGTCTTCCATTAAACATTCTATTCTTAACTGAAAAAAATGGCAAGTTACATCTGAACAAAAATAGTGCTGAGTCATTTCAGCTGCAAGTATCCGTGGAATAAAGAAACTGATATATGTGTTCTTCTAAATGTATGTAATAAAGTACTGGTAAACCATTGTCTTATGAATTATAATATGAAAATGGCTATACAGCTAAACAGACCTTTCATCCAGACCTTCACGTTTATAAATATAGTAGCTATGGTAGCTAACAGTTTACCCCCCCCCCCCCCCCCCCCCAACATTTTCAGAAAGACCCACCTTCTTCCAAAAGGGGTTACAGTTACCATTTGATGTTTTTATAACAGATTAGGATCACACCCCATCACAACGGGTGGCGATATATACCTTTAAAGTAGGTCTAAACTGCTCAGTACAGTCATAGGTGAAAAGCTCAACACAACAGTTAAAACAACCAGAACATTACATTATTGGCATTTAGCAGACACTCTTATCCAGAGCGACTTACATAAATTACAGGCTTTTATAATATTAACCATTTATACAGCTGGAGATTTACTGGGGCAATTGTGGGTTAAATACTTTGCCCAAGGGTACAGCAGCAGTGCCCCCATGGGCAATCGAACCAGCAACCTTTTGATTCTTTTGATTACGAGTTCTGGTCCTAAACCACTATACTACAGTGCCACCTCAGATCATACTGAAAGTAGTTACTTGTGAATTTTTTTTGTATGAGCTAGCCCAACCAGCAGAGTAAAAGCAGCCCGGTTCCAACCCGGTTCTGCCACACCAGATCATTTTAATCAGCTCAAGCCCAGCAGCCAGATTTGGTCCAATATCAGACTGAACGGCGTGCCAGAATCGGCCCGAGAACAACGGCCCAGACCTGGCAGCCAGAATGGCTGACTTGTGCCTGAAGTGCTGACACAGAGAAACAAGGAATTAACATAAATAATAACATAACAATAACAAAAAACTACAATAAATGTATAACAAACTTAGTTTAAATGTCTGTTTCTCCTTCATCAATTCGCCTTTGCCTCTGTGCCACCTCTCGGACACCAGCTAGTAGGAGCCGCCATTTTATGATTTTTCAGTTTTAACAACTACAGCGTAGCCAGGTTTACGTAACTTACCATTCTCTTTACATTCTGCTACTGCACAGTGGCAATAGCCAGAAATTCATTAACAGGACACTCACTGAGAAAAACAAACAGAAACAAAACACTTATCTGTCTGGGCCATGCCAAACTAACCCACTATTAGCCAATTGTAAATACTTTAGTGTCACATTAAGAAATGTGAGTCCATATGGAACATTGCTTTTGAATATTTGTTTAACTATCCTTATAGCCACATAACCATCAACAACTAGGGTTATCAAATGATGCATTCATTTCGATTAATTAATTATTGAAAAAATAACGCAATAAAAAACCGCACTCTCTGATGTCCCTTGACCCCATAGGTCATCTGTACATTTAAGCAATATCACACGAGAGGGAGTGCTGTTATACTGAATATCAGCATGGCTGTAATGTGGTCGTAGGTACGAGGCCGCAAGCTGAGTGCCGAAGATAATCACAGCCATGCTGATATTCAGTGTAACAGCACGACCTCAAGTGCAATATTGCTTTTATAAAACAGTTCTACAAACAAGAATTATCGTTATCAAGTAACGATAATTTGAGACAACAAATTATGTTTCTTTTGTCGTTTATTCGGCTTCGCAGACAAAAATACGTGTCTTCAAGCAACATATAAACAGTTTCTTGACTGCAGGTTAGTTAGCTAGCTAGCTAGCTAGCTTCCTGCTTTTATCATACACGAAAAGGCTAGCTAGCTACTTTCTTTCAGACCCGACAGCAGGCTCGCCAGCTACTTTTATCATATACGTAAAGGCTAGCTATACGGTAGGCAAGCAAGCCACTTTTAATCATAGCCCACTACAGGCTAGCAAGCTCCTTTTTAGCATATATGGACAGGCTAGATATATGGTTTAATTCCATCATTGTTCTTGCTGAAACTGATTTTTTTATTTCCTCAATTCATTAGGTCATATTTTTGATTGTAATGGCCATTATTTCATATGAACAGTGTAAAAAATGCTCTGAATGTATGGGAAATAAAAGAGATGTTGACCTTTAAAGTTTATAATGTCTATCACTGATGCAGTCATCTACCAAAATCCATTTGAATTGAAATATTTTTAAATGCTTCTCATGGCAAATATTGATATATGCGATTAATTTAGAAATGTAATTAAAGCATGTAGCATTAAGCATGTAATTAATTAGATTAATTTTTTTTATTGCTTGACAGCCCTACTTTAAACCATTAACCATCAATGTTAACAACCTAGCAAGCTAACATGTATGAACTTATTAAGGCTACCTCCGAACCAGGTAATGTTAACATTATATAGTTTCCTAAACTGCCATTTAGTGTTGCATACAGAACCCTTGGCAAAAAGGATTTTTAGTCTGTGGCTAGCTGCTGATTAATGGAAAGATAGATCAAATATGGAGAGGCACCTTCGCAAAATATTCATTTCACAGTTTTGTTGTCCCAACATGCTGAGCTCTAATCTCAGGAGTTGATCTATGAAGCTATTCAGTATAACTGACATGCTCTGCTTGTGTCTTTTGCTGTTAATAGTGAAGGGGTAGGCAGGAACACCAGCCAGCAGGAGGTTATTCCGTATTTTGAAAGGTGAGAACATTAAAGTCAAACACATCTAGGTAGCTGCATAACACAGTACAGTGAAGTTCTGTATTATTTTGTAGTGGGCTCCTTTTAATGTCTTAGTTAAAAGTACATCATTTGGCTGTGGACATTAGTAATTAACCAAACAATTAAAGCAACATATCAACAATGCTTAAATTCATCTAATCAAAATGTGAGGGACATGGTTATTAGAAACCCACTGACAAAAAAAAAAAGCTAAATGTTGTGCAGGATTGTTGCAGGACAAATAATACTATGTTACTCAAAGTTTTGGACTAAGTACATTGCAGTAAGATTCAATGTGGCCCTGAGCCTTGTGGAAAAGGAATGGTCAGTTTCAGAGCTCTAAGGTACTTTGCCCAGGTCTGCGCCTCGCCAAATGCTCCGAAAAACAAACAAGAGTGTCTTTGTTAGTCCAAAGGGATTTTCCAGTGTTGTACACTGCTGAGTACATGGTGAATTCATAGTCATGGGAAACTAGTGCTGCAATTCACCATGCCCTTCAAACAAGGCCAATGATAACAAGACCCACAACAGTGTTCTAGAGAGTAGAGAAACGAAGACAACAGAGGAGAGGCACCGGGGGAGACTAAAAATCCTTAAAATGACAGTGGCAATTTGCTCAAACCCCAGACTCTTTCTTGAGAAAAGGTGCTCTTGCAGTTCTGGGTCACGTCATGGGAGAGATTTTTCAGATTGATCTGAGAGAGAAACTACTTCGACCAAAGTGCAACTTGTAAATTGGGAAATGAGAAGTCTGCTCCCTATGATGTCATCTGATGATCAGGTTTGACAGGAAAGGCAGGTCATTGTTTTCCCTTCAGGTTTTCCACATTTACCATCACTGCTCTAAAATGCAATCAGGATGAGCAGATCCGATTTATTCTGATAAAATCAATGCATTTCAGTCCAGTGACTTGCAGTCCGATTGGCTCATTTCCTCGAGATCTGTGTTTAAAAAATAAAAACTGACATTTCGCTGCTCTGCAATACAATAAACAGCACTCAAGATGGATACCATACACAATTATTATTATTGAGCCTCTTTATTGAGCACCCTCCTCCTTTATCTGAGGCATCTCGCGGGCACGGGCTTCCTTTTGAAGGAGAACTACCGGAGATTTGCCTGATTCTTCCCCAAGCTGAGGTTAAATGGCATGTCACATGATTCTTTAAAAATGTTTGGAGTGACACAAAGTGATATACATTTTTAGCATTAAATTCATATTGACAATTTCCCGAGTAATAAAAACAGACATCCCTGATGTTGACCATCTTCCACTTAATTAATATACCATGATTCAAAGTGCTTCCTCTTACAAAGAAAAAATAGTCAGTTCTTTCGTGGAGATCGTAAGAGGAGGATTGTTTTAAATTTTGCATTCAGATTATTACAATGCGTAATTGTGTTAACTGTTGAGTTCTTGTCTTAGATGAAGACAAAGAACAGGTAACGACCTTCCTGATCTTGAATTTGATTGGCTAACTAACCAGCTCTCAGGTTTAGACACATTTAGAACATTTAAAAGCACAAGCAAGCTGATGTTTTGGAAATACACTAGTAACTCGAAAATCAGATGTCTTTATTGGCTTTTGTGTGTCAGTGTAAAGTTGCATAAAGGACTTATTTTATTTATATTATTTATTCACTTACACTCTAAAGGCATTAAATCACTTCTGAGTCGTGGGAATGGAAATAAACAATGGTACCTGTGAAGCTTATGTGTAAATTCTTTCCTCAAAAAACTTTTTGCTTGCTATTGCCATCAAAGGTATTGACAGAGGAGTTTAAAATGAGCATCATCAATTATTTCACCCACTTTTCTGCTTCAGTTCGAAAATGATAATTGCCGTAGAGCCAAATCGAGCACTGGCCCTTCAGTGACCCGAAAGAATTGAGGACGGGTGAGTGTATTATCACTGGCACACTTGCTTACCAGCCTGGGCATGAGGGGACACAGCACGAAGGCTGGACCCGGCATTGATGATGGTCTTTGGGCCTCTGAAAGGTCAGCGTTCTGCCTGACCTCATTCCAGTCCAGTCCTTTTAGACTTCCTCTCTCAATGGCAGTAGTTAGACCTGCTAATGAGGACTTCAAAATGTGGTGGCAACAGTTGGAGCTGTACTGGACTGGGATGAATCCTTACCATGTTCCAGATATGCCTGGCTGTCCATAAAGTTATGCCATAGCAATAGATCTATGAACCGGGTATATTTTATATACGTGGACCAGATATCTATCCGTTTACCCGTAAAACCTGTCCCTATTGAAACAGTCTGCTTTCTGGAAGTAATAGTAAGTCTTTGAGATACAATTGTTTAATTTTTCAATACAGTGTGTCCTGTACAATAAAGGTGTGAAACCCAGTAGCTCCACAATGGCCTCTATGCCCTCTGTCATACCCAGGGGTGGGCTACATTTAATCATCTGTTAGCCCCTGAATTAAGAGTGAAGCTTGCCGTTAAGAGCATCTCACAGATTCATTGAAGGTTAAAACTAGCCATCAGCTGAAGAGATTCTGAAGGAGCAAAAGTTAATCCAGACCAAGGTAAATGTAATGTGACAGCAAGGATTCTCAGGAGATTACGTAATTGTAGTATCGCATATGTAACACAAAGCAAACCGTTTCCCCCTGGAGCCCTATACAGATGGACGCTTTTACATATTTAAGAGTGAAGAGACTGCCTTAACAGAAATGGGATCCATCCACTGCATTCATTTTTTAACATGTGAGGCCTGTTCATGGTTTATCCAGTAGGAATTGATAATACCTGTTCAGACTGTGCCGCCCAGCGGTGTGTTTGCATACATTTGCGATACAAATCACCTACACAAACATCTATAAATGTCATCCTGGCTTGATGTCAAATTCTCATCAGCTTTATTCTCATAAAACACATACATGTGTCATATACACACTGTTTTAGGTTGAAATCATAAAGGATATATTGGCATATAGACCAGAAAGATGCTATGGGGGGGACTGGAGGTAGAGGTGGTAGAGGTGGTGGTGCCAGGGGGTGGCCTAGTACAATCCCAAGTGGCTGTAATTCTTTTTTATTCTGTTGCTAATATTTACATGGCATTCAGGTGAGATTGAACTCAGAGAATTAAAGACAAGAATTCATATATTCATTATCCATAAAGGGATCGTGTATATCATCATCCAAACAGTGTAAAACTCTGCCATGTAATTTAAATAAACAATTACATAAGTTATGCAACAACCCTGTGGGAAAACTGAAATCATATATATTCCTGCTTCAAGATGCTTACCCATCTAAAAAAGACAAACCTGGCCAGAACTCGCCTCATATGTGATACATTTGCTACTGCAACATTTTATGATAATGCGGTGTGAGTCTTTGAAATTGTTTACACACATTGCTGTAAATACTGTTTTAGACTGAAGTGTGCCCCGATAAAAGAAAATGTGATGTTCTGTGTGCTCAGTCTCCCGTTTGCATACCATAGATTCATTAGAAGTATCATACATAAGAAACACATTTGTTTCCTCCACAAATACACAAAGTTACACAGCCTTTTCAACCCCAAAGTCTTCGCACTATGGATGCCAATCAGAAAATCTCACATACAGATTTTGATCTCAATTTGAAAGCATGACTGAAATCACAACCTTTTAAATGGTTCAAAGATGGTTCAGATGATTCAAGCTGTATAATTTGCATTGATCCAATTACATATTTTTGTAAAGCTTTATAGGCTACGGTCCACTCAAAGTGAGGGGAAAACAAGAACAAAAACCTGCCACTGTTTTAGACATGCCACTTACTTGTAATCCAAGTTAGTTATTGTGATTACAGACCTAAATTACCTGAATGTGAAAAAGCGTTGTTCCATATTTCATTTAGTACCATACCCTGGCACCGATTGATTCTATGTGGAAAATACAGATGAAAATACAGTACACTATCTTTTAATTGTTCTAATAACTTTTCAAAATAAGTTGATGGCGGAGTGCCATTCTGATCAGGTGTATTGTTTAAGGCAGTGGATGGTCTGAATATCTGCTTCAGGAAAAGGCTACATATGAACACTTACAGTGGACTACATCTGTAGACGTCTGTAAGAAGGGGAAGGTTTGACAAGGTCATTACAACTCCTCGCCCCACCCCCCCAAGAAATGTGATAAATCAGACGCTGCTCATAACTTGACATGTAAGTAAATATGTGTTATTTTGTGCTGTATTTATTGGTATACACATACGTGCTTTAGATAGTTAAATATTTTCACAGATCAAAGGAAAACAAAACATCCTTTATGCATGTAGCAGAGAAGCAGAGAGTATCGCTTGAAGGTAGGAACCTGAGGCTAACATAAATACAGCAGCAGATGTCTGCTATTTTTGTAACAGTAGCCTTATGTGATATTGGCAATTTGAGGCAGTTTGAAGGAAAACACGTCTGAGAAAAATTCTGTGATTGATTCATTTAGCACTCCCACTCCCAAGTTTATTTCTTTACTTTGACAATTTGAATTGTTACCAAAACTCTTAACTGAAATAAATATGTTTGAAATTGAGCTGTGTTCTTGAGGCTGTTATTTATTGATTAAAGTAATTTGATTTATGCGTCAGTATAAAGTGAACAGGCATTTGTTATCTTTTGCAGTTCCTGTCAGAGGGGGAAATACATGGATGGGGTTATGTTTCTTATTACTTTAAAATGAAATGCTGGAGAGACACTGCGATCTGTCGCCATTGAGTGTCCCATTTAAAATGCAGCAGAGATGAGGAAGGCATCACAGTTAAACAGCCATTCAGAATATCTGTGAATACAATGACTGCCATCAAAGACACAGTTTTTGGAAATGCAGCAAAGGAGATAAGAAGTGTTCAATTCGGCCGATAAGACGCTCAAATGCGGGGAACTGATCGTGCGAGTGGTGGATACGTGTAAGCCCTGTGTGTTTGATTTAAATTCAGAGACGTGCGAGTTCTGTAATAGTAACGGAGAGACACCAGATGGAGCCCTGTGAGCCCACTCGTAACCAGCAGGCAGCATTTCAACAACAGCTTCCTCCAGTCACTTCAATGCCAGGCACCATCAGATCAACACGAGCGCGGTAAAGAACACAGAGTTCTGTATGCAGCAGCAACACGATTAACCGTGAGAGTTAAAATATGCACTGTTGTTCTGTCCTCATCCAGAAACTCCAGCTTGATACTCCACGAACATTATCGCGGTATAAAAAAGAAATAGGAAAAATTATTAAAGTGAAGACAAAAAAAAGTTGTTATAAAAAGGGAAAGATTTACAGTATGAACCACATGCAGAATGGAATAACACTCCTCAAAAAAGCATTGTTTGGGCTAGCCCAGTCTAAGGTAGGCAGCCCCTGGGTGATCTTTCTGTCGGCACCAAGGAAGAGAAGAAGAGAAGGAATGGAGAGAGTATAATTTTTGAGAAAACACACAAGGGGTTTCTGAGCCCAGTCCAGATAAGAGAATTATGACAAGGAGAGTTTACAGCGCTGCTAGTCTGTTTATTAGCTTGAGTACTTCATTATAAACAGGAGATGGCTATGATAGCCTACCACAGTCAAAGTAAGCAAGGATAATGCCTGCTCCCTCCACCGTTTGGTAAGCATAGCTTTTGTGCTATTTATTTAATAATTGTCCATAAAATGAGGCAAAGACCAGAGGGTAAGCGGGAAAAAGCAGCTCACTAAGGGCTTTTTGAAAGATTGATAAATATGGTGGAATCTCAATTAGGCTTTAGAAGGAATGCAGATATTAAAAATTTGGTCAAGAATCTAATTAGCTGGAGGTAATTAAACAGTCTCACACGGGGTCATTAATCTTTTCTGTGGACCTTTGATGTTTTGCATACTGTCTTGCAGTCATTAATAAAATTCATAACGCTTTTCTTTGTGGTGTTTTATCATCACAATTTTTTGTAAGAGCACAGAGCAAGTGTCAACACATCACAAGGGCTCTCTTCAGTTCATTTACTTTTTATGCATATTATATTTAAAGTTGTACCATCCCTTTTTTTTTCGGTGTACAATTATGGGAGCAGATCAAATTAAATTCTTCTGCAAGCACAGCTCTTTAGTACGTGAAGCCCCGGAACGCTTCACACTCCCAGAGTGTGTGGTGTGCCATTGCCACAGTGAGAACCGAAGAAAAGAAAACAATTGTGTGACCATTGTGTCCCCCTTAATTAAATTCTACAATCCGGAAGTCCATCTTCAATCGCTCCCACCATAAATGTGAGGGAGATGTTGTGGCTGAATATACAGCTCCAAATCATTCCCTTCCTCAATAAATTCCAAAACAGCCTTATTATTAGTAGTAGCAATGGTAGTGGTAATAGTAATATTGTTATAATAATAATAATAATAATAATAATAATAATAATGAAGGGACATTCACCTATTTGTCTACCTTAAAATTTTATCAGTCATTTACATCAGACAGTACATGTACATTTTGAACTTTGGCTCAAAGATAGTTTGGAAACTTACTCACAGCTATGGATACTTGGAAACTTATCATGGACCTTATAACGTGACAAATAAAATAAATAATCTCTCAATTCTATCTGGAACACAGAGTAGCTTTTATGATACACTACATGTAAAGGATCATTTTTACCATTTAACAGTTACATTTCTACACATATTTTTATATTCACAGCATATATACATACACACACACACACACACACACACATATATATATATATATATATATATATATAAAATCATTACACAACTGACCAATTTATTTTTACAATATGTTCTACTAATTACATTTATATTTTAAACAGATGACAAACAGATGACATGACTGAATAAATGAATAATTATTTAGTGATTATTGGAGCTGTAAAAAGTGACTGAGACAGAAGGTCCAAAATTCTAACAAGCTGTTGTGGGGAAATTGTCAATCTATTTCAGACTCTTCAACTTTCTCTAAGAAATGGCGGAATGGACTTCCTGGAGTTCTATTTTTAACCTAGGCCACGAGAAAGCCTTTTCCACATGTCACAGAACAGGAACTCTCCCCCTGAAAACTCTCAGATTTTTAAATTGCAGAAAGGGCCAAACATGCCACCTCACAGTTCCCAGTCAACTGTAAGGTCATGCTCAGAGCAGCTGGGCATGGGAGAAACGCTCAATTCTGGAACCATTATATCATTTCCTGTTCTGTTTCCTGTCAGCTCTGGCTGCCAAAAAAACCTTTTAATGGGCAATTTCCAGAGGGCAAAGGGAGAAACCATGAGGGAGAGGTAGTGGTAAAAATGTACTATTTGCAAGGAAAAAAAATGCAGTTATGGGAATTGGACTAAAGAGGGCAGGATTAACATTGGATTTCATCGACTGGTGATGAAGAAAAAAAGTCATTTCCTATGCTGAAGCAGATCATATCCTTTCATTCGGTTCATATCACAGCTAACTGGATGTATTGCCAGTGTCCATGCAGTCCTGTGTAACATTATCGTATGAGAGACTATAGACTGTAAAGACCGTGTTGCTGACCATGTGAAGATTCAGGTCACCTGACAGGGCAATCTTTTTTCGCCTTTCGACTCTTGCATCAAAGTTGGGGTTTCATGAGATCAGATGCTCATTGGGTCTACGTGCTGACTGTTTTCTCTTAAATTCCCCATTGAAGTGCCGTACAGCATTTCTAAATATAACCTGGCTAATGGAGGGGATCCTCAAAGGCACGTTTCATCTGTGCGGAGGATATTTGGTTACCTGATAAACGCAGATTGTTGCTGAGAGCGCTGTAGATAAAATTAGAGAGGCAACACAAAAAGCAGAGGTGCTTATGTTAATCCGCACTTTAAAAAAGCACCAAATAAGATAAGCTCATGCCTCAAGGTAGGGCTTCGTTTTGTTGGGCTTGCTGTATGATTGGAGAGTATGCCTTTATCCAATCCTGTCCAAGTATGTGTCAGAGCTTTTGCATAATTCACACCTACTCCACTGCATGGTGACAGCATTTCCCCCCTGAACAATGTTGCTCCTGTTCATGGCAAAAAAGCAATCAACCCAAATGGAGAGCTAATGTAATGTAATTTCAGTGAATATAGTCTTCTCTTTTAAAATGTTGTAAGTCTTCCCACATAAATTTCTTAACCTTTTGCAGTATTCTTTGAAATAGTTTTAATAGTTAATAGTTTCAAATAGATTCTTTGAAATAGTTTTAATAGTTTTTTATGAGTAAGAAGTAATCGATGGCTTTAGCCTCTACTAGATACCTGTATTTTATATTTCTGTCATTATATTTTTGAAGTTTTACTGGGGGAGGGTATTCTGCAAGTCCCATGGTGCTTCCAGGTTTTTTGACTGTCAATGAGCCAGGATTATTCTGGAACTGCTCTTCAAAATGACGTTTTTCCTGTGCCCCTCGAACATTTCCTGATGAGGACTGCTTTCTTTGATTAGGAGTTCTGATTCAGTTCCCTCCAAAAAACAACCCCGGTGAAGGTCTACTTTGAAATGTAATTAAAAGTGTGTTAACAGTGGCAGTTAATAGGGAATAAAACAGTTTAAGTACAATGAAAGCTGATTAGACAAAATGTTGCACGGATAGATAATACCAAAGAACCGAGTGTGTAACCATTAAGATCCGTGAGAAATCCTGGCAGATCTCAGTTGCTCTCTTCCTGCTGAAAAAGGAGCTGGACTCAATCTGGACCAGCATAACCATGAGGGATGATTGTGTGATGTTAATCAGGCCTTTAAAACTAAATAAGCTGTAGAGTGTGTAAACACTAAGACCTAACTTTCCTGTACTTTTAACACTTTCCTGTCCCCACAATGTTAGAGCCCTAGATAAATAATTAGGGTTTTGCTGTGAGGTCAGAGGCTACACTGAATGGATTACGGGAAATGAAAAGAAAAAAGAGGGGTTAAAGGAAGTTAAAGTAACTGCAGGAAAGCTGGATAAGGTGGGTTTGCAGTTTGGAGGAGGGGATCTTTTTTTTCGGGATTTATCGCCTTTTGAAGGCATTTAAATGAAACACCAATGTGTGCTTTAGAATGAAACCGTTAAGAAACGATACATTAAAGGGAAGCATAGTGACATGGTATGTTCTAAGGGGCTTTTGAACTCTGATCGAAGTACTAAAGTTGAAGGCCAATGAAGGCAAATTAAGATAAGTTTCTCTATAAAAGTGATATGAACTGAGTTAATTTAACCTGAGGTTCAAGCATATCATGGAGTGAAACCGAAAAAATGAAATACTCCACTATGAATAATGTGAAAAAGGCCAGAATGAAATAAGGTCTTATCATCTAAACAGAATTATAATGTACTGTATATGTGTATAATTGACTGCAGGTTTTGCTCACATTTTCCACAGGGATGAGGATTACAGTTTGTCTTATTCCTTGTCTTCTTCTCTGCATGGCTATATGGGTTATACAGTCAGCCAACAGCTGTCTGCTAAACTCAGGTGGCTTTTGGTTTTCTGTGATATTTTGTTTTGAGACTAAAAACTATATATACTGAAGTGAGTGCCACATATATATAATTCATTGAGTGAAATAAGGCATGTACTGATGTATAAAAGAAAATAATAAAAACCTTACAGGGTTTGTGGACAATTGTGCTCAGATAATATCAAATCCTCTGTAATGCTTTCTCATTGTTATTGCGTGAGGCTCCTCTCTGACATGGTATTTCCCTCGTTCGCACACATTAAAACTCACATTCCTGATACTGCATTACATAGTTATTCTAGTATCTTAAGTGGCTTTTAAAGCCTTCCTGCAACTTATCTTTGGCTTTACCTTGTCACCAGCTGTAAACATTTCTTAGCAAATTTGCTCAAAGTAAATGAAAAGCCATGCATGTGGCAGAACTCTGAAACAATGCTGTGTTTATTTCCTCAGACAGGGAAGGACACAAATAACAAGCTTGTTTCTGTGGGAGACTGAAGTCCATTTCAACCAAACCTCAAATCTGGCAAATAAACAGAACACTCCACTAACATTCCAGGAGTAAATATTTTATTTCTTTTTTTCAATTTTAGCAGGGAAGATTTATTTTAATAGGAATCGCTTCAAAAGCTCTTCACACAGAATTGGAGGAGATTTGCACTTCTTTACGGACCACAGTGCATCTATTAATTATATCTAAACGGGCAAACAACTTTACCTTAAAATGTTCAGTAAGAGTACTGTGTGTCAGCTAATGGCATCTGTTACATGTGCCGTGAGATGCCATGACATCAGTAAAAAGGACAGCACAAGGTGCGTATCCGACACCATGACTTTATGGAAACCCTGTAAAGAAGAGCAAATGGTTGGCACGCGAGTCAGTCATAGAAAGCGAGGGGGTGTTACACCATATATTGCGAGAAAAAAAAAAAGGAAAGCCTAGATGTTTTTTTTTTTTCTGGAAATTTTACATAATATTCCGGGTGACAACATTAAAAGGGAGCTCTATTTCAACATGTCACCAGTTTTCTAAAATCCCCCCCTGAAGCACCAAAGCGGGTTTGCGGCTGTCGGAGTTTAGCCGGAGTTGAGCGCGTGCCCTCGGTGGGCTCTAATCAGTGGCCCTCCTCTAGCCGGGACACTCCCACTGCTCCCCGTTTCCCATCATCCCCCACCCCCTTGCCAGCATGCATTGCCAATTTGTCCCTCCTATGTGCAGGAATCACAGGCTTCATTTCCAACCTTGACACAAAGTTTAATTTGCTAAAAAGGGAAGCTACAAAAGCTGTAAATCTTAAAGGAGACACCAAGGTTGCAAAAGTTTTTTTTTTTTCTCCCTATTTTTATGGCTGTGCTGACACAAGGCTGCTTGCAGGAAAATAGCTCTTTCTGTAGGATGAACTGTAGAGGTCATGTATACTTCTACAGTATATTGAGTGTCATCACAGCTTGTCAGTGCTGTGAAGTTTGCTCTGCCCTGTAAAAGAAAAAAAAAAGAATGCCCCACTGTACATAGCATGTGAATGGTTTTGAAAGATGTTGGATCGTGCTCTTATTTACCTGTGTGTTCACACCTTATTGGTGTCACGTCTCCTGTGCCAAGTGAAAATCTTCCTCACATCCTGTTCTCAGTATGGGGTACCAAAAACATACAACGTGATTTGAAGGTCTATTTTAATTAGAGCTCTAAGGGAGAGGTCTCTTGCCTCCAAAGTTCCTCATTTTGTCATTAGTTTTTAAGACATGTCAATGCTGCAGGTTTTTCAGCTTTTGGTTCATGTTTTATATAAAGCAAAAGAATCTGCTGTGCATATGGGAATTTTGATGGCTTGATTTCTGTTTGAAAGTCGACTGCACGTCAGATGTAAGCAGTGTTGATTACCTTGCCAGTTTCGGACTATTTTAAAACATTTGTAAACAATGTGTGTTGGGCTGGCAAAAGGAGAAGTTTCCAAACATTCTCAGATATTCCTGAAATGGATAGCAAAATAAAATTCAGTTCAGTTCAGCAAAACATACAGTACACAAAGATGAAACTAATTAAAACATATTTCTACCCTCTGTTTTAGGCCTAAAAGGTGATTCTCAGTTTGGACTCACTGTAATTGTAATCAGTTTAAAATATGAGACAGTAATATGAAGATGATATATTAAAAGTGAACAAAGCAGCACTATGTTTTGTAATGTTTAGTCACTCAGTGCTTGGTCAATAAAATCTGATTGCAGCAGTAGAAAAATGACAATAATTATGGTAAAGTATGGAAAATATGCCACAGAGAGGGAGAACCGTTCAAGGCTTTTCCCTCTCAGGAAATGTTCATAAATTTGATATGTTAACTTTAAGCATGTGTGCATGTGCCTGTATAATACAGTTTTAAACTGTTATTTACAACTTGAACATAAAATGTATATTGAAGCTACATGACATCTGACAGAATGACATTCTTACAGCATTCAATCAATGTGTGTCCATTTTATCTTCTCAGTGGGGTTACACTGCAGTTTAAAGGAAAAGCATACTTCAAAAATGACAAATCAAACATCATATGATGTTAATATAAATTCATTGAAGAATCTTGCAGAATTTGATCTGAATGTCTGTACTGTATTTACATATACGGTGCAAATCCCAGCATAAATATTTAATCAAAGCAACTTCTTCCCATCCATGTTAAAGGTAGTCATAACAGTCCATTTTCGCAATGCCTCTAACTTCAGAGCACCAGACTTTTAGAGACTGTTTTGCAAACTGCAGAAAGTGCGCAGAGCTATCAGCATCCTAAGCCATGCACACAGTAGTTTTCCAAACAGTAATTAAAACTGAATAATTATTTCTCTGTGGTTCCAGTACAAACAAACAAAAAGCTTTTTGGTGAGGGCCCATGGTTAATATTTCCCAGAAGAATTTATTCAGTGGCTTCATAAAGCTCCCGCTCAATTTTATTATCTCCGTCCGCAGCCTCGGCCCCTTCTCCCTGCGCTGGCCCTGCTGGCTCCGCTGCCCTGCAGTCCTCCGCTCCGCGCTCGAGCTTTCAGCACATGAAAGTGGAGGCCCACTGAGATCGCCACGTGACCTGGATGTACCTTTAGCTCTGAAAGTTTCCTGACCTAATTACAGTAGCTCCAACATTACTGCTCAGATTTATTCATTTATTTATTATTTTTTTTCAAAAGCACTGATCTTGAAATAGACATGGAGCAGAGTGAGTTGGAGGGAAGGGGGTGTTTCTTGATGATTTCAAGGCTTTTGGGGGGCATTCGATGTAACCGCTAAGTTAATTAGCTGACTGCTAAGGCCATATGGATGTGAGCCAATGTCACATATACATAGGTAGCTCACCTTGCTACCTGCTGTGTAATTGCACCCCCAATTAGGACAACGGCATTTGAATTGCATAGGACATACATGTCTATTGGCCATTTCTCCCACAGCCCACTGCATCCTTCTCTTTTAAGGTAGTAAATTGAATTACACAATATGGACAGGACATTTAAACTTTATTGCCATGGTTGCTGAATCCAATTTATTTTTGGGATATATACACATCATAATTATTACTGTAATAAAAGTGTTTACATGGGGAAAACCGATTAAACATTATTGCACTTGAATAGGTCTATTTAAAGCACATTTCAGGACAGCAAATTCAGAAGTAACAGTTAAAAAGAGTGTGTGTGTGGGGAGTTGCACAAGATTAGAAGCAAATCAGTTTTGAATCAGAAGAACTGAGATCATGCTAAATACTGTATGTAGTGTGGCATTCACCTTTCTGTAAGGTCTGTTACAAGGTGCTGCTTATTGCTAGGTAACACTGAGGTTGGTGTTCAATAAGACACTCAATTAAAGTATACAACATCTTTGCAAGAAGTGTTACTTGCACACACCTGCTGTGAACTCTAAGAGAGCTGCAAATGATAATCTGCTCTATGGCGCTGTATTTTTTTAACTGAAAGCCCTGGTGCCATTTCAACTAGCACTGCTATGTGGTCTGACCATACTCAAAAAGGGGATTATTAAACATACACAAAATGCCGTAATAGATTGTAACATTTAAAGGATGTTTATTTCATATTTCTTTTTGTATATTAACCTCATTAGATTTCATAGCTTTATTTTACAAATTCACTAAATGAATTCTTGGTATAATGCTGAACAATGCATCTTCCCTTCAATACTCTAATGATCATCATTCAACTGACCTATTGTGTGAAAACCCCCTAGTAACTAGTCTGCATTTTGCATCTTGAATTAAAAACAAAACAAAAACTTTTCAACAAATTGCACCTAGCCTAACACATCAGTGGAAAAATGATTGAAATGGTGATGGAAAATATTACCGCAGCAATTGTCATCCTATCAATAGATGAGAGAGTGAGTTTGTGGGCTAATGACTTAAAAGTCTATCATCGGTTGTACTCAACAGGAACTTATACTGTGACCCAAACTCTGCAATAAACTTTGTATGATTTTCAAGCAATTATTGTGATGACTAATTGACCGCACACTGTCATGAATACTATTCTTATAATTTAACCCATTTCTCTATGAGCAGTTACAGCCAGACATTTTGGTGTCCTGTGCTGAGTGAGCAGTTAAGAAAATCATGTGACTGCAATTCAGTGATGGTTCATTAGTCGGCCACAGCTCACTTGGTGACCATAGCATGTGATTGCTTATCCATTGCTCAAAATCTGTTTTGGCATTCTGATGACATTTGCTTCACTTCCTGATGTATATATAAAAAAAAAGCTTCCAAGACAGCATGGTCAGCGTGACATATAGACCATCACTGAACTATTAGTATAACTAACTATTAGTATTCTGAACACTGTATACTGAACACAAAAAGTAACTTCAATTCACTTTGAAACCCATATTTTCAATCCCAGCACAAAACAACACTGTGTATGACATTTGGAAGAAATGGAATGCTTCATCCAACAGATTTACGTGTTCATATTACATATAATATCATTATATTTTTAGATTTATATTTAAATTTATTTCATATAAATTTACAGTAAATGAATTGAGTGATTAAGTGTTGCCACTTTATTGGTATCATTACATATGCTGCACTACACCATCTTCAGAGAGAATACAAAAATGAGAAGGCTCCATGAAGTATTTCGATACCATATTCTATACACTTATCATTAGTAAACAATGTGGCTTGGACCATGACCTAAACTGCAGTACTGTACACTAGTCACAAAAGGTGAGTAGGCCTTAGACTGCATGTCCTCAGTTGTTCTGACTTTTACCTCAGCAGAAAGGTGCTGTGAAGGGCATTTCTTTTTGATATTTTTCTATCTGGTTCTTTTCATGCTGGGACATGAACTATTTTCCTTTTTTTCCGTCCAGTTTTATTTGTACAATGCCTCAGACAAAAACAGTCAGTGTCAATCTGGCAAGAACTCAACATTCCCCGTTTCATTTTGAAAACTGCTCGCAAAACTTTAAAAATAAATAGTGGATGAAGGGATCTCAGCCCACCAGGAGGTTAATGATGTGAAACACCTTGATGATAACTGCCCCAGATTTATGCTGGGAGAGTCTGGCACCCCACAGTTCCTGGAGCCATACTTTTAAGTAAATGACATCCAGGTATAAAAAAAGACTAGATTTACACTTGAAACTGAAAGATGAATGTTGCTATGTACTGTGTGTGTTGGTAAATGACTGTGAGGGCGTACATAAAAACATGTGGAAAAAACTTTATTGATGGAAGGGACGCAGGAGAAGGACTGTAATATGGAGACCTACACCCAAGGAGAAGCTCTGCTTTAAGGGACATGCAGCATTAAAGTTTTGGAGGCAATGACCACCACTCCAGCACTCTACTTCCCAGAAGCACTTGAGAATGTCCATCACCTGGCTAAATGTTCTGTAATTGGTCAGGTGAGAGCATAAAGCAGAATTCAACTCTTTATCTTTCACACTCTGCCCAGAAGCAGCCTAAACTAGATTGTGCTGTGTGTAATCAGCCAGGTCTACAAGCCACACGTAAGATGGTGGAAGTGCCACATTTTGGTATATCCGGGTCCCGTCCAATGGAAAAAGGGCATATATGTTTAAATAGCCTTCCTATAAAAAATCATCACATGTCATCACCCACAGCTGATGGCCATGACATTTCTATTTTCAAATGAAAATAGAAATGTTTTTCATAGGTAGGCATTTGCTTATCATGCAAGTTAGAATAAAACACTGCAATGTTGTTAAGATCCTATAGTTTCAGTTTCAAAGCACCGCCGACCGCATTATATCTCCACTGTTATTCATTTCTATTCAACCTGTATCGTGAAGGCAGGCGCGTGCATTTCTGGTACAGAGTTCCTGCTGAAGAACACTCTTAAAGAGCAAGACAGAGCAATATGTAATAGAGGAAAGATCAACCGTACAGTCATGTCCTAGCCTTAGGCTAGAGCCGCGGATGTAACATAGATGGCAGGCAGGATTGTCAAGAGGCATGGATAATGATAGCTTTGCATGTGGGCACAAGGCAAACATCAAGGGCAGTGCATCACAAGGCTTAAAAGGGACTGGTGAGTGGGTGTGGAGGAGCGAGAATGATCCCCCCCCCCCGCCCCATCCGCCCCCCACCTCCGCTGATCCCAGCCACCCTCACTGCCGGGGCAGGTAACCTGGAACAAAACCATTACGTAGCCGGCTTTTGTCCGGGATTTATGAAATGTTCCAGTAAAACTGCTTCCGAATCTGGGCCTGCTCCAGCTGGGGAAGCCGAGGCCTGTCTGGAGACATGGGGCTGTGGATAGTCTGAGATGTAACCCAAAGCACACGTGCACACGGTTGACACACATGCAAACACATTGTGGATGGAAAAGCTAGATTAGCGCTAAATGTTAAACATATCACAAGCTTTAATTTTACAGAGCTTTGCAAAACAGAATGTTGGGCACTTTAGTGATTTAAATAACCACGTGTGCAAAAGCATTAGCACTTTGGGGAAAGAGGGCGTAAAACTGTTGGCACTCATTTGGTCACAGCCCTTCATTCACTGTGATGGTGTCACTGTGAAATTGTACAATTGTCAGTTCTTTTTAAACATTACCTTGTCAAGGATAAGTGGGGGAAAAACAGCTCTGAATCAGGAAGGCCATGAATTTCAGGATAACCTGAAGGATAACATCAATAATTATGGTTCATGAGAAGGAAGTGTGACCTGTAGCAAAGTTCAATGGCATTTCGTTTTCAGCGTAAGCACTTCAAGGTTTAGTCGTTGGCTTTGAAAAGTGATGGCTGTGCAAATGATGGAATGAAATCCAGCTTTAGCAGTGATAAAAACAAGCTGATGCAAAATCTATTTCTGCACTCTTGCTGTGTCAGGTTGATGGTTTTAATTTTAGATGTAATTTACTTTAGATTGCATTTGTCCATGCAAGGTACATTTGTCATGGAATATTTGTGTATAAAAAGATTAAACATCCTATTAACAAGATATCATTTGTAGACATTTTATTGTGCACACATCTAGCTATTTGTAGAAAGTTTACATCATTGTGTGCACACATCTATCTTTCTGTATAATGAAAGGAATTCTTCAGTGTATGTACTGCATTTTGGAATAGAAAATATGCCCCTGAAAGGATTAATGTCCACCTCAGTTACAAAATGCAGAATGACTGTCCAGATAAGATAGGGAAGGAGATCCACAAAGTACTCCTTCATTCCATCAAGTCTTCTGCAATTTCCTGGTATAAACGCACCATTCCATCAATGATTAATTAACTGGTGGTGTCCATACACAGTTTTAACAAGTTGACGCTGTTGCGTCCACTGCATTGTATGCCATCCTCAAAGCGTGAAATTCCAGTCATTGCCTTTTGCTCACCAGTAAGACAGAGAATTAATTTTTTCCAGCCTGTGCGTCTGTAGTTGTTTTAACTTGGAAATATTCAACCATGCAGACTGCAGGACAAAACTAAAAGTTTGATTCTAATCTAACCATGGGCAACTGCAGACCAAGGATTTTATTGGGGTTGATGAAATATACAAGGAATAGGTTTTGGTGCGGGGCCCCACCTTCAGGGAGCCCCCTTCCTGTAAGGATCTGACAGAGAGAGAACAACGTTTCTACAGCAGGGCAAGGGCATGAGATGCCACTCCCCCGGAGCGGAGCTGGTGGTGGCGTGGAGAAGGTGAGAGAAGAGAATGAAGAGCTGAAGCAGCAGAGAGAACATGGGTTAGTGACCCTTTACTGAATTACATTTGTGTTTATTGGCCGCTGAGAGAATGCAGGGATTGAGATACCCCGGAAGACACCTTGGTTGAACATCCACAAACCTTTTTTAGTTTTAAATTTTTACAGTATTTATTTTCTTGGCATATAACATTTCACAGACATCCTTAGCTATTGTCAGTATCCTCATAAAGGTTATTATGGTACATCTTTATTTCAAAAAATCAAATCAAGATTTGAAAGAGGTACATGGCCATTGGCAAAGCATATTAACATTAAATAGAAGTTTAACCTGGTTTTTGTCCAATATATTTGATGTTTGAATACCATATAATGACAGAAGATACATACTGTTCACCAAATTATTGTCTTGTTGGAAAAATGTTCTAATTAATTTTACATGGAGCTTAACTTGTGCTACCGTGCAAACATGCACTGTCTTGAGACTGTTGACATAATACAAACACTACATGTGAACACAGTTAAATATGATGGCTGCAGCTGAATTTGCATTTTCAAGCTCTACCATGGATGAGGAGACAGCTTGGATGAAGTTGTCTCTGAAATAATTGCTCCACAGGGCATCTCTTTTACCTGCAGAGAAATGATCTACTTGGCTTCTACAAATGACTGTATATATGTAATTTAGATGTCTGGGCTTATGGTGGGGGTCGGGGTGAGTCTGACAGGTTGTACTTCCCTAGAATTTGAACGACAAAATTCAGGTGGATGTCACAAAAGCATTTGCAAGGGCAGATGGAGACTGCTTGAAAGCCAATTTAATAACACATTATTATGAATCACAGTTACCAAACATGAGTGAGACATGATCTCAGTTTTTCCCTTGTTATTATGGTTGTCCAAACCATTTGCAAACAAATTTTGGGGACTTTGGGAAGTTATCTTATAGACATAGAAAAATGTGCAATAACAAGTAATCAACTTTAAGAAAATGTGGCCCACTTGTTAAGCAGCTCCATCCAAAATATACCATATACAGTATAGATGTACTGACATGATGAAACTGATGAGAGTAGTGAAAATGGTGAAAACAATATTACAGAATTAAGTAGAGTTAATTTTTGCTGAGAGGACATGGAAAGAGGAATGGCTGTTTTTTTTTTGAATATCCACTTTGTTTGCCAGTGGTTTCAGATAGGAGAATATGGAGAATACTATGTTTGATGGTGACTGTAGAATCTGCCAGATGTATGTAGTGGCAAATTCCTGCAGCATTTAAATAAAGAAAATGCACTGACATCGAAGGGCTGTGTTTAATCTGTCCCCTTACCCGATGGCCCTGTGTCTGCAAGTGGGCTGGTGAATTTATACTGAGAGAGAATCTCTCACATAAGGCCTAGCGTCTTGTTCCACTATGAAAACTACAGGACCTGAGCTCAGTAGCTGTGGGTCTGGCCTTTGGTCCAGAGCCGCAGCACATGACGAGATCATGCCCTCCGGAGATTCATGTCGACAGAAGATTGTAAGTCCTAAGTAACAGAAATGCCCAAGGCACTCCTTGCATGAGAAGGTGGCAGTCACTACAGCCTCTGTAGCTTGCTAGCTCCTTGAGTTTACCAACTCTTTTAGCTTGCTTTCTCTGCTAAACTCTGACAGGCTAATTTAAGTCTCATACAAAACCCACACCACTTGTTTAATCTCAGACTCTGTAAAAGTTTTGAGGTGTTTTCAGGTCTGCATAATTAAAAATGTTACCTCTCCATAAAGGGATGCCATACCATGGCTCATTTGTATGTTTCTGCTGCAGTTGAAATTCCCACAGGTGCATTAGTTAAATATCAAATCAGTATGCAGTGACCAACATGTTCCAGCTGTTAATTGTGTGGTTTATGCAATCATTTGTACCTAATTATGCAGATCTCTGTGCTAATTTGGGGGTACTAATAGTGAGGTTTAATACATCATATCAAAGGAACTTTTTGATTCAGATTCCAAGATGGGAACTGTAGGCTACTCATAAAATCCTACTTGAGAGAGTCAGTCTTGCCTTTTCTATTGCTTTTTTGGGAAATGTAGTAAACAACAAGAGATGGCAGGAATTGATGGCAGGAATCTCTTATTTGACATTTACATTTATTTATTTAGCAGACGCTTTTATACAAAGCGACTTACATAGGTTACAGTTCTTTACAATGTTATCCATTTATACAGCTGGATATTTACTGAGGCAATTGTGGGTTAAGTACCTTGCCCAAGGGTACAGCAGCAGTGTCCCAGCAGGGATTGAACCGGCAACCTTTCAGTAACAAGTCCTGCTCCTTAACCACTATGCTACACTGCCGCCCATTTTACAGCATTGTTTAAATATTAGAAGACCCCACATTTCAGGGACTTTCATTTATATTATTTATACGTAGTATGGTGAGATTTCTATGAGATTTTCTATGCTATGACAACAATCTTTTACAGCAACTATAGCATAGGACAACATTTGATATTGACTGAACTGTGCTAACTGCCTTATAAGCTTAAAAATTGACTAATTTTGGTTGTCAAAATAGTTAGCGTTAAACTACAGTTAAGAATAATAATGACCTGCCAGCTACATATTTTTATTTGCAGCCTGTTAGCTAGTGTCTTACATAGCTAATTTGCAAGGCACCTACATGAAATCACTGACAATTACATGAATTCAAAGCTTGCTGCCTAGCTATCTACCTAATAAGCTTGAAGTGTGATTATGTTTGCTAGCTATGTTGCTAGCTAGAGGGAACAATAAGGTTGACAATGGATAACCATTGCTGGCTAGCTGGGAAGCTTATTTTATTTTTGGCCACATAGCTGGCTCTGCAGGTGGCAAGCATGTATTGGCCCTGACCACACTTAGCTAGCTTGCTAACACTGCCACGCATTAGTGAACATTCTGTTTTCTGCTACTGACCCAGCTGACTTGAACCTGACATTAACCTAACAGTGGAATTCTGCTCACAGCTGTGCCAGCCTTTGCCAAAGTTGGCATGACGTACGCTTGTTAGCTAGCCACATAAAAACTTTGACCAAACTCTGAGCTTCCTACAAAATTGAACAGTTGAGTGAATTTGCTCCAAAATTTGTTATATCTAGCAAACAAGATTGACAGCTGCTTTCTAGCTAGCCAAACTTCCTTGCTAGAATAAAAATAAAATGTGAACACATTTTTCATTCCTGTCCTGATATGCAAAGATTCACCATTCACAGACTATGACATTTTCATGGCTAAACATCCTCAATTGGCAAAAAAATTGTGTGAATTCATATGCATAGTATAATTCGTATCCATGAAAAATGCTTGACACTCACGTAGGGGAAGTGTTGTTCTCTATATGTCAGAGGAAATATTTGCAAAAATAGGTCTGCCATCAACTTCAGCGACATGCCCACTTCACAAGCACTATTCAAAAGCAAATCCCATGTTTCCTAATGTGTTTTAATGATACAATATCATCTTTAAGAGTTTAGGCTTACTGCACGCAACAACAAAAATAATACAACTGTAAGTATTAACATTTTAACAATATGTTACACAAATAACATCCCAAGTCCTCGGTCACAGCTCACTCACAACTGCTTCCCAGTCACAGCCCATGTAACTTAGTCACAGCTCCCTCAGAATTGCTCTAGACAGCACCACACCTAAGTACGGATCACTCACAACCCTGTCCTAACCACACCACACCTAGTGTAATTTTTCTCTGGCTCCACTCACAGAATAAAAAAACATCATTCAACAAGCAACTACAATAGATGTTCACATATTATGTAGATCATCTATGTCCACATATATTTAAAAATGACAATATCCAATTGCATTTAAACACTGAACCATGTATACCATTAAGAATCTGACAAAGAGATATTGTGATTGCTATCTTGTCGACCGCTGTTGCTCGTCAGGTGTTCTGAAACACATTTCCTTATGACGTACAACACAACAGCAAAACTTATGGCATATTATGAAAAAATAAAACACTGATCTCAGAAAAGAATACAGTGTAACATCCGGCAAACATTTTAGTCTATCCATATTTCCCTGGTGACAGACCAACATACCACATAGCTTACAGTGTCTCCCTTTGGTCATGGCATATGCTTCTTAATGATCCAAGACTGGGAACTACCATGTTGTCATTTCCCGTGGGGAATGCGCTCATCTGTCGCGCTGAGTATTCAGACTGGGTGAGGTGCTCTGAGACATTTCCTAAACTCTTTAAATCTTAACAGTTTCCTGTGCGTCCCCTCCCTAATCATCGTCTCTTACTCATGGTAATGAGCTCAGCGAAGTGTTTGTTGATTTACCTTGCTTTATCATGGAGCATCTTTCGCATCTTTCCAGACTTTGGTGAACTAAGTGACTGAAAATGGGTGGGGCGCCCAAATATTTCTGAAGGACGGTCTTGAGTCATTTAATCCTCAGAGCGAATTGAGCCAAGGTTACTGTCATGTTTGTTTTTCAAATGCTCAGCATCTGACATTCCTGTTTTTCCCATGGATTGGCCCACAGCTTATTCTTTTTAATTTCAATTTGCTTCCTCTTTCTCATTTCAATGTTTATGCAGGACAAAAAAATCCTCAATTCAGTGTACTGAACCTCATAATATCTGCTGTGAATAGGATTTAATTACCTTAGATTATTGTTGCTATTTTGCGTTTCTTCTAGTGCAAGCACGGCTGAATAAATGACTTTCATCAATGTGGTGACCATGGGCCATATATGGAAAGCTTAATTAGTTTATGGGTCTCTCAATTTACATGATTAAGTCACAGGCCAAGTCTTATGATGATTATCTCATGATCATAAGTATTATTTTAACAGTTTTCTTGGGACCGGAACGTAAGGCATTGGAAGAGCTCACGTAACGTAGAGCAGTTCATCACAACTTTCTCATCTTATGCTCCCCATGACAAAGTCATTTGTGCAGTTTATTTATTTATTTTTCTGGTTTGGATGGTTGGCTGGAGAGATTTGCAATCAAGAAGATAGGTAGATAGGCTCTTCCTATCTGTTGAAGCCATGTTTCTTTTAAATCACTCATAAAAATATTTAGCAAGTTCATTCTGATCCCTTTCGACCTCAGAGTCCACAAAACTTCTATAGGGATAGACGTATGTTTAAGCTGTAGTAAAATAATTGTTCTGGCTCCAGTGAGCTCATCAAATTCAGGGAACAAGGGTAGTTTGTTACATATGTGAGCATGCTAAGCATTATGCTTGACTCAACTCACAAGAGACACCATCTAGTGGTTACAGTATGACTACGTACAGGTAACTACAGAGTTTTAGGTTCCTCAGGTTTGTACTTCGTAATATTATACTGTACCTTGATTGATTCAAACCTCACTGGAAAGGATAATCTTTCATTAGAGGACTTAACAAGTCTCACAAAATGTCATAAATTAAAATCCTGCCCAAATAGATGGAGTGCCTGAGGGCTGGATGGAAATGAAGCTACCTTCAGCCTGGCAGACTGCAGCCCCGTCGGCTCCTCTCAGCTTTATTCAAATCACGCAAAAGACAGTTCAAATAATCTTCACTGATTCACCAAAGGCTCCAATAAGGTAAATTTGACACTTAGGATGGATTAAAGAATTAAAATGTGCATATTTTATTATCTCTGATATACATTTACACTTTTGTTCAAACAGGCCACATCAGCCTCAGCCTATGTCTGTCCTCTTTGAATTAGGGTAAATATATAGTATAATATACATAATGATAACCTGGAGTGTCATTTTTCAGAATAACAACATACTAAAAAGTTGTTAAATCTCAGAGATGTACCTACACTGCAAATATACCCTTATTCAATAACTAATAAACATGCACAATTGCATAAACGTGAATGAATTATACATAGCACAGGTTTTGTCTTAGATTGTATGGGTCTCATAACATGTTCGACAAAATGGTTAAAACTAACTCACTAACCCACTAACTCTGCCCATTTCAAGTATAACGAACAGCCAAATCACACCCATTTTTGGATAAAAAAAAGCAATTCTTCCCAATTTCCATATGTGGTCAATGTAGCCAGCAAATCATTCCAGGAAAAATGTTTAATAATATCCCTGGCTATAGGTAGAAGCTAGCCACAGGTACTGGTAATCAAATTTTATACAGCATTCTTGTTATTTTACAGCTACTTTGCTTAGTTGGCAAGTTCTCATAATAGGTATGCCCACACTGACCAAATTCACAGATGATGGAACTTTATGAATACAGTACATGTTTAAATATTATTTTTCAATTGATAATGGTTTTAACCAGTTAACTCCTAACCATGCTTGAGTGGTATGAGTTTTGACTCCATCTTAACTATGCATTAAACAGGTGGTTAAACAGCTCAGAGTTGAAAGGAAATTACCTTCTAGCCATGCTATGTTCCCGTGGCTATGCACAGTTAGTCACTGTTTACACCTTATTCCCAATGAATATGCAAAAAAATCAGAATGGACAACAGGATTTAAGGACATCAGCTGTTCCATGTTGGGAAAATATTTGTTTCATCTGGCATTGATGTAACTGGAATAACTTAATGCATGAGCTCATGGAAGCTTACATATGACAGGATGTTTCTATAGTGCAACTTAAAAAAATTGACTACTGAGCCACATATTTGCTGTTGCAATGTGCCTCTGTAATGGTTACGGTTCTTATTGTTTTGTTTTGGGTTCATATTTTTCCTTTAACTGGACATCATGTTTCGTAATGAGACCACAGTAATTGACTCAGGAACTGAGTTTTACTGAGGCTACAGGAACATCGATGAAGTACAATGTTTCCTCAATCATTAACTGAATTGATAATGGTTTATATTCTGGGATCTAACACACCTCAGTGGAATCTTTCAGATATGAATGAATATTAACACATTTTCCATGATTGAGTTCAGAGTGCGAATTATACAATGGCAGGGCGTAAAGGGAACCCAGTAAAGAGCAGGCGTGTGCTTCTGTGAACTGAAGTCTTACAATCCTTACAGTATCTTGCTTGTTTAATGTAATGTCTGCGGTCTGTACATGATGATGAATCAAATCCATTACACCAGCTCATGGGGCACGTACCACACAAGTTTCAGCTTACTCTTTTTTTCGCACCAAAAAAGTGTTGGTTATCTCCTCTCCTCTTGCTCATGTTGACTCTGTGAATGAAATCTAATCTGAGTTCAATAAAGTAGTCATATATTTGAACTAATACAATTACTCAGCCTTCAGCTCATATGGATTTTAATATTGTCCAATTACCCAACCAGGTAAAACTCCTGAATTCCTGAGTGAAAACAAAGGGGGTGCCTATTATAAAAGCTAATATCAAAAAGAAAAAAGACTAACTAAACCACCACAGCCACACAAAAGACTATTAAAATGAAGTAATAAACTCTATATTGATGTCAAAATGTATCTCTACAACAACTCATTGTCTCACTGCTCATGACTGAGCACCAGTGTTAGCTAACATGAGATAATATGACATTTTATATTGGTAATGAAATGCCAAGCCAACACTGGAAATGAAAGGGCGCACTATCAGCTAGCTAACATTAGGTAAGGCAAACGTTAGCTTTAGCTAGTTAATGTTAGTTAGCTAAACTGTAACTTGAGGCAAAAATTAGAAATTAGCTAACGTTAGCATTCATCTGAAGACACTTGACACAATCTAATTCAGAAACTCTGAAGGTAAGAAAGTAAAGTGTATTAAACAAGCTAAATAACTAGCTACTTATATTAACTTACAGTGTCTCCATTGGCTTGCACGATGCATTGGAGCGTAGACTTTAATGAGGACGCGAGCCACTGCAATGATAGGAGTGAGGCAGGGAGATGAGACGTTCAACTAACGTCAAGGTTAAGAAATGGTATGGTCCACTTTAGGGGTGTCTGAAATCATATTACAAGATTCTTCCAGGCATGAATATGGGAAATATATTTTAATATTTACAATTACAGGTAAGAAGGATATACAAATGTTTTGACGCCCCCCCCCACCCCCCCGAATTTATTACTTGTTATTTTTACCTCTTGTGGGGGGGTCCAAGTCTTAATTAGGGCGGTCAGACCCCCCCAATCCCCCTGGTTGAGTTGTAGTTGAAAATTCCGTTTTACTTGTACACACGTACATTTTTGTACATTGACATACATTGACATGTCAAAGGTGAATGCAATTATTACTGTTTTATAATGATTAAAAAAGGTTTTACATGTGCAAAACCTACAGAGCCTCATCTCTCATCTTTGAACCTTTGAACATATAATAGTTTGAAAAAAAAACATTTTTATAAAAAAACATTTTTATACTATATTCTACCATCAATGTAATGCGAATGAAAGATGAAAAACTGATTTTTTTGCTTAGAATTTGACTGTTTGGCCCCCTCCCCTTCACTGTTGCTTTGATAACAAATGTACTGAAAATGCCACGAGTTTACAGAAGCCTCTCAGAGTTAGAGCTTTGTATATACCGCGGTTCTCGTTTTTCAAAAGCATTCAATTACTTGTTTTCCAAGCTCTGTAAATATTTTGTAAGGCAATTGGTTACAGAAATACAGCAAATGCCTACAGCCAAGCCCCTTTAATTTGGCACAATATGCCTTATTAAGGCAGTGGGGAAAGGGGAAAGCCGTGGTGGCCGTGCCGGACCCTCGTGGAACTGCCTAAGTGATTAAAGAATTACTGACCCTGAGTGTGTGACAGTCCCAAAAAGGGATCTTGTTTATCAATTATTTCAACATCGCAGAGATGAGGCTCGTGTAGCGTTTGAGAGGTTTTGTTTCATCTGTCTTCAAAGGGCTTTCTTTTTGATTTCAGAACGAAAAGTAAAGGTTTTCGCAAACATATGCAGAGCATCGGCTCCTTGAAGAAAGGGAGTCTTTTAGGATTCAAGAGCGTGTCTCTTTCTCTACCCTTCTTTTCCATTCTTTCTTTCTTTCTTTTTTTGAAAGGCACATCCCTGAAGGCCTATGTACACACTGAATAACCCTGTGTTTTGACAAACCTAGGTGGAACAAAATGTAACAAGCTCACTCTGTGTTGCGTATTTTGAGCTCCTTTCTCGGCTCTGACAGAGACAGCTCCGTGCCCATTTGATGTCTGCTCGACGGTCAAGGATAATGGTGCATCATGGGACTGTTGTCATCTTTGTCAATAAAATGGCCAGGGGGAGCCTATGCAAAGCTACCTTTGTACCCACTGTTCCCTCTCTTCTTCTCTAGACATTTGTAGGCCCCATGTCAGCTAGGTCACTTTATTTCAACTTGATGTGTCTTGATAATAGTATCATGTATAACCCAAAAAATTCTGACAGGCTATCCTTGACTGGTTCTCCTTTTTTTGCCTCTGTGTGTGTGTGTATGTGTGTGTGTTTCTTTTTTTCATTCATGTCTGCTCAATGTCAAACAAAGCTCTGAAAACTACTGATCATTTTTTTTTGTTTGGATTGAATTTAACAAGATTCCTGCTCTTTGATGTAATTAAGCTCCTGAGGGTTGATCTGTGCGCCGGAGTTAATTTTTCGAGCATTGCAGGGAGCTATCAGAGCACTTCAGATGTCAGACACTCTTTCAAGCTTCACGGCACCTCGTTCTGCGCTCACATAAAAGAACAAAACAAACGGACTGCCTAGCACCGAGCCTTGGTCTAATAGACCTGCTTATCTTGACGGAAGGGTCCCTCAGGCCTTTTTACAGGCTCCAAAATTGCCCACCTGTAGCTGAGGAGGCTTTGCCATATTTGTGAAGTCAGTCTCTGTTGAGCGAGCAACCTGTGTCACTTCCTCTTAATGACATGTCAGTGATATTTAGAATGGACCATTTACATTCAGCGGTGCCGGGCATCCACCTCCACAAAATATTGCAGAGACCATTTGTATACATGCTCTCAGCACTGCACGCAGGAAATTGCCATCTGGGACACACAATCCTTCAAATACGTGGAATCGTTAGAGGGCGTTCATCCTCACCCACTGAACTACAGCACCTGAACAGGCCCAGTAGTCAAGGAGAGAAATAACTTTTGATTTGACTGACATGTCGGTGGTGCTTTAAATCCGTTGACAGTCATCACTGTAGATGTAAATACTGTGATTATGTTGGGCATTACCATGGTACACTGATACATACATACATTATCTGTTTGCACAGAACAGAGACACACAGACTTTGCAGTGCGAACTGGAATCGAATTCTGAGGATACATATGTTTAACTTGTGAGTTTAAAAGAGCCCAGTAGGCATTTTATATGGAGTCAAAAGTCTGTGTCTGGCAGCAGCAAGGAGCTTGCTTGCCAGTCAAGATTATTGTACATAATATAGAGGGAGCATTGACTTTTTCCCCATTGCACCGTGAAACATTCCTGTTTGGACATACTTTCAGCAGATGTCAAAAACAACACTGCCAGCTAAAAGATAGGGGAGCCCAGGACTGTGATTCACTGACTAAAGGGCTGAGGTGACTTTGAAATATAGAAGCATTACAAAAAGGAAAAGACTCCCTCTCAGTGTGCGAATAGAACAATAAGATGTATTTATTGCCCATTTGAAGAAGGTTTGACGTGTCATCCAAACATGAGGCTTTCATCCTCTACCATATTAAACTGTCACAGTGCTTAACTTTAAATGAAGGTGACACATCAGTGATTCGAGTGTCACTAATAGCACTGTGGCGACCTGCTAATAGAACTAAAGTATGACACGTTTGCTTTAACTAAAACCTTGCTGTCAGATTACTTGTGACATCTTTACCTCTTTACATTAATATGACACTTGGAACAAATGCAATTTCTGGAAACAAGCCCGGCAATTCAAGGAAGTATAAAACAGTTGGAGCCTTTTGGGTATGTTTTATAATGAATGTTATAATGTTCTTCTTCTAGAGAGAAGCGCTGTGTCGTCAAATAAAAAGGTATTGGATGTCAACTGACAGGACATGCATATGAAGATTTTTTGGGTTTTGCATTGCTAGTTAAAGCTGGAAGACTTTTATGCAGCTCATTAAATACCGAAATCCAACAACTTATTGTGTGGACTCACTGAATAAGGAAAGTGCCATTCTTTCACTTCTAAACAGGAGTCACTCATTGCTGGTCATAATCAATGACCCTTAAATTTTCCATTGCTATCATTAATAGTACCATACACTGTTCACACCCATTGTGCCTGTGACTGAACAAGGCAAAAGTGGAATTAGCATTGATATTCTACTATATGAAATGTTGCCATGAGCAATTTTTGAAAACTCACACCCAAACCCAACAATAATTTGTGCCTCAACATGACACCTGGGGCCTATAGAGGTATTGTAGCACTTACTAGTGTGATATTACTTCTTTTCCACCGTAGAGCTAGAACCAGACCAATGGATGCTTAAATCAAAGTTAGCTGCCCCAGTATAGCAGCAGAACTGTAATATGACATTTACACCGATTGCTGGGTCTGTCTGGATCAATCCCACTGTTTACAGTAATAGTTAAGACTATATCTGTGATCCAAGGTTGAGGTTTTCTCCCAAAAACCTAACTATATCATACTTCTGTCTGCATCTGGTCGTTTGCTGAGATCAGCATTGTCAACATTATCTTCTCTGCCTGCCGAGGTCTACTGTCTCTGGACTGCTGTGAAGGCGAGGCAGCATGGTTATGCAGTGTGCCTACTCTGTCTACCACAGTGGACTCGGCTACTGATCAGAATAACAAAAAAGATCATAGAAAACCACTACAGAACCTGAAGTGAGCGCCCAGCCTGATTCCAGCTCTGCAATGGAAAACACTACTGTTTTCTTTATTTCTTGGCCATGCACGGTGTAGGTCTTGCCTGGTCTAACAGGATAGATTAGATTAGCTGTCTACACAGTGTTTTGGTGCTGGAGCTCCTACACCAGTGGCAGGACTACTGAGCGCATATCTTATGTGTATCTTTCCCACAAAGCACTCTGAATCCGCTGCACGTTAATGGCTCCATCCATCTAGATTTTATTGAGGTCTGCCAAAAAGCAGAAATATGGATTCATAGTGTAAACGTTTCTCGTGCTGCATTTATTCTGTCTCCACTTGTGCTTGAACTTTCCAAATTCCCACCCTCCACCACAGAGCATTACTCAAAGGCGGCATTTGTGTACTCTCATGTAAATGATCTTAATAAATGGTAACAATTTAGGTCACCCATGATTTAAATTTTCTTCAATAAAACATATTTAGTTCCAGAAAGTCTCCCTGATTAGGTCTTTACATTGGCTGAGCCGACAATGTACATTTCCAATTACCAGACATAGCTCTGTGAGGACAAGGGCCACTGCTTCATGGTGCACACATGGTGATTCAACCACACACCCTTTTGGCTGGAAACCCCAAACTGCAGATACACTTTCAACAATGATCAGTCTCTGTAAAACAATAATCTCAAAAAAAGCTAACTGTGAATGTGGAGTTTACTTTGAAATGGCAGTATTTATTCCTCACTATTTGAGAAAATAAACAGGAAAACCCTAAAATGCTAACAATTAAATCAGACATTTGATAATTTTGGCATCCAATCAAAGTGGCTCCTCTGTGAAGCCTACAATGTGATATGTAAATATTTGACAAGAGGAAAACATATATTTGAACAATTTCTATATTGCCCATCAAACTCAAAGAAGCAATTTGTCAATTACTTAAGAGGCATGAAGCAGGAAAACATTTAGTAGGCTAGAATTCAGAAACTCAAACACATTTAAACCTGAAGCACTTACATCTTGCAGGTTTGATTTATCAGTGATGTCAAATTCTGCCAGGAATTTCTTTGAAACTTTATTGATAAAATGCAAATTTCACAATGCAAATGCAGCACCAATTTATATTTGCCCCAAAACCAGTAAAACCTTGAGCCCTTCTCCTCTCCATTAAATGCACTTACTAATTGGAAAGTATAAAACCTAATTCTGGATTATAATTTAAAATATTCTAAAATGCTAATCAAGGGAATTGCAACCAACAAAAGGCTAACAAGACGGTCAGCCAATTACAGCGTTTTCTCGTCTTTGAAAAGCTCGAAGACCTGTGCTTGAATGCACTGGAGTTTCTTTTAAGGCAGGTCTGAGAGACACTGTTCAAGCTGTGAACATACAGCAGTGCCATAAAGCCCTGTCTGCCTGTCTCACAAATATGTTAATTAGAGTCCAGACATTCACACACTTAATTAGTGAGAAGCTAGGTTTCATTTGATTGTGGTAACCGTGGAAAAAAAGGTTTCAGTTTCAATGGAAATTTGAATATGGCCTCAAGGTGATTGTACGCATTGTTGGGATACTGTACTTTAAAAGAACTTTGTAGGCAAAAATTCACATGATCAAGATTACACTGTAATATGGTTTGCAGTACTTGCTTTTTGTGCGTATCCCTCATTAATATAAGTGTCCTTTATGACTGTGACTCTGTTAGATCAAATGTCAATGTAGCACTTGTTTGATTTATCGTAATATTTAAATATTTAATTATTTTTTCCACATAATAAATGCATGCTTTTATTACAGATAACCCCAAAAACTGAGAATTAAAAGCTGAGTCATGAGCTCTTGTTTAAGCCTGTAATTTATATTTGCTGTAATACTTGGTTCAGTAATAATGTTGGTGGCCAAAGGGCTCTTCTAGGATGGTCATATTCAGGAAGAGTCTTGGGGGATCCTTCTTCTGCGTGCATTGCTTGTGACATACAGGACACAGGTCGCTTTCTCTCCACATGCAGTCTTGTAGAACAGTCATACTGAATATGTCATGGGCACAGCTCTCCAACGACTTGCCATCACATTATCAGGAAGTCCCAGATATAAGACCGCAGAGTCAGGGAGCTGCAGTACCTCAACACTGCAGCTCTCAGCACAACTGAGAGCAAAAAAGGCACCCATACCTTTTATCCAGCCATCACATCTATTTTGAGATTTTCTGCAACATTCTGCATTTTCTGTTATGTAATTTTGCTGTGTAGTTTTAGTCTCGGTTTAGACAGTTACTAGTTTGAAGTCTTTCAAATTCATACCTCAGGCTGGGACAGTCATTGTTTCTGATTTCTACTGATTCAGGGTCCACCAGCTGAGGTTCTGACAATCCTAACAGGGTCACAACTATATATTACCAAATTTGTTGCATTTGGATAATGTACAGTTAAGTTTAGTAACTACTAAACATGTTTTGCAAAAAATACTATTTTTCACATAATAGGTCTGAATACAGAATTTGATTCAACATTTTACATACTAATTCAATACAATGGGGCACAGTATCAATTTAATTTGCTCAATATAAACTCCAGTCTCCTGCACAAGCATAAAGAAGCTTCCATTTTGGAATATTTTATTGGTAATGTAAATCTTTCCTTTCTTCCTAAAAAAGCAGCTTGGCATATTTATAGGTGAACTGTGTTCAGTATTTCCCATTCCTCTTGAAAGAAAGATAGTTCCCTTGATCCCTTACACAAATACAATGGGCTAAATACGAGGTCTGAAGGACTAGAGTGATTTTCTGAAGAATAGGCCAAAGGCACACAGCTGCTTCATAACTGAACCCTCTGAGTTCATCCTGATTAAATAATAGACACCATTGTGCACTGGCTAGTTTCATAAACATTTCCTCTATTTATCTGACAAATACCTTTATGGTGTTTTGCTTTGCATGACACGCAGAAAAAGCAATTCAGGGAAAAACGCTTCTCTGAAATGAAGTCTTGGGGCTTGCTTCAGGTCACATTAAAAGATCCCAAATATATACTGTGGATGAAATAGATAAAGGTAAAGGTAAACTATAGAATTGACTCTGGAGCTGGAATGTTATTTTTTCTTCCTGGATTTTGTAAAGATTAAACAAAATATAGTCCACAAACAGCAAAATGAGTCTCAGTGGCTCATTCATCTGACAGTTGTTAGATACATATAATATGTATAAAATACGTGTGTGATAAGCTGAGACAATATAGGTTTATGTATATATATATATATATATATATATATATATATATATATATATATATATATATATATATACAGAGAGAGAGAGAGAGAGCCAATGGAAATTCAGTGGAAAGCTTGACATGCATCCAAAAAAGTCCCACAAAGCCATGTAAACAATTTCATTTTTACCAAGTGCTCTTCTTGCACAGATGGAGTTCAGCCAAGGCTTCAAGGCATCTCTTTCTGTGCAATGGTACCACAGTCTTACTTTTGTACAGCCAGGGATCTTTATTGTATAGATGAACTACCGCAAATCGTATTTACTGCTTGTCCAGTTCCCTGAAGCACTGGTGTTTGCAAGATTAGAAAGATGTGCACACTTCTCCCAATAACATTGCTGCTGAATTCTTGCCATTTGTAAACCATTTGCACATTGAATTATTTTATTTCTCTTATATTTTGATATGGTGCAGGCAAACATGCATGCAGGTGAGCACAAACACACAGATATAAAGAAAACGAAAATACATGGAACAAACATACAGTTGGAATGAATCAGTGTCCAAAAAGTACTAATAACACAAAATGAAAATAGAAAAAAAAAAAAGTTTTCCAAAAAAAAATGTTTCAACACTTCTTGGAGTAGCTTTAAAAATGCAATCTATGGCCAGTGTGACAAACACAGGGGTTAATTTTAACAGTAAAAGGTACCCCATGCAATATACATAAGGGGACACGGGCATTTCAGCCCCTTCAAATGATGAGGTCATTAGGAATTGAATGGTACAGTCGCTGGTAGTACCCAATCAGTTTATATTAGAACTGTGCAGAAGATATCCAGATGTGCAGCATAATGAAGCCAGCGTGTGCCCTGATAAATCCTAATGCCCAGCTTTAATTTAACCTAAGGTGCTCCCCGACTAAATGTTCCATTACAAGCGATTAAGTTTACATATGTTCCCCGTTTTTTCCCGAAATCCTGCTTTCTTGGTTGTGTGACACTCCGAGGCTGTAAAAGGAGTATGGGTTCTGCTTGGGTAGTGACTGCCAGACAGTCTTTATTTTTTCCCAAACACAGCCTGCCGCAGCGAAATGAAGATGCATTGTGCGAGTGAAAATGGAACCGTTCGACGATTTTCAACTGTTCTTTGTTTCTCTCAAGTGCTTCTTTGGAGAACAGCATTGTGTGTGTGAGTGTGTGTGTGTGTGTGTGTGTGTGTGTGTATGTGTGTGTGTGAGTGAGAGTGTGTGTATGTGTGTGTGTGAGTGTGTGTGCATGTGTATGTGTGTGAGAGAGAGACTGTTTGTGTGTGTATATGAGTGTTTTTGTGAGATATCTTTTTGAATGATTTTTTCAGGTATCTGTATCTTTGTATGTTTAAAATTATTACATATTAAAAACATGCTGGGACCAGGGTAAGTTTCATATGTTCATGACTGTTCAGGTACCTTCTTACTGTACACTTCTCAGCACTGTTATTGTTGCATCAGAAAGGAGCTATTTATCCTTCATTAGTAGCTGCCCTCCAGAAAATAACAAAATATCAACAGCAGCAATCTTTTGAGGTAGTATATCATTATTGTTTTTCATGCTGTAAAACATGCATTTAAAACATGAGGAAGATTATTCACTATCTACTGAAAAGAAAACATGAATAACTTTATTTAGCCCAATAGAATGAGCAAGCAAATGTAATATAACAGGAATACTGAATGAAATAGAATATTATCAAAGTATTCATCAGTGTTTTTTTTAGCATATCATCCTTTCAGTTGCTCTGTTATGTGTGTTTTCAAATTCAATGATAATTAAGGTAAATGTAACAAGCTCTTCACTTGTCATAATTTATCACCATTTCACTGAATGGAATCTGTTAAGTTAATCAATGCCCACCATATATGGAGAGACATGATTACTTGGCTTTAATATATAAGAGTCATGATGTTATTCAATAGATCCTATTCATAGTATTAGAAGCAATATGATTTATTCATATATTGCTTTTTTACAGTCTCCAAAAAAACCAATTTAAAATTATACAATTATTATGTGTTCTCAGTCATTCAGCTGTACAAATTTTAAAAAATGAATAAATGCACAATGCACTCTAGCAACATTTAACATACTGTATAATAGCAATTATTTTTCATCGTACAAAACAGACTTTGGTTTGTTACTGAAGTCAAATTTGCCAAAGGCTAAGATCCAGCATTCTATGATCCCATAAATCTAAAACTAAAAAAAGAACATATTTTCATTAGACTTTACTGGCGATACCAGGGTTTGATCCCTCTTGCCTTGGGCTAATGAACTTAAATATTATGAATTCAGTGATAAAAGGAATGGAACTACATAACTTTAGAGATATGGCAACACATTGACTAAGTTATACCTCTGAGACTGCTGTGCCTTGGCATAAAAGACTAACAATGGCCTTTATTGAAACTTCATGAAACATCTCCATAGTTCTCCTAAGATATTATTCCAAAGATTTATTTTCTACAATATTAAGTGTGTAATGGAACTGATGGAACCTATCTTTTTTTCTGCTGGGGAATATGCATGTGATGTGATTGGGCAGGATTTGTGTCTGTCATATTTGGCAGCAATACGGCGCAAGTTACTTGCACTTGTCAAATTGCAAGGGTATTTTACTTTGATAGGGAGAAGGAGAGTGGAAAAAAAAACTGCTGTCAGCTATTCTTATATTAAATATTAGAATTCTCATTGTTATGAGGACTTGTGCTAAGAAAGCATAAGCTTCTTGCCTTATGAATTTTAAAAGTATTTAAAGCACTGAGTAGATTCTTTTTTTGGGTGGCCTTAATCTTTCATAGGTCTTTGAGACAGGTAAAAAGATAAATGTACTAAAATGATTGCACTGGAGAAGAATAGTCATTAAACCTGCTCCCAAAAGGACTTGCTTGCTTATCGTCAGCTGAAAAACAGCACTTAACCCAGGTTTCAGAGGAGCTGGAGAGGTTGCCGTGCCAGCTGGGTAATGCATAGATTATTTTACAAGTTTGGCTCCACTGCCAATTGGATTAGACCGCATCGCACAGGCCTCTGCCACATTGTTTGACAGCGTTCAGTATATACTCGACACCGAGAGCTAGAGGCTGTGATGCACCTATTCGTCTAACCTGAAAATTAGTCTAAAGCAATGGTTCCTAATATATTGTTTAATTGTGTACGCCTGTTCAGATCAATGGTCTGTGTCCCACTGCCGTCACCCATTATTCAAAAATGTGCAATTTATCCCTAGTGCCCTCTCAAGATCCAGCAAGCACCCCTGTGCACTGCAGTACCAGCAGCATGGTATGAGAAGCAGCGGTTTAGCGCATAATGATGGATGCCATTTGCAAGCGTAATGGTTTATTAACTCAGGAAATAGGTTTTTTCTCTTAGATTAAAAAACACCTATGTCTGAATCTTTTTTTTTCTGGGAAAATATACTGCAAGCATTTGCTAATCACAGTAACGTGGTGAGTGAGCATCAAGCTAAAAGCAATGCACAGATATAAGCATGTACAGGCCATTGTTCTAGCAGACACATAGACCGTAAAAATATCCCTTAAGAACAACATACCTACATCATACTAATGTGTATATAGAGACCAATAATGATACCTATCTTATAGGGAATTATATTGACCTTGTGCCAGTTAAAATGCGGTGTTTAGTTAAATGTTTAGCAAACCATGTTTTTTGTGTTTATATAGAGACCCGAGCCACGGGGGGTGACCCTGATAAGCCCTAATCTAAGAGTAAACCAAACATGTGCACAAGCTCTTTTGCCAAGTTTTACAAATTGATTTTGTACAAATTAAAAAATTAGCAAACCATATGAACACTGCTCTATACCTGTGTGCTTACTGCTCCCGTGACATACTTTTAATATATCCAGCCATGGATGGATAGGTCCCTCTGTATAACAGTGTCTGGCAAATAAGAAAAGAAGATAATGATATGTTATGATTTTTTTTTTTTTACATTAGAAGTATACTTACACTTTGTTCAAATTATGTTACAACATTCCATCAAATAAATTATTCCTTGATCAGGAAAGTCTGACCATTAGTTCTCAGTCAAGCCTTTTCTGAAGATTTTTATGTATGAGTATTTTTTTTCTATCCACAATGTGTTCATATTTTTTTATTTGGAGTTTCCCTGACTGTCCAAATGGCAGCAGCCATGCCACCCCCCCGCCCCCCCACCACCACCACAGACAAGTCAAGAAACCCAAGGCAGCCTAAATGACTCAGAACAAGCCTGCCATACTATCTAATGCCTCTGCATGCAGTGATAATCGGAGTAATTACTTTGAACTCCATCACACTATGACCCATCTGCTGCATTTAAGTGCAAGCTTTATGTTTTACTGCAGCCAAATGGATCCTCTACTCGCACAATGGCAGGGACTCAGGGGTCTATTTGATCAATAGCGAAAATTTTAAGCCTCAAAAACCAAGGACATTTTGAAGGTATTTTTAATATTTTAAGACTTTTTACATTTGAATGAAATTTGTATTTTTTTTTTCCTCAGACCTCTTTGATTTCCTTCCCCTCCCACTAACCCGCAGCTGTGAGTGAATTAGCTTTGGGTAAAATTAACGGAGGCGTCCCTCCAAAGCCGTTTCTCCATGCACTGCATTGCTGTTTCAGTTAGATCACAGAGGGCCCAGGTCAAGAGCAACTGGTCCGCCAGGGCACCCCAGGGACGCCTCGAACGCTCCACTGTGGGGTGACCGCATAACTCTTTAATTCTTTCTTCTGTATTCCCCTCTGTGTCCGGACAAACAGAATGGGTTGATAGGTCTATAATGAGGACCCTGGTCCGAGGGGACCGAGTGGTGACTTCCAAATTCATTGCCCTTGTTAGCCATGTCTGGCTCAAAGCGCAGTTTTTACAGATGTCAGTAATAGGGCTTTAATAGAGATCCATTACCCTTAGGTTAGGAACACAATGCTGTAGCAAAGTGTCTCTTAAGATTAATCCCCACCGCCCCCACCCCCATCCCGGCCATTGAAAAAGCACTGTGCTTTCTCCCAAAATTGATTATTCCCACCAATGCTGCTGCTGACACCGAAACATATTGCCAAAAAAGTTGAAGCGTGGTAATATTACGGCACAAGATTAGGATCTACAGTACTTAACCAAGTATTACAACAAGAAAAGGGTAAAGGGATGGAAGGGGGGGGGGGAGCACAGTGCAATAGAATAACAAATCACACGACGCCTCCAGGACAGAAGGTAGAGAAAAATGTCAAATTAATGAGCCCATAAAAACTTGCTGCAAATGAAACGTGTAAATACATTGATCTTTTCTTCTTCGTCGTCATTTTTTTTTAACTCCTCCACTCTCTCTCTCTTTCTTTTTCCCTGTCTTTCTCTCTTCCTCACCAACCAAATGGTTTCCTTATGATTTTTACATCGCAGGAGGAAGGAAAAAAAACCTGTTCTATTTGCACCAGCACAGCTTCTTAGTAAACACTCTTCCTTCTTATCTGCTCGCTGCCTTCTCCCTAGGCTACAGCAGATTTTTCATTTAGCTAAAAGCTCGGTAAGAGGTCTATGAGAATGATAATCCTACCACAGGCCGCAGCTGGCACTTTCATGGCGCGGATGATTAGTAGAACGTTTTCCATTCGACCTGGAGAAATTCTCTCAGTGGGAAGTTAACATCCGCTTACTGTCTTTAGCAGAGCGAGCTCATCAGTCCCCCATCTGACACCCATGAACAGAGGAAACTGCTTTAATAATGGATGGATGGGGGGGGGGGGGTTAGAATTTGGCTCCTTAATAGTATCAGTTGTGGGTGTATGGGTTGATCCCTTTGACCTTGCGTCTGATTTTTAATTGCCTATATCTGTGCTCCAGTGCCCCGCGTTGAAATCATTCTTTAACTGGTACACCGGGACTAACCTATACGCAGGTGTGAGTACAGACTCCCCCAGCCGGAATTAAGCTGGTGAACAGCAGAACAGGTCCTGAATGCGTTTATCTCATTTGTTTGACAGGTTTAAACATTTATTAAGGTTTCAACCTAATTCCCTCAAGCAGGTGTAAGCTTTGATAGAGGTTTGAATTATCCAATCGAGCAGATGTGCTCATAATAATGAATCGGAGCTAAGCTTGTGGAGAAAGAAATTGAATAAAGCGCAGAAATGTTTCTTAGAGTGATCTGCATTATTTTTCAGCATCATCACAGACAAATGCAAGAAAATAACATGGTTCATATTTTATAGAAGATGCCTCATCTGAGTTTAAGTCACCTTTGTGTAGTGAAAAACCATTCTGTTGAGGTTGAAAATAATCCTTTTGGATTTGTACGTTACAGCCCTATTGAGTTCCCGCATTGCTTGGGTATATGCAAGGAGCCTTATTCACCTTGTAAGAATACTTCAATTTCTGTGTTAGTATGCAGGATACCACAGTATTTTACCTTTTGCCCATTGCCCCCATAGTAATAACTACATTAAACATGGATGTTACTTTGTAAGTGCCACTGTATCATTCAGTGTCATGTGGAGCCAATACTTTTTGCATACAGAACTCTATGCTAATATGAATGTGCAAAGTACATAAAGTGACCTGCTCATAAGAATAGCTAATACTCAAAACCAATGCAAAAATCTGGAACATTTACTCAGTAATGTAGTGTAATACTACTTATTCAGCATGTTCAATAATTATTTTACAGTTGTCATTGCATCACTTGGTGTTCCTCTTTATATCCCAGGCCATATAAAATGTTAATGGAAGACCCATTTTCCTGTATTTCCTCCCTGAAAATAAAAAAAAAAATACAAAAAAGAAAAAGAATAAGCCTCTTCTGCAGAGAAACATACTATGTGTGTGTTTGTGTCTGTGTGAGTGTGTGTGTTTGTGTATGTGGTGGGGGAGGGTGGTTGTTGTGAAGGGGAAATTGAGAAAGCAAAGAACACCCCCCCCCAACAAAAAAACAAAACACGTATGCTCGCATACCTCTACGGTAGAGACAAGAGACACTGCACTCACAAATTCTCTCTGCTGGACTTTCAAATACCACTACTGTGCACAAAATTACACAAGGTTTCAGAACTATTTACACTACCATTTGTCTGTGGTTGTTATGTTTGTGTACACTGTGTACACTGGCTTCAGAATGGATTTCTTCTGGAGAACCTGTTTGTAATAACTGTATGCTTGAACATATACAGCACATTCATTGTTGTTTCCTGAAAACCGTAAGAATTCGGTCAGGAATGAATTCACTTTTGGCCTACTAAGAGTTTATCAGACTGAAAAGGTGAAAGGGTGGAGAGATGTTCTTTACAATCAATACATCCACTATATCCTAACTGGAAACACCAGTGGCACAGTGTTGAACTTTACCATAACAAATGACTATGGATGGAAACAATCTTATTAATTATATGAATTAAACAGAACTTGTTTGTACTCACTCGTGGTAGCTGTTTTGATTTTAAAAAATCTGAACAGACCCCTGGCAATTCAAACTAATATTGACTGCACGGGATGTCTCTGAATGATGATGCTTTTTTGTTGTTGCCAGCTAGGGTCTGAGACAAAGCCCTGAGGGCAGGGGTGCCAAGGGCCGAATTTCCAATGACTGCATTATAGTCCAGGTCAAAACAGAAGTTCATGTTCTGTCTAGACAGCATGTGAGCCAAAAAAAAAAAAAATCATTAATATGACACATTCGTATAGTGTCACTTAGGGCTTCATTCAAAGCAAACAGCAGACACACTCCCTTAATGTCCAATACTGAATTAAAGACAGTGGTCTTTCTGTCTCCACAGTATTCATATTTGTACTGTTTCAATAAAAGATACAATGAAGTATTATATATGCCAAGGGAGGAAGGGGAAGGGGAAGAATTTACATGTTTTGATCCACAGGTGCGTGACATGATTGCACTTTCAGATCAGACAAAAAATGGTGTATATTGTTTTAGTCATTTTTATCAGTTTGCGTGTTAGCCCTCACGTAACACTAATCAAACTTTCTGGTGTATAATGTGTCACATCCTAAGTTCCAGAGCTGCAAAATCAGGGCCAGACCTCTTTGCGTTGATTGAATCGGCCCCTTGAGAATTGATTTCTTATTCTTTTCAGCTGTGAAATCTTGTCTAGCCACATTTCCTAATTCATTTCTGTACACTAAATAAACAGATACACATAATACTGTATTTTTGCATGAATGCCGATAATTTCACAGCATTAGTCTGTGAGTGAAATCATTTCAGCATGGTACTGGTTAAAAAAAAATACAAGTTGAGATTATACATCAGGGCCCTGGTTGAAGTGGTAAGAGCTACAGTAGACTCTGCTGCCATCTGGATAAGTCCTTAGCGGTTGAATATCGCACCTACCAGGCAGATCGAATATTAAACATGAAGTGCCAGATCTTTATATGTTTTCCCAGTTCCAAATAGCTTAGGATTATTCCCTAAGTTAATACCTGTGGAGGATGTAAAGCCTGAAGGATGGGATTACTTAAAATGGCATTTTTAATGTGTGACACCCTAATCACAAGAAAGAACAGGAATAGTGCACCATTTAACTTTGACTGGGAGGAAAGAGTTGGCTCTCTTGAAGGCTTACCGTCCGTATGACTGAAACCTGCTGAATCGCTAATGACAATGGCACATTGTCATGGCTGAGAGGGGATGGAGCGGGGCGACACAGGAGGGAGAGGGGGGGATTCTGCATGGACAGTGAATGGGGTTACCATGGCGCACAACATCCACAGACTCATGCGGACAGCCTCTGTCACATTTGGACAACTTTTAGACATCCAACAGATGGAGTAATACGCTATATAGCCAAAAGTACGTGGACACCCCTCCTAATTATTGAGTTCAGGTGTTGAGTTCAGCCACACCGACTGTTAACAGGTGCACAAAATCCAGCACATAGCCATGCAATCTCCACAGATAAACCTTGTCGTACTGGAGAGCTCAGTGACTTTAAATGTGGCACTGTCATAGGATGCCGTCTTTGCATCCTATGACAGTCAGTTCGCAAAATTTCTGCCCTGCTAGATCTTCCCCGGTCAACTGTAAGTGCTATTATTGTCAATTGGAAGCATCTAGGAGCAACAACAGCTCAGCCACGAAGCGGTAGACCACGCAAACTTATAGAGCGGGGCCGCCGAGTGCACATAAACACCCCCTATCCTCTGTTGAATCGCTCACTACAGAATTCCAGACTGTCTCTGGCTGCAACATCAGCACAAGAACTGTGTGTCAGGAGCTTCATGAAATGGGTTTCCATGGCCGAGCAGCTGCACACAAGCCCAACATCACCATGCACAATGACAAGCGAGTGGTGCAAAGCATGCCACCACTGGACTCTGGAACAGTGGAAACGCGTTCTCTAGAGTGATGAATCACGCTTCACTATCTGGCAGTCTGATGGACGAATCTGGGTTTAGCAGATGCCAGGAGAACGCTACCTAACGGAATGCACAGTGCCTTACAGTAAAGTTTAGTGGAGGAGGGATAATGGTCAGGGGCTGCTTTTCAGGGTTTGGGCTAGGCCCCTTAGTTCCAGTGAAGGGTAACATTAATGCTACAGCATACAAAGACATTTTAGACAATTGTAGGCTTCCAAGTTTGTGGCAACAGTTTGGGGAAGGCCCTTTCCTGTTCCAGCATGACTGTGCCCCTGTGCACAAAGCAACGTACATAAAGACATGGTTTGACGAGTTTGGTGTGAAGGAACTCTGGTGGCCTGCACAGAGACCTGACCTCAACCCCACTGAACACCTTTGGGATGAATAAGAACACCGATTGCAAGCCAGGCCTTCTCATCCAACATCAGTGCCTGACCTCACAAATGCTCTTTTGGCTGAATGGGCACAAACTCCCACTCCAAAATCTTGTGGAAAGCCTTCCCAGAAGAGTGGCGGCTGTTATAGCTGCAAGGGGGGTGGCACTCCATATCAATGCCCATAATTTTGGGATGGGATGTCCATTAAGTTCATATAGGTGTGATGGTCAGGTGTCCACATACTTTTGGCCATATAGTGTAGCTGGCGATGGTCATGATCAGACGTATGTTCCAATCTGCACTTTGCAGAAGAGTCCTCTAGAAACCCCCACACAGGTTTGGTAAAAGTGTGTTACTCTGCTGTCGCAATTCTAAGCAAAGAGGTGGACGTGTCCAGGAAGGTGCATAGGGCTGACATTAGCCTTATCAGTAAAGTACTTCATTTTACATGTATGTTGGCATCAGTACTATGATTGCTGTACTATGCATCAACAGAAACACACACCTGTGCTTTTTAGTCTGAGTTGCTTCTGGTAGCAGACACATGAGAAACTAGCCTGTGATACTAAAAAAGACACCACCCCAGGTGCATGTGCCTGTGTGTTACAGAGATTACCAGGGGTATAGATTGTATAGATTGATGCAGTTTTTTGCAGGTTTAAGTGAAATTAATGACTGTTGACACTGTTAGCAAGCCGCAGTGCATTAAGTAATACCAAGCTCCAACATGCCAAAGGAACAAAAGCATTTTTCTCTTGATAAATTGAACAAATTGGTTCCTCTCTGTGTTTTTCTTATTGATTTTCTCCAGACCCAATGTTCAACAGGTTAACAGGTCAACAGGTCACCACTCTAACTAAAAGAGAACTATTAGTTCTTATTCCACTTTCAAGGTAGTGTAAGTGTATCGTGCTCAGTCATGAAGGATCACAGTCTTCATTCATGAGACAACCAGACAGGCCCAACTCTTGTCAAGGGCTAGGGTAGCTGTGTGTCAGCATCCCTGTGGAAGCAGAAGAGAAACCTGAAACCTGTCTGAATGGAGTTCACTGTTGCAGTCTATTCACGGCTTCCTGCATGTTTGCCTTTATGTACTGTTTGTCTGTGAGCACAATGAGAGGAATTGCAATGCATGCCAACAAGCTGCATGCATTTGTGAGACATCCGTGTATCCATTATGCTGTGTGTCAATGTGTGCCTTATCGAGATCCACATGTAGCACTCCTTGCTGAGTGGAATAGGATTTTTTTAAAAATAAATATACTTTAAGGACAATGCCATGCTGGGTGTGAGCACTGCTAGCAGCAAATGCAGGACACATGAAATACTGAATTCATTCATTCAAAATGAGCCCTCTTGGCAGCTGATCCTCTTTGATTGTACAGTGAACATTCATGTGTCACATGTGCCCACGCATTATGTGCAGTTTTTCTGTCATAAAAAATATTTGGGGCCAAAATAATGTGATCTCTCTTTGTGGTTAAATGTGCTTTTAATCTCTCTAAGCTTTAACGTCTGTCTCTCTCTCTGTCTTTCTTTGTCTTTCTCTCTCTCTCTCGCCTGTTCTGTCTGAATTCTGTAGCCTACCATCACCATCAAAAAACTTCAGATAGGACCTCACATGGCGACACAATAACTGGCTAAAGCTGATATTCTGCTTAAAGCTCATATTCTACTTAATTCTACTGACACAATAAGTGCCCTTACTGAAACCTGTCGCCATTAACTTAGGTTATCTAGCCACCCTAGGCAGCTATCTTTGCTTCCCAGGTCATTTACTTCTGGGGGGCTTCATATTGTTACAAACACCAGTACAGATGGCCAGCAAGTGGAGAAGGAGCAGCAACCGCATACCTTTTACACAACCTTATACATACGGAAATCACTACAGTGACCACTCAGTTAAATTCCTGCAATGCATTTTAGCTAACTAACAAGCCAGCCAACCAGCTCTCTTCCTAACTAACTACCTAGTTACCTGGCCATAGTTTTCCCACACCTACCACAGAGCTAAGCCTGTGAGGTAGCAAGTCGATTTATCTATAATCCACATTTTGATACCATGAAAGCTATCATGTTCATACTGAGAACAAATACATCCATGCTCTATTTTACAAGTTTATTTGTATTATATTGCTACCGAGGTACCTACATAACTATTACTATACAACTGGACAGATTGTGACCGAGGGCAATGCACACACACTGTCATCACAACTTTGCTGACTTCCACTGCTCATAACCTATTCCTGGGTACTAGTAAATTATCTACTATAGTAATGTCAACTAGTTGGCTAGTTGGTAGTTGCACTAGAGGTAGTTATACACCACCACCAATAAGAGTAGCAATAGCTTTCCTGCACATAAGCTCAAATCAACCATGCCTCACATCACCCATGATAGCTAGTTATTTCCCTGACCAAAGTCACAGCTATGCAAACACGTGCACTTCCACTTTAGAGGCTGATTACATTATTACTATGCTGATACATATTTCAAACATTTCATGTTCCTGGTCACGCATAGGTAGTATTCCCTTCTCTACACTTGATCTACTTGAGAGCTTCTGTCTTCTCCCCACTGTTAGTAAAGCTTCATACAATGCACCGTATACATCACTATCAAACAGACCCCTGAGACACTGCTGGGAATGTAATGATGTAATGATGAATACTGCAGAATAAAACTGCCAGGTAGGCTACTGTAACTGTATTCTCATTCAGCAGAAAGCAGGGGAAGCCGAAGACATCTTGAAACCATAATTACATCTATACCTATCTCTTTGATCAAGTTAACCACCTGCCATGCAAACTAAAATTAAAATATATACCATATATTTGACTTACACTTGAAAGGACTGCATCCCTGTCCTTAGACTCAATTAGGAACCTTTTATAGAGACTATGAAGGCACATTATGACCACACTGTCACTGAGAAACAGTCCACATACATAGCATCATTCTAACCCATACGTAATAACCCACACAGAAAAAGGAAAATAAAAAGCGCTGATTAAACTTCATGCATCACATCCAAGTCTCAAATTCCAAAACATAATATGCTGCCGTGACGATGTGTTTTCTTGTAATTTGTTTGTGCCTCCATGTTAACACATTTGCAAGCCTTGACTTACTACATAACATGTATTACTGCCCTTACACCGCGGCATTACCTGTATATATGCACAATTTTTTTTTTACAATATACTTCATAATTTTGTCTTTCAGAGAGAGCAGATGGTATGTTTTTTTAATGAAAATTGCTTTCCAGAGTAAAAACATATATGTACACCTCATAAGAGAGACATGTGTGCTTGATTATAAGCTTCTAGTTACTTAACTTTACACCCTTACATATCACACAATGTCGTGGAAACTGCTGGAAACTGAATAAATGCTGTACCAGTTGCAAACAAAATATATAATATGCACAAACTGTAAAAGAAGAGCTCACATACCTGTATACAAAGGTCTGTTTGACCCTGCTGAATTCTGGACTTTTAACTGATTCTAATATTCCTATTCTACATCCCCTTGTTTGATTCCATATTTTTAATGATTCCATATTAATCTTCTTTTAAAAGACCACAGAAATCATACAGTTCAACAGACAAGCCCAGAATATCCATGAAATAAAAAAACCGCATATTTTCTTTTCTAAGAAAAAAAAAATATTACTCAATGTAAATCATTTCCATAATTATGAAGGAAATTGCACAATGATGGTGGCATTTAGACAGTAGAAGCTTATTTACTGTGACATTACAGTACTGTCTTCAGATGTGGTTTTTATTTGTCACCCTAATGCACATGAATTCTATTACACTTGTATATGTACATACTGTACACAAGTAAATATAATATACTTAGATACTACGATATTTACTTTTACACTGAACACATCCTGTTGTATGTCCATGCTTCATTTGTAAACTGTAGCATGTTGGCTTATGTATATATGTAACTAATTCACATATTCAGTAATGACTGATGTACTCAGAGTCTGCACTGCTTACAAAATGAGTTTCCAATCACTCCAGAGAAAGAGAAAGAGAGAGAGAGAGAGAGAGAGAGAGAGAAAGAGAGAGAGGGAGAGCTATCTGAGGTGGCACTTGGTCTTGTGCATGCATGTTCAATACCCCTCTTAATCAGCCATTAGGAAGGAGTGAAGATGTTATGAAAATGTGCTTTGCCCTTTGTTCTGTGTCTGTCACGGCATTGACTTCCCTGACACAATGTTACAATGCATGACGGATCAAAGTAATTAAAGTTCCAATCATTTACCTTTCTGTGTTCCGTGTCAGCTCGGCTAGACCCCAGCTTTCTGGTCATTATTGATTTCTTCACAACTATCAGAGCATGATCCTTAAACAGAGAGGGGGAGAAAAAGAGACAGAAAAAAAACATAATAACTTTGCAGTGCGTTAATGTGAAAGTCTCAAATGCTTAACCCATAATGGACTGCAGTTCAAGATTAAATGAGGTTGTTTAATTTTTATTGTTGTTTTTCTTACATTTGGTCATAATTAATTTCTTGCATCTCTGGTTTAAAATGCAAGTGCATGTGTGCATATGTGTGTGTCTGTGTGTATATACAAAGTTCTCCATATTTATTCATATTCCTGATTAAACAATAATAAAAAATACCACGATAGAAAAACATGTAGATATTAGTTCGTTGTACTGCTCTGGCTTAAATGCTATGTTTTCATTATTCACAAATAATGCATTGTAATCCATAAAAATGATGGTCATATTTACCATTACTTTAAGGAATCTCCAACAAAGTCCAACAAAACAAATCCATACTGACCTTCTACTGATAGGAAGGTCAATAGAAGATTATTATGTGTTGCATATTGTGCATCCATAGGTCCTGGAGCCCCTGTTAAAATAGAGGGATATAAAACTTAGTTGCAAATATACATTCCAGTATGACAATGATCCAATTCATCCAAATTGAGTATTCCATTCTCGAGACTTCAAGCCAAGAACTCAAGAAAGTAGTTCACAAAAGAAAGCCAAAAGATCTGACAGACCTAGAGTAACTATGCTAGATGGAATGTTCAATAATCCTTCTCAGAAGAGCCAAAACCACACCACAGGAAGTGTCTTGCCAGCATCATCCCTCCCAGAGGATATTAACTACAGAGGTGGCATTAAATTTGACCCTTGTGTTTTTGGACAAATCCATTATTATTGTTTTTATACCTAATATTTTACAATGTGGGCCTGTAGTTTTTCATCTTTTGAAGATGAAACATTTGAAGAGAATGTACTCTTCTCAAATTGACATCAGATTGCTATTCAAAGGCAGGTAAGTATCCACAGAGGACACCTACAATTCCACTGCACTAGATTTCTAGAGTGTATTTATCTAAATGTTGTAGTTATACTGTATATAATGAAACAAATCATACTATTTGTTCTGTATAATGTTTCAAGCATTGGAGGATGGAAATGAGTGGTAAATGGGGATCATGCACAAATACACATGCACGTGCGCGTGTGCACACACGCACTCACACGCGTGTGCAGGCTTTGAACATGAACACAGTCCAGCTCATTGATGGTTGAGTAATGAATTTTCTAGAAATAAGCTATCAGAAGTATCTGAATTCTTCAAAAAGGAATATGCTACATATGCTACATCAAAACTTAAAAACTTAAAGGTTAGAAATGGAAAAATTCATATATTTTTTCTAATTTGTATTGATGGCCTAGAAGAAACTAGCATGCTTTGCAGTTCTGCAAGAAGGAAAGATTTTTAAATGGAGATTAATTCAAATTTCTGCTAGCTCAGTACTTGTAAAACTAAAGCAATTTATATTCTTTCTCTTAACGATCCCCTTTCTCTGATTGCAGTAATGCAATCTAATTGTAATTATGATAGTATCTGAATCATGCAGACCTTAACATGATTGGAACTACTCTTTGCATTAAAAACTAATTTTTGAATAATGATGAAAGGAGCTGTGAAATTGGTAAGTAATAAGTTTTTTTTTATATATATCTCTGTTTTGGGGGAACGCTTTACTCCCTAAAGCCAGTGTTCTCGTGAAGTCTACAGTGAAAAGATCCAGAAGGGGTGGAGAATGCAGGACACCCCAATTAAACATATCAGGCTCATCAGTTGCTGCAGGACAGTGCCTCACTAAAGTGAGTTCACAGCCATCCTGCTCTGCAATGGCTACTCTACATACGGCTCTCTAAAAAGGCTAAATTCAGGTACATTCAAAGTCAAAAATGAAAGACATTTTTAAAATTTAAATAAATTCACATATTTGTGCATTTTAAATATATACTGAAATATTTTAGAAGACTTTGTATTGTTTTCTGTGTTGGTAAAAAAAGATGGCTGCTGTATTGTGTTAAGGAGGGTTTCCCATGGTCATGATCCGAGGCAACATCCAGCTGTAATGGACACAGACACATACCAGAAGAGGTTATATTATGGTGTTAATACCTCCAACTATCAATTGCTGCATGCAGTTTGAACAAATGTCACCACAATGGAAAGACTGAATTCCATTTAAAACTAGCTATTGATAATGTATTGCCTTTTTTTTGCTTATTGAAATGAGTTCACACACATGACAAAAACCATCGGCAACAATTCGGCTGTGTAAGAGTAGCCATCTCTCAAAGTTGAATTAACGCTGTCCATTATGCTGGGCAGACATGTCTCCGCAAACTATCCCAAAGGTATGCTGAGACTTAAAGGGTTTGGCCTTTTTAGCCCTTCATGATGGAGCCTCTCAGCAGAGTTTATACTCCTCTGCCGGTGGACTCTGGAGCCGCCGACTGCCTATGAAAGGACACTGGAGGTGAGAGTGTAAATTCCAAGTAGCTTTCACAGTGTGGTCCAGGAAGGCAAAGCACTTAATGTATGAAATGAGTCGCTAATGCAGGGAAGGATAACCTAGCGCCGCTCGCAAATGGGCATCGCATCATCTGAAAGTGTCTCCCCGGAGAAACCGGCCGCCAAGCGCCGCCTCTCTAATGCCCCCGCTGCATCCCCTCACACGCAGCAGAAAATCATTTACCTGCTGCCGCTCATCCCTGCCACCGATATAACAGGTAGCGCAGCTTCCCCTAAAACAAATCTGTATCCCGCAGCTGCTGGATTGCGCCTCCTGAGAACCTTTCTATTTATAGGGGAAAAGATACTCCCTGGCTGCACCCCTCTCGCCCAGCATTAACATACACGGCAATGAATTTCCTCGGGTATAATAAATGTCTTGATCTGTGGACACACTAAAACATATGACAGACGAATACACACCATATGTTTCACACACCATACACTTTTGAGTGTTGCCGTATTTGGGTGGGTGCCAGATGAATATCAAGGATTAAGTCTGAACCTTTGTACACTGTTATTTCTCTGTACACTGTTAATTCTCTGAATGTAGCAGAAAATGACAGTTAAATTAGTGTTTTATAGGGGATAATTCTTGATTTGTGGGGGTGCCATTTTGCAATAGATCAAATTTAAATGTATACAATGTTCTAATATGGCTTTGCCAACATTTTAGATGAATAAAATATCTCATCACAACCTCTACCTTTAATCCTGGGAGAAATACTGTCAGTGGAGACTCACACATATCTGACTTCTAAACTTACTTCAATATTTATTTTACTGGTTTTTATTCATTATTCAGTCAAATTTATGATTTATGTCTTTTTAATAATTTAATTGCCATTTGAATCTAATAGTTTTAGTTCTGAGCATCTGTAAGGGTCCTAGTGATAGGATAGGGGAGGTATTTATGATGCGTTGGAGGTCTGCTGCATATGAATAGGTTATTGATTTCTGTTGTACCTTTCTGGGCAGATGACTGGGATATTATTCATTAGTGACCCTCTCATAGCGTTTGTTTACAAAGCTACACAATGTTATAGAATTTATTTTTTTCTATTAAGTGGTTGGCTCATACATGGATTTAAGTTTTATCAACAGTTTCATAATACAGACACATTAGCCGATATATTCAGTTATCATTTGCAATTCACTTCCTGGCTTCACAAATACCCCACCCTACACAAAAAAGTGATTTATTACCTTTTAAACCTCATATTATTCAAACCTCACAATATTTTTAAAACCTCATGAACTTAGATGAAAATAGATTGAACTGTTCAGTGCCCATGTACATTATGTAAGGTATTGAAGATAACTGAATAAAACTATCCCACAACTAAAGCTTTAGAGTTTCACAGCTGAATGTTGGTATAATGATCGCAGTCAAACTATCTTTAATAATTGCTGCAAGATGCTTAAACGACACTGCTTTGAGTATGCTTTTTTTCAAACCCATCTGCACAGGATTTTTTTTCCCCTAATGCACAAACATGCACGACTTGTTAACGCATGGCAACTTCTGGAGCTGCATTTTTGCCCTAGCTGATTCCCTGCCATTTTAATTACCACCTGGGTGCTTTCTAGCTTCAAGGCAACAATGTGCAAGCTGGGGTGACTGTATATATACGCGTGTGTATAAGTGTGTGTGTGTGTGTGCATGCGTGCATGTGTATGTGCATGCCAGGTGTGTACGAGTGTATTGTGGGCATGCACGTGCAAGTATATGTGCGAGAGTGTGTTTGCTTAGGGCATGAACATGCCCTCTCAATGATGAACTTGAAAGACAAACATAAATTTCTCAAATGAAAAATTAAATGGGTGGTCATTCCTTACCCCCTCACACCCTCAGGTGTGGGGTAGTGTTCATATTGTATGCTGCCCTATCGATAAATGGCCTTAAAATAAATATATATGTGTGTGAGAACTCTCCAAATTGACAAATAATATTGATTTTTATTTTTCTGTCAGTGCACAGTTTTGGAGTTTTTACCATTCTTTGCTTTTGCTTCAGAAAACAGATGTTCCTTCAACCCAAGTGTCAGATTTTGGAGATATCTGATGCCCACTGTTGTTAACAAAGGGCTAGGATATTGCAAAGTGGCTTTGAATACCTACATTTCTTTTAAATGGGGAAATTACAGAGAAATGTTCTATTGGGGTTTATGAGCGTTTTGACTCTGAGTTTCAAAAAACCATCCCTCTTTATGTTTTTAAAGCCTTCTTGATTGGACACTGGACACTGGTTACACCACTGTTCTGCCAGCCGATGGAGTGCAAAACCCCAGCCAATGGTTTTATATCATGTCAAAAAAACAGAAATCACATTGTTTTTGTTAGGCCCCACCACACATACACACACAGACACATGCGCGCACACACACACACACACACACAGACACACACTTGCCTAATGGCTGGTGATTAAAAGAAACCAAACACTCTCAATGAATGGCATGCCATCTGATAAAGGGGTTACATGGAAATACAATGTGAAAAAACACACACACACACACACACACACACACACACACACACACAAGAAAAGGCAAAGCAAGGCATCCCCCTGGTGTTTGGACTTTTACACAGGAAACGATGATGAAATGAAACACAATTAAAAGTGAGTTTGGGGGCCCTTGAGTCAATTAATTTTAGTCTGGCAGATCAGTCAAGAGGCCGAGAGCAGCAGGAAAGGGTTCCAGCCGTAAAGGCCAGTCTCTTAGCAACAGCACCCCTCTCTCAACGCGTCGGAACCCACGGCCCCCTCCAGCCTCTGAAGGAAGGAAGTTCCCTAGGTGTCTTTCACATTCACTGCTCTGTGATAGGTTGAGGGCCTGCTAGCTGTCAACTGCATCCCTTAAGGAAACTTGACAGATCTAGAGAAAAAAAAAATCAATTTTAAGCTCGCATGGCCCATTGGGTGCCAAAGCCACTTCAGGGATCCGGTGCGATGCCTGAGTCGACAGGATTTGACTTCCAGAGGTAGAAAGGTGACAAACTCTATCATGAGCGAGGGGCAGCATGCAGCCTGCCAGGCCAAGCCTGCTCCCAGGATCCGTGGCCTGGTGTTGTATTGAACCTATTTATCTCTTTCACCAGCCCAAGGTACCACGGGGACAGAAAAAAAAAGTTAAGAAAAAAAAATCGCTGGCAGAATTCAGGGGTGTAAATGATGAATTACTTTTCATCAACTGAAAGGAAACATACTCCGGAACAATACTGAAATGGAGCAGGAAAGTCTGACCTCCTGCTTCAGAGCAGCCAATATCTTCATTCAAGAAGACAACCATGAAATTACACAGAAAATGGGATTGTCATGAACGGGCCCTTGAAATCTTGGTATACAGTCATTACTGCATGGGAAAGAGCCTTCATCCACACATCATAACTCGTAACAGACGGAAAGGAGGGTGTTGTATGAAGGGGGGCAGAGATTGGGGGTGGGGGGGAATGAAAACAAACTATTTTTTAGTCTTTTTGGCACAACGATAGGCATTGAGACTGAACAGTGGCAGAATGCAAATTTTAAGGCCATTTTTGAAAACTTTGGTTGGATATTCAGTGGCAGAAACAAAATGTTTTGAATGAAAAATATTATTGAATGTCAGAGTTTTATTAAATTAATTATCTGACAAAACTGACTGAAGGGATCTTGTGCAGATATGGCTTTGGAGTTTTTGGTTTTTAATTCCTGAATATATCATATATATGTTCCTAGTATTAGAACCTGATATGATTGGGTAGATAAATGCAAATTTTAAATGTTCTTGTAGTTGTGACATTAAAATTGTTTATGATATGCTTTTTTAAAAGTTATATTCACCCCAAAGAGCAGCTATTATATGCTGATGCTTCAGAGGTATGTACAGTAGAATGTGTGATACCATATAAAATCTCATACTATGCCCTACATGTTTAGATGTTACAGAATTATAGATTAAAAGAAAACATGCAAGGCAATCAAAAATTGAAAAAAAAAACACTTAATGATCCGTTCCACCTAAATGCTATTTAGCAAGACCATTTTACAGGAATTTGCATATTACTAAAATAGTATTAGCACCCTCTGACCCTTACAGACAATTATCACAATTTAAAGTAAACTACTAATGGAATAACAGTAATGCATTTGTTTCACAGATTGTGAATACTTCCAGTATCTTAATGTGACATAATGCAATTCATAAAGGATCAGGTGTTAGGAATCAGAGTTGGGTAACATCTGTAATTACCGTGAACTGACTTTCGTCAAATCAGAGAATCAGAAAGGTTTCAAGACCAAATGTACAAATGTCTTGTTTACAGAGAGACAACGCAGCAAACACAAAACCTAATGAGCAATCAAGTCATAATTAGAAAGCAAAATCAGAGACAGAAAGAGCAAGTCTGTGAATGCTAATTTTCCAGGTCAATTTAACGTGCAGAACCACAGGAACACGTCAGGGAAGAAATGTGGTGAAACACACACACACACGCTCAGGATGCATTTGGGGGGTATTTCACAGAGCCTGATTAAGTGCAATCCAGGTCTAAATCACACATGGATAAGAACATGTCAGGGCCGATCCGGATCTCCGCAGCACCGCGTGCGTGTTTAAAGTTATGCTGTAGTCTTTCCCCACTGTTCCAGTGCAATAGCGTGCATCACTCAAATGAATCATCAATGCATCTCCTTGTAAAATGAACAATTAAATGAACTTTGGTGTACTGTACACACACACACACAGACACACAAAGCATATTTTGTGGTGTGAAAATTTTGCTGAAATGGTGCTCATTGCTGTTGACTCCCTATTGATCATCACAGCAGGTTGAGGAAGAGACTGGGAATAACATGTCTTAAGTTTCTGTTCCCATATTATGCGCTACAAAAGGCAGGAAGCCATCTCCTCAGTGTTGACACCAGTTTTATGCAAATGGTTTGTGCTGAATGACTCCCCTTCATACTCTTTCATTTAATTTTTTTCTAGGCAAATTGACCTAATAAAGTAGAAAAACTGCCACAAGCCCAGAGCTTTTGTAGCATTTTAGCACAAGAGTGGTTCTGTTTCAGATCTGAGTATTACTGTGCCTTGTATAAAAAAAGGATGTGTTTATGACCAAAATGAGAGCACTCTTTTTTATATTATATATTTATTTTTAAAGATAAGACTCAACAGGCTTGAGTTGCATTCATAGCATGAAATGAACATAATGAGTTGTATCGAAAGGATGACATAAGCCAGACAGAAAGGAGAGTGTGTATGGGAGGTGTTTTGAAAGATGTGTAATTTTCAAAGAGCTCTGCATTTAAATGTCCCTTTTATTCCTAAACAGCCTTAAGACACTTTTCAAACTGCACGATTCACATAATTAGATGTAGCAGACAGATGACATTCTCAATGTGCCATTAGAGAGAGGTCATTCACTTTCTTTAAAACGGCTACTGTTCTCGCCCATCATTAATTTGCCGCTTCAAAGCAATAAGCATGTGACAGTCTGGCAAGTGAAATAAGTTGCACTTATCTTAAACAGACATGTTTTCAGATACAAACTTAACTTTTCAACTCTTATAAAGATACCATTTTAAATGTGGCCTATGAAAGATATGTTTATTGCTCAGTGAAACATTCTATCAGGATAAACTGTACGATAAAAAGTAGATTTGAAAACAAATCAGTGTCACCTAGGATGGCCTGTTAGTGACTTCACAGCATATGAAGGGTCATCTAGCAATGAGTGGGCTAGCATATCAGTTTGGGTTTAGATGGACTGTTTTCTTTCTGAATAGAGGCTATTGTGCTGGCCAAGTTTTAATGTAAATTTCACACCACCCAGCACAAACACCAGCCTATATTAATGATTATATATGCCTGTGAGGTAACTGCACCCAACACACACACACACACACACACACACACACACACACACACACACACACACACACACATTATATTGTATATAAATCTTATTATATAAATCTAAATAATATTGTAAAAATCTTATTAATCATTTAAATTGCCTTTATCAAAGGCTAAAAATTCAAAGGTTCCTCTTTTTGAAAGCCTTTTTTCTCCCCCGCTTGTCTGGCAAGACTCTTTAGTGAAAGGTAAACAATGTACAAAATGAGGGACATGTGTTTGCCATTCCTTCCTGTTTCCTATGTCACACATGTTCACCTTACCAAATAATTAGCATTCCTTCTTCACACATGCTCAGTGCTTATCCATTGCTTCATACAGGTTGAAGTGCCAGAAAGTGCCCTGCCTAAAATTACCGCCCTTAAAACATCTTCACTTCCTGTCCATCTGTGATTCATTGAAGGTATCGGAGACCCCCAGAGGAGATCAAATAGAGGATCCTGCCAGATATATATTCCTAAAAAAAAAAAAAAACGTAATAGCTGTTTCATAGAATGCTGATTATGCGCTCTTTGATTCAAAGTTGATGATAATTGTTGGAGGGCCATTAAAGTTGAAGGTGAAAACCACTAATTATACAACACATTGTAATGGTGCTGTAGTCAAGCCAGAAGGGGACAATGCTGAGGTGCTACCGTTAGATCCTTTCATCATTTCAGGTAGTTCAAATGAGGACACCTGCATGTTTCATTGATTTTCCGCTGAACAAGTAAGTTGTGCATGTACCACATATACTGATGGGCTACTGGTCTAGATGCAATGCTTGCATTACAGAAATAAACCCAAACAGAGTACAGGAAATCACTTCGCTGTTACACTTTGTCTTTGGAACTAAGATTGGTCCTCATACTTTCAATAAACTGCCAAACTTCCAGTCAAATGTTGAGGAAATACAGATACAAGTACACATTTCATAACCATACAACTGTGTCAATCTACCGCACTACAATATGAATCAGTTAAGGAACCATATTTAATGGTGTGCTTTGATTGTTCATATCAATGCTGGCAGATACTATTTCATTAAAAAAAAAGAAAAAAAAAGCCGAATTGTACTTGATGGAATATGCAACCTCGCAACCATGATGCTGAAATCCTCCTTGACAATATGTGTTTGTGCCAGTTTCTGTGAATAACACGCCTGCCTAAACTGTTTAAAATTTCCTAACTGCTGGCAATACACAAATGAAGATGCCTGCTTTGGGCCCTGGCTTGGCAAAGACAACTAGCTGTTTTGTTTACCTTCCACACAAATGTCCAAGAGACATTTTGTCAGCGGTTTACAGAACCAATCTTCTAATGCTACTAGTGCTGCAGTTTTGGCATGTGTATTGCAGTTGGGACTGTATCTAAATAACTCCAGACAGTCAGAACGTTTGAAGGGCATGAGTTATGTTTTGCAGCAACCGGCACTGAAAGCATATGATTTTCAAGCAACATTGATAAGATTATTACAGTATTTGGGGCTGCCATGGGGACATGATACACAAGTCTGACCTGTTAGCGGAAAAAAAGCGTTGAGTTATGGAGACATAAGATTGCTGGGGCCTGTTATTTCTTTGTAATCACAGCCATGCTTCATTTGACAATTAAATGGCAGCTGCCCTTTCCCTTAGAAGTTAAAGTAAACATTGTAGTGGCTTTATTTCTTGGTATTTTATATCCTGTAACCCAATGGGAATGAAGGAGTATGTAACTGATATTTTTCAATATGGGCTTTTTTTGTAAGGAAAGTAGTTAATGTTGTCATGAAATAATTGTTTTATCATTCAGAGTCTACAGACAAAACAGACGTAAAACAAAACGATGTTTGTGCAGATGACCGTAAAATAAGACTGAAAATAATATTAATATTGAGGGAAAATCAAATGTATGACTTTTGAAACTGATCCAAGTAAAATACGCAATACAGTTTCCCCTACCAGAGTCTGTTCATGTTCTTTGGCATCTGACACCATGCTGTTTACCAATGGCTAACTGACAACAACAGATATCAAGTACTACAAACATAAGGCAAGGGCACTTAACAGAAGACTAAATTGTGCCCATGGCCACAAGGGAAGTGACAATTCTGTTTATACAACCCATTTTCAAACCTTATCACAATCAAGTAAGTCTGATAAGTATGGACCCAATTTTGTATAAGTATTGGGTTACAAGAATTCATGGAGAGCACTTTCATTTGAGTTTAAGCAAGCATGCTGTAACAAAACAAGTAATGCTAAATGTGACAGGATCAATGTAAACCTTTCCTGAAGCACAGCAAATTTTACTGGAGATTCAGATTGGAATTTGTAAATGTATCCCGTTCCTTATCTTTTTCCCCTGTTGATTCTGTGAGGACACATCTTGAACATTAATTTATTTTAAAGCTCTTAGCTAGCTCATTTAAATGTTGACTATTCATTTTTTGTAAAAGATAGTTAAAATATAAGCATATTACCATCTGAAATAAAGGAAGTACCAGGCAGGCTGATTAATTGTTTTTCTTTGTATTAGTTAGCCTACAGACATGTTGTGTTTATCCAATCAAACATGACAAAGTGGCACAAATGTCACAACTGCTTACCTGCCTGTTTTTTTCTGTCTGTTTTGTATGTTTGCTGATTAATTTGCATTTTAACAAACACTATTTTAACACAAAGTAACACAGTCTTATAAGAACTATAATTTCTTTACAAAAACAATTTATTTTCTAGTAATATATTTATATATCATGTTAATGTTGGGTGTAATTGTTTATGGATACCTCCGCAAAGTATTGATTGCTAATTTTCTCCTTGCCCCCTACCAAAGATTCAGGGCACATTGGGTTTGGTTCTGAATTCTGAAGTGTTTTAGGAACTGTTTAGGAATCCAAAATGTCATTCTTAGTCTAGCAGCAGTAGTAACTACAGTGTGTGTTAATACCATGAAATTCAATTGCCCAGGCCTATTATATGTGTAGCTACACATTTTGTTGTGCTATACATAGGAAAGGTCAGGGAAGCTTCTCAGAGGGGTACCTTCTTAAGGAACGTTTACTGATTTAATTATCAATGCAACTAGGCCAACTTAAGCAGGGCAGAACTCCTGCCCTGTGAGGATGTGAAGGAGAGAACCAGAGTGGCAGTGTGACATGTCAACTCTCCGGATGCAGGACTGGAAGAGGGAGGTAGGCAGGGGAATGGGTGGAACAGCAGACAGAGAGCGTAGGTTCATGACATTTTATATGGTTACATTCAGCACTACCGGCTGTATAGGGTACGTAGTGACTGAGATGACCCTGATGTCTCCCTGGTAAAGCTCCCATTTGAGAAAGTCTTTAAATGACTTTAAGAGGAGAATAATCTAGATCCCATCTACTGCCCACACACTCCATCTGAACATGTATACATGCAGTGCTGAATATGATTTTTGCCCTTTTTCCTATCTATGGAGACCCTAACTCTCATCTTCTGAACATCTTTTACTAAATATGTTGTTGTCTGTAGCAAATGGTCATCTTTATAATGAAACGGGCAAAAGTTGTAAGGTTTCACTTGACTCTAATTTGTGTTCTTGCAGATAAATCAGTAAATTATATGCTAAAAATGTTTAAACATGCCTATGACTTAAAACATTGACCTTCCGGATTATGATGTCAGGACTACGATGACAAAATATCAGGTCTGAATAAATATTCATTAGTTAAGATGGGAAGAAAGGTTTGTTATGATGTTGGAGGTCTTGCTAACCAAATGAACGAGTGAGCAGCAAGGAGACACTGACAGAAAACATCTGATATTTGATTGCTATGCTCAACATAGGACTGGTTTCATTCATTATTTTCACTTTAGCACTTTAGTTCTTGAGCTCTTGCGTAAAATCAGAGTGTTCACATTTCTCACTCATTTAAGAGAATGTAGCGACAGAAACTAGCTACCAAACTGGCATGGTTGCTCGCCTGAATGCACCATCAATATCCATGATTTTTGGCACAGCTAGCCAGCTCTGTTGGTTATTACTAAGATACTTGGCACAGTGGAAACATTGCTGCTACTGCTGGCAGAGGTAAATACTGGGCAAACGTTCCTTTTTGTAAAGCTTTATCTCTTTAGGTTCAAACACCTAAAAAGCCCAGGGCGTAATGAAAAGAATAAAACATTTGCGTTAACTTAGGATATTCGGTAAGAGGCAGATAGTCTAATTAAGGTGTTCACAATTCTCACCTATCTGAGAGAAATTCTAGCTAGCTAACTGACTAGGATGCACTACTCGCCTGGATGCACCATTCATATCCAAGAAAGTTTGCTATTGGTAAGCTAGGTTTGCTGTAAGTAAACTAAATAATAACTAAAGCAGCTAGCTTGCTACTACTGCTAGCTAGCTCATTTGTAGACAAATACCAGTGAACTTGTTCTTGTACCGCTTAGTCGTGTTCTTTATTGACCTTATTTAAGTTAACCACTCTACCACAGGCGAAATAAATTAATCCAAACTCACCTTTTCACACGCTGACAAAGAGGACGCACAGTAGGCACTGCTCTTTGCATGCATGTTGAGACAGTTGCAGGTCCTGCAATTGAACATTGGGAAAATGGGATTCCTCAACCCTTCAGCCTTTCAACTTTTCTTTAAATATTATTTCTGTTCTATTTTTCTCGAAATATGTCAACTTTATTCCAACATATTTTTTTCCTCAAAATATGTCATCTTGAAATGCATATAAAAAAAATCCCACTGTGTCCCATCCCTAATGTTGCACATGGACCTTTTCTCCCATTCTGACCTGCGTGCATCATATTGCCATTTGCCATGTATGCTTTATTTGCCTTTAATTTTCCTTTTAATAATATTTTATTTCTCCTGGGGTTTTTTGTAATTTCTTAACAAAGTTTCCCACAGAACTTTTTTTTTTTTTTTTTTTTTTTTTTTAAGTTATTCAGACATCCATGCCAAAGAACAGATAACAGATAACTTGATGGCCAAATTTTCCCTAAACAGCCCAGATCACCAGTGGTGTCCTGACAAAAATCACTATGTCAGACATAATTTATACTAACATCTGTTTTTCTCCCAAACATGGTATCACAACAGGACCTGGAAGTGTTCAACACCTACATGGAATCTGACAATGACAAAATCCATTAAAACATCCACTGGCCTTTCCCTGCATTTTTAACATTGGTTGGTATACTGCACTGCTGTGTTGCATTTGGAAGCCTACCTCTCTGCAGTGAGTCCTTGTACAAAAGTGCTTGGCAGGCTCATCCAGACATATGGTGTAACTAAATGTCGATTATTATCTGATCTCATATATCACAGGCACAGTTGATAAGTGAAGACATTTATCACTCACGTGGTCCAGATAAAAGTTCTGCTTTTTATTTTTTGCTAAGTGGAGCCATATGATTCATACCTACGTTTTTTGGTCGGATCCAGAGAACCCAATTAGGTAAGCATGTGTGGAAAAATGCTGATTGCCAGTAATTTCGGGTTTGTCCTTGACTTTTGAAAAATACATTTATCCCTCAGCAAAGTTTGTGGAATCCATTTGTTATATCCACTCTGTGTCCCCATGAGGCTTCCATTATCTGCATGCTTTATGTCTCTGCAGCTCAGAGCAGAAAGTTGATCTTTTTTTAAAGGTGTTTCTCAGCACAAAAGACAGTATTGTTTTGTTATAAGTGGTTATTAACAGTGAATTTATGATGAAATGAAACAGTGTTTCAGCCATATGTGATACATTTCAAACGGGGGGAATCCCTCTTAAACCAATATGCATTTTATCTGATATTTAATCCACATGCTTGTTATACCCCATTGCATAATGTGATACAACAACCCTTGTTTCTTGTCAGTAGTTACAGGATTGCATAATTAATGGGCTTAATTATTCATTAACATTGCAAAATAAGATATAATTAGAAATCTTAAACAGGAACTCATAATGTTAAAGATGTTTATACCTAATTTAATTCATCATTGCAAAGGTTTGTGCAAAGTAATGTTCACTTAAGCAGCATTTAATTAGTCATAATTTAACACAGAAAGCTTTCCTAATTTATTCAAAATATTCTAAATTAACATATTGTGCTAATTATATCGTGGTAAAAATGATCCTTGGATCCTTTGTATATGGTCTTGAGCCTCTCTCTGTAACATTGATAATTATGATTTGTTTATAAACAGCCCTCTAGAAAATGTCAAAATGTGACTCACAAATGACATCTGTAGGGCATTTTTATTTTTATAGCATTATATAGCATATAGCATATTTTTATTTGCTGTATTTAGTTGTATGCAGAGTTGGAAAGAGCAAAGAGGTACTTTGATATGTTTATAACCACTGACTACATTGAGCACAATCATGTACAAATGTGTACCCTGTTTGATTGGTTGTGTGTACCCTGTTAGATATGATTCGCCCCCATATATTCTGGATACAATAAAAAGAATAATCCATCTGTTACTGTATTATAACATGGTCAAACCACATATACCAGGCAAGCAAATTCTTAAAACAGAAGTATATGCACACACGCGCATATACACGCACATAAACATCCATCAGGGGAGGCAGTTTGTCATTTAATGCCCCGACATAAATCCTTGTGAAGACTCCACCTTAAGTAGCAGTTTGTACTGCTGCAGCATTCATCAGGAGCACTGGGTAGCCATGCAGGCCCACAGTAGGCTGGTGCATTAATGAAATGTTAATGACTGAATTAAGCCTGAAATAACCATTCTAGCCTGGACTGCTGTGAGTTCATTAGCATTACTGGAGCATGCTGGGGATCAAGCCAACAACGTACTCTCCAAGAAGGACACTCTCACCCAGGCCAGAGAGCCTGAACCGAGCAGGTGTCTCCAGTGCGCTAACAGAAAGCTAATACACACCCGCGCCTGTAACCTTTTCAGAAGTGCAATGATGTAACTAAAGGGATGAAAGCAAGAGGTAAAGAATGATTTCAATCATTTGGGAATGAGATAGAGCGGAATCTCCACGGTTTGATGGATAGAGCTGTGGAGTGGGGCAGGGGCATGTTGAGATCACAGCCGTGAGAAGACTATGGGTTCAAATCCAGAATGGATACCTTTGCACCATTGAGTACAGTGCTTCACCTGCCCTCTGACAAACAGCGACAAAGAGCTCTGCTCTGCAGAGTAAAACAGAACTTCACATGGAGTGCTGGCTAAAAGCATCATGGATAACATTTGTGTGAATGCTTTGGAAAATGGCTGGATTACGCAACAGATTGTGTAATGTTCACTGATAAATGCTTACATCCCTAGGGCAGATCCCTCATTGTATTTACAACACCATTTCCTATTTTCCTTGTTTCTGGTTATATTTATATCCATGTTCCCCTTGCCACTATCAACTAAAACATAACGTTGACTTACTGCGCTCTGCAGTAGATAGTAAATTCAGATTAGTCAGTATGTGGAATCTAATGACCCCGGGTCAATTACAGCTTTACAAATATATTGTTTGCTGCAATAATGCTATTATTGCATTAAGTATATATCATTAAAACACCAGTTTAAATCACAAAGGACATTACAGTAAAACACATATTACAAACTAAAATGTCCCATGTCCTCAAACACTTCAGTATTATGGGTATAGCTCAAGTGCTCTGTAATTCTTAATTAGGATCACAGCCTGTGTATGCCCAGGGACTGAAATAAAATGCTACACTGGATCTAAGGCCCTGCCTTTACTGCCCCCGTGCAGATACGCTGATGGAACTCCATAAATCAGCTTAGAGGCACATAGATACTTCATGTAGAAATCCCAGACCAGATAAATTATGCTTTTAACCCAGTGATATTCTTTAATTGAGTAAATTGTAATTGGTTTAAACATTAATTAAATCTCAGTTGCAAAAAAACGAAGGAAGGAAAGAAGTAAAGAGAGCCTCATGCCTCAGTGAGTGATCTCGATTTAGTGTGAAAAGAGTTTTTGTTGGCAATAAATAAGTGTTTGTCCCCCTTGGAAGCATCTTGTACTGTAATGTATCATTATAACTGACCAACCCCTGGAAACCGTACAATGACAAAATATGTACTTGCTGGTTGTTAAGCATATGTGATGTGTTTTGCCTAGTTGCCTGGCAATGGACGGGGCTTTCGAAACTCATTTTACAGTTTGTCAGAAATCTAAAGGCTTTTTACCGACTCTTTGGTTGTTTCCTTTTGAATTTGAATGCAGTGAAGTTAGGTTACAGTTGATCAGAAGGATTTAACCCTTGACATTGTGCAACACTATGGTTCTGAAACTATGAATGTCTAAAGAACAATTGGAAAAAATCAGCACACTTAAGTTCCACATTTGCATAAGGTTTCACTTATAATTATAGTGTTAGCAATGTTGCAATTATAAATCTTCATATCCAAGGAATTACACATACTAGGGAAACCCAGACCACAAGCAGTTGACAGATTTGTCATAAATCTGTTTACCACACCCAGTAAGTGACTTAATAAGCAGCGATGATTAAAGCTGTGAAGATATGGACATTGATACATTTGATCTAAGCAGACTGTTACCGGAGATCAACAGGTCAAGCTTGAAGAATGACTAAAGAATTTCTAATACTTCTAAGTTAGTCGGTCATAACACAAATATACAAAAACAATCACAAGTGTTTTCCATTTTGCCCAGCAGCAACTGATTGTCCTGGATGAGATCCCGCCTAAGTCTCATGACACTGAAATATTCTTTCGTCCAAGAGTACAGCACGTCCAACTTCACCAAACAAGACCCACGCTGTAGTTACTAGTTGGCTTGAGCATGTTTTCTTGTTACTGTGTCACCGTGCTGACACATACGCCCTCTGCATTGTAGTGCTGTGCAGTGCATTCTGGGACTTGATGTATCAGGTGGCCAACACTAAAGCCCACCAAGATTTATTGAAACAAGAATCATGAGTCGCCCTGGGTCAGCTGAGAGCCGCTGGCCCGTTGAACCAATCTGGATGCTCTGTTTTTCCCCGAGCTTATTAACTTTATCATGTTTTGAATTAAGCTCATACTTTGTGCGCTCTTGCCGCCAACTTTGTGATGCATTGTTTAATGCTTGATATTACAGAGCTGGAGATGCAGGGCTGTGGCTCTGTCGTCGTCTCTGTGTCTATTCTTCTCTTTTTAAATCACTGCCTGAAGCTGAGTATTATTAACAAAGACTGTTATTTTGTTTTCTTTCTCATACTGTACATTTACAGAAACATATATGAGGCTGATCGAATGTGGCACAAACAGATGACAGATTTGTAATTCACTGTCTGTCTCAGGAGAGGGTGTCCCACGTATTGGGCACTCTTTTAAATGTCTTCCAGTTGCCCAGAGAGGTCTCTGTCCTCCTCAGACTACTGCATAATACATTCTAGATGAATAACACTTGGGTTTTGGTTTAAAACACACACACACACACACACACACACACACACACACACACACACACACACACACACAAACAACAACAACAGAAAAAAACACATAAAAGGATAAAAAGGTTGTCACCTTCACCTTGCATTCTTGTCATTTGTACACTATCAGCTCATTAAATTCACATTAGGATACTCTGAGGGGTTTAAGAAGCTATTAGTGCACCTAAAATGGCATAACAAAATCTCAACTCCCTGTCTGAAAAAATGGCAATGCAGCATTTTGTATTTCATCACTGTAATATTATGGTCTCTGATGTATTTCTGTAGGACGATAATGGAGACAGGAGCATTACTGTGGAACTCTGTCCATTTGTCCCTCCCTAGAGGATGTAGCCAGAGAAAAGTCAAAGTTTGAGAAACAAGGCTACCGGAATGGCATTACCTCTGAAATCCCACGGTGAGGCGTTTGAATCATTTATTAAAAACCTGCGACGACCGTTGTGAATGTCACATCACGTTAGGCCTCACCCAGATGACTCTGGGCAAACGCTATCACTGCCACACGCCGCTGGGCCCGGTGAGGCCCCCCCTCCTCTGTTTAAGGTGCTCTCTCAAGACACATGGCAAACGAGAGATTATTACCACATCCAGGCCAGCGCAGGGGATTGTGGGACATGACCTTTGAGGTTACACGTGTGGGCATGTGCTTATTTGCTTGCCGTTTGCCTTCGTGTTATTGTTTATGTGTTTTGGATTTTTATAGATTGTGGTGAGGAGACAGCTGCTGCAGTTGGCCGTTCACCAGGACTAATATCACAGGGAGGACTGCCTGCAGACCTGTACCTGAGAGCAGATGTCGCCGGATCACATGCTGTTCTCATGTTGATCGTTTGAACTCCAGGCCCACGTGGGGTGTCAGTTTGATCTGTGTGACCACGCTCACCCTCCCGTTTAGTCAAAGGAAGGGCCTTCAGATAGCCACGGTTTACAGAGGAAAGGACATCAAAGCAAAGGAGAACTGTGCCCATATCGCGAACATAAATGAAGATACCCGAATCTGAACTGGACAGGCTATTGGTTTTTAGGAAAATGAGGCATTCCAGGCCCTTGTATGGCAGTCAGTCAGCCAGTTGTGTCTATAGCATTATGCTGGGGACAACCATTCTGATGGTCAAAACAATTGCACAACTTTTATTTGAAGACAAGTCTGTGGCATAACAAGTTTCAAAGTATGTTTTTAATACACTGCGTTTTGGTATCTCTTTGATTTCTCCATCTATTGTTTACACTTGGGTTGATCACAGCAGCTCTTTTTTTTCCCTCTCTCACCGTACCCCGTCCTGTGAGTGGGAACAGCTGTGAAAGCAGTGTGGAGTCACTCCATGGCTGACTGAAGGAGCAGCAACAGCGCTGTTCCCCCAGGCTTCCCCGAGATTCAAGAGAGAGGAAAAGACGGGATGCACCCCGATGTCTTACTGTTTGGAACACTTTTTAACACTTTGATGCAGGATGCATCTGGAGAAGAGCCTGAGATGGTTCCCCTTCCAAAAAGGAAATGGCACTTTTTATGAAAACATTTGCATTCATTCATTTTTCTTTCGCATATGTTTTGCGACACGAGTTGCAGATTCTTTGACATGGTGTTTCAGTCATTTATATCTGAAGTTTTGCTGTACGCATCTCAGATATATGGTGCCGTGAGTAGGCAAGCCAAAATCAGCCATGTTAACCCATGCAGGCCCTCAAATCAAGAATGGGGACATAGTATCTCTGATGCTCTGTGTGTAGCACCTCTTTTATGTTACAGTAACTTCATTGTGACATTACGAGCATGTTTTCCAAGAATCTTTGGCCTACCCCTAAAAAAACATATCTTGTCCTCTGAGTCATACCTGATCTTTGAAGCAGTATTGCAGCATGTGCTGACATCCTTGACACCCATCACTGAGGCTGCTTTAACAGCTTTTGAGTGTTCCTCAACCTGGTCTGAACACCAGGCTCCAGGAATGTATATTAAAACTGTGGAGAATCCAATTAATGATCTTTTCATCAAGCAGACATTTTGCACAATTTCTTGATTTTCTGTATATGTCTCTGAAAACTACTTCCATTAGTAGACATGTATAATTAATTCCATGTGCATTTTTCACTCTGTCACGGGTAGACTTAGAGCTGAATGTAAAGACTTTCATTTCATAAGTAGGTGTAGTTTATTCTCATACATTTTGTTTCAACTTTGTGCTGTGGTGTATGCTGTAAAAACACATATTTCTGCAAAATATTGACATTCAGTGTTTGAAAATGTACCATTTTAAAACAACTAATGAAGAATTGCTATCTTGGTCATCTGGAGAGAAATACTGTTTTTTTAGTTGTCATAAATACTATCACTTTTAAACCATGCTGAAGTTAATGCTTTGATCTACAGTACGTGATAAAAGTTAGAAGTTTTGTATCATTGACGTAAAGCAACGTAATGAAAATCAGTTTTAGATACAGCTGTTATATGGCTAAAAAAATACACAGAAAGGGGGAATTTATGGTTTTGTTTTTCAGTAATTCCATGAAATTTGGAAGCCTCCTAAAAAATAAGCATGTAATTCAATCAGCAAAATGCCACTTATAGAGCATGTGACCCTGTCTCTCTCCCCAAGGCAGGGCTTGTTTAATGTTGTCCTCTTATGCTGTGAAGGAAGTTATTCAACAGTCCTCAGGACGTCAGACGAGACTGAGTTTCTGGAGGTGATGGCTGCCTGCGACCTTTGGTCTGCCCGCAGGCTATGTGGGGCTCACGTCTGGTGACGGCGAGGGTTCTCACTCGAGGTCCTCACTCCAGAGGCCTCGATTCAGCAGCCAGGCACAACACCGCTCACATGATCATCCACTAAAACTGAATAGACAATGGAGACATCTCATATCTCCTTAAAGAAGCTGCCAAAATAATAATTTTTCAATGACCAGGAGGCACAAATCACTATGTCACTGGTCAACACCACTTCTGTAATAACCTTTTTTTTTCCACACAACAGTAATACTAATGCCTGTAACTAGGTCACCACAGTCATCATGGATATGGGTATTATCAATGCATTGCATCTTCCTGACACCTAAATGGCTCTGTGGCACAGTATAGTGTACATTGGGTTCTGTGGATTATCATCTACTCTAACTGTATCTTACACACACCCTGTTATGTAGTGCACAGTACTTGATTGGAATTATGTATGTATAGGAACATTTATGGTAGTGGTAAAGAACCTCTTAATGCACAACAAGGAGCAAGCTGGGACATCAACAAAAGATTGGGAACATGCTGTTGGAGAGTCTTAGAGCTCTGTGCATAGCTATTTCTTCCAGGTGTGTGAGTCGGAGGGATAGTGTCAGTTCTTTATCCACAGTATAGATAACTGAAAGGAAATGAAGTGAAGCTGCAATCTGCATGTTCCTTCTTGGAGGATCACGTCCAGAAAGAGCACTGTTCTCAATCCCACCACCCAAGCCCACCAGCAACAGTGTTTCTCTTTCAATGTCCGTGGATGGCCCTTATGTGGGTTAGCCAGCAGTAATGGCTCCCTGACATCTGGTATTGATGGCTGTCCTGATGAGCGCTTCTCAGGGTCAGCTCAAAAACGAGGCTAAGGTCAGTAGTCCCAGACTCCTCCTGTCCCCAGAGTCTGAATACATATCTTAACACAGAGCCCTTTTGCCACCGCTGCCCGGCATTGCCCTGCCTCTATCCATAATCTCACCCTGGGCATCTGACTGGCATGCCATATTGACATCACCTGCAGTGAATCTCCACAGGACAGGAGGCAGGACAACAAATGATGGGTGAGACTGAGAGATCTTTAATGGTCCCTTGTGTGAAACGTGCAAGCAAGATAATGGAATTATTTCAAAATGAGGGGAGAAAGTTACATATTTTGGTGCAAAAGAATCATTTTTGGCCAGAAAAAAGGTTCTGCTTGAGCAGTGATCATAGGCCAATTATGTTGTTATGTGCATGCACTTAAATATTTAGTGTACAGCTATTTCATCGATTTCCTCATTTTGTATCATTTTACTTGGCCTTGATTTTCCCTCAGTGACACCGTTTTTTTTTTTCCAAAAAGGTTTTAAATGTTATATTTCATTTTACCATACTCAGAAAGCAGTGTGTTTTAAGTGGTGAGAGATCACTCACTGTGTGAATGTAAATCAATCTTGCACTTATTTTCATAAAGCTGTTTCAATCCCTTCTGACGGTAACGGTGTATTCCATCTTGAACCAACGAGGCTTTTCCGGCTGAAAAACCGGAGGGCTCATGTGGTGTTCCTCTTCTCTCGGTAGATGGGCATCACCTCCCTCATTTGATTCCTCCCCATGTATAAAACACAATGTGGGAATAGGTTTGACGGATCTATCCCATCAAATATGCGACTCTTTTTTGCTCATAAGTTGCAAATGGCTTCATTAAAACAAAAGCACCACCACAGGGACCATATAAAACATGCGGCTGCTACCTAATATGGTATTTATGACCCAGCTAAATGTAGAGTGAATTAAACTTTAAAGGATTGCAGTCAGGTAGACGGCCGACGTTTGTAAAGGAATGTCCATTAACAAGATGAAAGAACGGGCATTCCCCAGTGACTGAGGAATGTCAGGCTCACAGTCATGCGCACCTACACACCTACTGCCACATTTAATCAAAACCAGACTTGCCAGGCCTGCCCTGGGGGGAGCGTCCTGATATTTACTGAAAGAAATAAAATATCACACCGTCAAATGTGATTTTTTCCTCTTTTCTGAAAGTTTTTCCTTTTAAAGAAAAATAAGTCAATTAGCATGTGATGCAGCGATACAGAGACAGGAAGTGTATACGGATCGAGGCGTGCAGCCGAATACATCAGGCCGTGCTCAGGTTTGGATAATCACAAGGCACGCTTGGAAACAATTTTACATTAATCAGCCTTGTATTTCCCAACAGGGAGAGCAGACTTTTCTGCCGTTTCTGCCAGTGACTCTGAATTCCTAAGCAGGAGAAGAACGTGAATCCTGAACTGTGTTCTCTTTTTCATGGACTTGACGCAAGCCAGCACTAGAGCTGACACCAATACCATCCATAACTGTTAGAAAGTCAGCAGGATCAGGTGTCAAGGCGTGATACTAGCAATTTTTCCAAAATGCATGTACAGTATGCTTATATTTCGCTTTTGAGATATGACCAATAATCATCATTAGCAAACACTTTTTTTTTTAATTATTTTAAATTTGTTTTCTGATTTTTTTTCAGTGGTTAATTAGAAGCCTGCTGTGATGATATGCACAATCTGATAATCTCAACCTGAGGTGACATTTTCATTGCGTTATCAGGTATGGGTGGAAGCACTTGCTGTAATGGAGCACTGGCTGGCACAGGAGATGTTTTCAGACCTGAGAGCAGCTGTTCACAGTTGACTGAAGGCAGTTTTTTGACAGGTTCTTTCTCAGACACCTCCACCAGGAAAGGTGTTTAGTAATTGACAGATGCTTTAGGGGAAGAACAGAGGAAGCTGTCAGGAGATAGATTGAAGTATTTTACTTTTATCATGTCTTTATTTAGTAAAGAAAAAATCACTGGGCAACAAAAGGCCAGAACAAACTGACCCCAAAATTCTATCCAACTGTAACTGAAAAAAGAATGATTGATGGATTTAAGGACAATCCTCATACCACCTTATAAATAGACTGGAAGAAATTCAAGGACTTTTAAAACTACGTTTGCTTTCACCTTTGCAGCACATTGTACATCATTCCAGTGTAATTGCAATGACCGTATTTTCATCTATTTGATTTACTTAAATGTGAGAGACACATATGGCGAGGTCACAATACTTTTGCGTGACCACTGTAGAATGTAAAAATTTGTGACACAAAGTGGTAGCATTTCATATTTGTTTAGCAGTGGCTGGCTTCTCTGCCTGCATAATGGCACGGTTAGAAGCACCGGAGGCACTACATTTGAGCCAACCTGAGATCAGCATTCTCCTGATTAATGCATGAGCCATGTATTGCTGTACAGAGACAGACAGGCAACACTAACAAAGGAGACAGATGATGAAAAGGAGCTGATTCTCTTAGATGCTTAAGCATGGCTGAGAGAAAGTGGAGGGACACCAGGTTGCGGGTCTTTGGTTTTCCAGTGTTGTTTGAGAAGTTATTCAATGATAGCAGTGTAGTACTGTCTGTGGGTCAATTGGAAAGGGTTTGTGAAATATCACCAGCAGTTCTAGCATTGTAGTGTGCCACACCAACCACATTAATGCAGTGTGTTGCTTCAGAATGTCAAGCGCTATATCAGAATGTCCAGCCTTGCCTGAGAATGTAGTGCATTGTCTCAGAATCATATGTATCCAGTACTCATTCTCTTAGCGTGTTTTGTGAAATGACCCAAATTCTCCCTTGATTCTTGAAATATTGCAAACACAAGGTAGATTGACCAACAGAACAGAACAAAACATAACACGTGAAGAAGCACATTTAATCAATCCTTGAGAATAAATGCCACTAGGTGGTTCAAATGGCTCGATATTGCTCACATGTGTATGCGTCAGCGCATTGCACAAAAACATGGCCATCTTGTATCTGTTGTTTTGGGGCAGTGATCTTAAAATACTCAGGGCCCATGCTGTGATTTTTAAATGACTAATGTGTGCACACACTTGCACACAGACATGTATGTATATCAATGATGCACACACAGTCATGCGCCGCCCCAACTTGCCTTGTGTGTCGGTGTGTTCCAGAAATGTAGAAAATGCATCCCATTTGACAGAGCAAGTAAGGTTATATGCTACATGCCATTTATTAAAAAAAAGACAGCACACACTCATTATCGATTAAAACGAAATGATCAAACCACATCAATATTCACCCCTCAACTATGCCTCCACTCTTATGCAAAGTTCCCGAACAAACTGGGTATCCATTTTTGAAGACGCCACCGGCTACATAGGTAAAGATGAGAATACATAGTGACAGGAAAGGCATCAACTCGACGACGCCACCTCAGGAAAGACAACCTCTCCCGGCTAAACCAAATGAAGCTTGTCAGGCAGCAGTTGGTGCTGTAATTATAATGGGTGCACTGAAATTCCTAGGGACTACAGAGGAATCACATAATGGAGAATGCACTAAGAATTTTATAAGCCAAGCTGGAAAAAGAGAGGGAAAAAGGAACACCTTTGACAGTTTGCAAGAATAAGATGACTTTGTATTTGCTTGTCTTTCTTAAGACACTTTGAATATGAGTGTATATACTGTAAACAGTAGCTGTACTCACCTGGATTGCTATGTATCGCTACAGGAAGGGGCTAGTTGATAGTTAAAACATTTTCCATGTAAACATTCTCTTTATGTAGTGTAAATTGAGTGAGTGTATGAGAGTGGGGGCAGGAAAGGTATTGAACTTGAGTCTCTGTCAGATTATGGTTTAAATCTGAGCCATAATCTGTGCCATTTCCTTCCTATTAATATTCCCACTGAACAGATGAATAACAATGGACAGGTAAGGCCCACTGAATGTGAGCCTTTGTGCCCTTAATTCCACTCTGAGCCTTCCTTGATCTGTAGATTATACAGGAGCACTTACAACTGTCACTGACAGTGTTTTAGTACCGCAGCATTTCAAAAGGAAAGGCCTATGCGGTTTGAAAGAGGGGTCGGTCTAAAGGAATTCTAACTATAGTTATAAAAGCAAGATGAACTTGCAGTTAGCTGCATGACCTCAAACCGGCTGACTAAAATATCTTGTTCTTTGTGATCCTAGGTAAATTGTTGTAATACCACCTAAAGCCTTTGAAGCAGATGACCCCCTACCACCCAGCTGCCATCCAACTGGATGCAGTGAGCTCATTTCCATTCCCTTCTCTAGCCAGAGACCTGCAAGCAAAGGGTTAAAAGGTGAACGTACAAAAAATCATTTTGATGCACATTTTATGATCTTTTTCCAAGCTTCATGACTGACTTCAAACTGCTTCCAAGGATTACTGGAGGATTTGTACTAAATCTTAAACTCAAAATTTTAAGGTTAGTTAAAGTAGGTTTATAACAACAGACACGAAGCACAAAGCACTTGTTTGCATGCAGGTGGCTTACAATTCTTCAATGCTGCACTCCAGGCCTGGTAAAACTTGCCTGATGTCCACCTTGCTGTGTTTTTGTATGTGATGAATATAACACTATGAATACAGGACAAGCCCTCACATGCATTTCAGGAGGCCATGGGGATAAAATCCCCCTATCACTCCCTGCAAATATTCCACTGACAATGCCAAAGTAGGTCTCTCCAATCTCGCCCTGAACTGGATTTACTGGATATGTCTTAGTATAACACATATCTTTCTCTCCCCTTGTATGTTTATCCTATCACCCCCATGTGTAAGTTGAAATGGCCCCAGGTGCTCCTGCCATAGCCCTCTGGTTTTGGCATAGCAGGCAGAACATTGTTGCTGAAAATTGTTGTCTGTGATTCCAAAGATTATCATTCTCTCCGAGTCCTGGTCAGGTTTGGACCACGCTATTCATCTTTTTAATGACAATGTTGGATAAAAGCTGGCCATGGGTTGTGTCAGTACAAACAAGAAACCATTTGGAAGTGACAAATTGACATGTTTTGTTGCAAGGAACTACAGTGACTACTGCCTATTTTGAAGGAACCTGATAGGGACTCATAAACAAGCGTTGTCTAATGATGAATAAATGTGTAATAGTTTTCATAATGAATGGGTTTGAAAGGGGCTGCACATGACAAAAGGTTCTCTCCTTAAGTCATGAACGTTCAAGGGTTGAATTCCAGTAATAACTTAATTATTGACTCCAAATCAACAGATATTACTGATGTATAGTCCTAATCTGATAGTATATTTCAGACATACTCTTAAGTATATATGTTTGTGCAAAGCCCCTGTCCATTCGAGCAGAGGCAAGACTGTCATCAGGAGTGTTTCATATTGCCTAGCCAGGTGGTGTGGATGTGCTAGACGTCTAATAAATAAATGTCCAATTTTAAACTTCATAACAGGAAGAAATGAAGATCAAAGACTGGGACTCATGGACTTGGTACCAATTATAATAAAAATACAGTTCAGATTCAAATATTTATTATAAAGTAAACCTGAGTCTGTATTAGTTTCATACTTGGGCCGCTATGAGACAAAGTTTTGATCAGTCTGACAGTTTCCTATACATACCAGCGCTCATTACCAACACAGCGGCTCAAATGTGGCTACATGTGCAGACAATTACCGGCAAAGTGTTTATGGGACATCAAGATGAAGTTAACACGGCGCACGGCACAGCTAGGTTGGACAGCTCGTGCTGCAGAACCGTACTCTGGTCTTTTTCTGTCAAAATGGTGAATGGAATTACCAGAGGCATCTCTTGAGAGTCCTGAAAGGCCTTGTCAATATCAATACTGGTCATGTCTGCTCCGTTATGAGCCTACTTTATGGTCCCTGATGCCGGGGCTCCTTCTCTGTGATTTTAGAGGTTTCTTCAAACAACACAGTTTGAAGCGATTATTTGCTGCTCACGGTGGTCTCCGCACTGCGCCAGGGTAGCCGGTTGTGGTTTGAGCAGCGACTGTACGCAACAGGCCTGCTTTCATACTTCAAATTGCATCAAAGAAAGAGGAGTGCACCTCAAAGTGGAGAACAGCTACAGATGACAGCAGCGTGTTTCCATGCTGATACATCTTCACACAAAGCCAGGCAGCGTTCTGGAGTCACTGGTGGGGTTCTATCGACATCTTGCACATTTCAGAGCACTCTTAAAACATGCCCTTCCACCTGCATGGTCTTTCTGCGCCACAGATTGTTGCTTATTATATAAGCGACCACCATAGTTTCCACTTGTGTGGGGTTTTGGGCAGATGTTCTGAATACGGAGATAAATGAGCAAGGGGTAGATTTCAGTGCCTTTGTTCCTCTCTTCTGTGAAACACTAGTACCCCCATGCAATAATTTGCCAAAGTAAGCCAAATAATGTGCTTGCGAGCATGTGGTGCCCTAGCATACCCACTTCCACGCAGAGAGAGAGGGAGAGAGGAATAAAGGGGGTGGATTAAACACTCTGCTCCAACAGGAGGGGGAACTGCTACCACATCACTCATCTCACTTCCTTTTCAGGCCTCAGATATGGGGCTTTGATCTGGCCTGGCATAGCACCAAGTGCCCTCAGATAAAAGGACAATGTGCTAATCCACTCTGCCATCTGAAATTTATCATTGTAAAGTATCTCAATTTTCCCCATAATCTGGCCCTTTTATCAGATTAAATGGATTTTTTTCAGCTTTGCTGTTAGTGTCAGTGAGCCTCTGATCCGAAGCAATATACAGTGGGCATCTCTGCTTCAATTCAATTTCCGGGAATGATGCCCCTCCCCTCCCGGTTTTCAGGATCATGCAGAACAGTCTCCCTGATTTGTAGTGTTTTTTTTTCTATTTGATGTGGATTTGTTGGCACATTTCTTTAAGTGGACATTATTATAATCTGACAGGGGGACAGACCTGCATGTTTGCATCATATGCACAAGCAGAGCCCATTCTGCATGGCTGCAGTAATGTTTTTCCAGCTAGTTACACAAGGCATGTGAAGAGGGGTGAACAACCTGTATATATTTTAAGATCTGAGGACAATCAGAAGCTTTCTGTCACAACACAGACACACACACACACACACACACACACATACTGGGGGGAGTTTGTTGGCACTTTTTTACATGTGCATGCAAAGTCTACATTGATATGTCCACCTATTATATATTTACTGTACTCTAATTCTATCATTAAGAGAATAGGTGATAAAGCAATAGAGGGATGTTTTAAATCCCTGTTTTAAAACTTTTAAATGTTTGCACAAATCAGGGTCATGACATTTTGCAATCAATTGCTTGGTTGCAGTCTGAGAGAAACACATGTCACTGAACCAAGCGCTTCTCCCACCTCTGCTAGAGGGGCCATTATGCCTGATTCTGATCACTTCCATAGCTGGAGTCATTCGAAAAGAGAAAAGAGTCTGCATGCTTATAGGTACCACACTCTGTTTAACAGGGCTGTGGTGATGTGCTGCTCTCACACTCACAGCACATGTGAATATGCAACTTGCTTCCATAATACAGGCTTTGATATCCAGAATTTTAGAAAGAAAACACACGCACACACACACACACACACACACACACACACACACACACACACACACGCACGCACACACACACACACACACACACACACACACACACACACACACAAAGCAGTAAGAGGATCTTGTTTGGCAGCACTTTCCATCTCACAGAGTCACACTGTCAGGACTGCTGATCCTGAACTGAGCACCAGTCTCTGAAGACCTGTCTCCTTTCTATAGCAGAGATCCAGGGCCATCTGTGTATGGTATCCCATCAAATGCATATGTACATCTGGGTTTACGCACATGTATATATTCATCGATTCAGTCTCCAGTCCCCCTGAGTGGTTAGACTATTTGCTCGAGCACAGAAGGGATACGCTCTGTTTAGAGTGCAGATTCACATCCAAATCAGATGATGCAGGATCCTTGATCATTTTAAAACATGACTTATTTCTGGCACCTTGAATATCCAAGAATTTGAAAACTTCACACCCACAATTACATGACATAGTTATCCAGCTTATTCCATTTAAAATATTTTGTAGACCAACGGGTGCCATATATTATATTTTCAGCGGCGCAATTGCTTGACACTTTTATGACTATTCCCTGCTTTCAAATAGCTTTGAAATTTTGGCTTATGGAAGGGGGGGGGGGGGGGGGGGGGAATCGTGTTTTAGACCATTTGTGACTAATATCAAAACAGGCCTTTCCCACTTTTTCACTTCACTGTCACAGGATAGGCCGACATGTGTCGCTGGGTAGATTTTCCAAATGCCACAGGGAGCATTTAACGGAGTGGGCCACGAAGCCGTGTTAGGGAAAGCATAACCCAATCAGTGAAGTATGTGCATCGAGGGGTGGCCGGGCTGCTGAGCACACAGCCAAACACACAGGGTAAATATTTGTATCTCAGTGGTAGACTTGCATCACTGAGGTCAGGCGTCTGGAATCCTTTATTGTTTATAAACCATTGTTGTTACAGTTGGGTTTTGGCGAGAGAGGTACGAAAGAGCAAATGGCTCCCTGAAGGAAAGAGCTGAACTCGCAGCTCAACAGAAGTGTGAACTTCAGAAATATGCACACCTAGATGCAAGTGAGAACAAACCAGAACTAAATCTCTCATTCAGGGGAAGGACAAAAATACCTTCAGAATAATTATATATTCCATGCCACTTAGTGGAAATAGAATGCAGTGTCCTAGCCTTTTTTTAAGGAATGCAAATTAGTAAAACATTAAGAGTATTATTAATAGTCGTGTTTAATTGCAGGTTATTAACACTGCCTGGATTGTTCTTGTTTGTAAACAAACTAGCAGGTATTACAATTTTAATAGCTCTGGATGCTCCCAGCTGAACCAGGGGGCGGTGCTCTCATTTGAAATGCATTTACTCAGGTGCTGATACGAAGTCAAGGAGAGGAAGCCTTCTCTTTAATTTACCTTCAAACCACTTTATTCGCAGGATTGCCTGCTTGCCTTAATCAATGGAACAATCCCATGCATTCCAAAATAATGACATGGATATTGCGGTAAGAGAAAAGGTGACTACTAACCTAATAAAACTATGAAGTTTAAGAATTGTTTTATTATTTGCATGATGGAAAACTCACTTCAGAAGAGCGCTGGCCATTTTATTGGATAGCTTCCAATACTTTGTTGTTTGATGGCTGGGATATGTCAAAGGGGCCCCGTTCCTTTTTTGGCATGACTGTTTTTGAGAGGCAATTCTCCACGCGTGTAATTACAAGTCATTAATTGATAACGTGGAAAAGCTGCATTGATCTGGTGTCAGCCATAAGAGAACACTACCTCAACCTTAATTACTTTTCAGTTCTGCAATGTCAAGTTTGGTTTCAGCATATGTCTATGCCTGGTACACATCCAGTGCATCCTCCCCTTCAATTAAATCAGTACAAACTGACCAACAGCAGCAAGAAAAGCGAACAAATAAACTGAAAAAAGCTCTGCTATAGAACCGTAATGTTTCCTCTTTCATGGTAATGCACTTTCACAAATTAAAATAAAAATTGTGTTTCCTATTTTATTTTTCATCCAAATCTAAAGACAGACAGCTACAGAAATCAAAACAAGAAGTGCATTAAATGCACATTTCACTGTAGTTGATATTATGAAATGAAATTAAAAGATGGTAACCGAAATATTTATGATGACGTGAGCAACATAGAATTGCCCCAGTATTTAAAACAGGTCACTGATGAAATATTTGGAAAATGTAGAAAAAAAAAGCAATGTTCTGGAACAAAGAGGGGAGCAGAAGAAAGAAGGAAACAGAAACTAGTCTACTAGCTTGTGAGAATGTTGACTTTTCTGCAAGGCTTTTAGCAGGGCCATCGTGGTGAATTTCCTGACTGGGTAAATCATGTAAGAGGAGCAACAGAGCACTGGCGTTATGAGGAGGGGATTGTTGCCGAATTCACTGCAACGCAGTTAATTTATGAAAATGCAAGAGAGTGGCCGTCAGCGAAGTGATGACAGTGTGGACTTAATGCAGCAACAATGGAATTCTCCCAGCAATAGAGACCCACAGCGGGGGGTCAGCCCTCACTGTCTGTGTGGACAGGTTATGAGGGGAACGCTGTGCCTCAGATGTGCATTATGCAGAAGGGAAACGACAAGCTTAAATGTGGGAAAAGGGTACACAATGGCACTGTGAACGATACTGTATTGAACTACGGTACAGAGACCCAATATTTTATTCTTTAGTTGTGTTGGTTTATTTATATATTTTTTTTCTCGCCGACTTGAACAAACTGTAATATACTGCAGATTTGTTTTTGTGAAATTATTGTTACATTTGGATTTTTGGGGGGTATATGCATTTTTAAGGCTCTTTACAGATTCATATAGAACAGGGTGACAAAATTCAATTGTAAAAGGATATTTCAAAGAAAAGCATACATGTGTTATAGTAACCATAAGAATTAGACTTTTAAGATGAAAAAAATGTAAAATACCAGGGCAGTAAAAATAATTGGAATAGTTTAATTCCAGGGCTGAATTATGAAGGCTTTAAATACAATTTCCCTCACAATATTTGTATCATCATATCTTGCAACATGGTAAAAACATTAGCTGTGCTTCAAGCTGAAGCTGGCTGAAATAATAATTGTAGGAATCACTCTGAGATAACCTGATACAGTGCTTAAGAAGAATGTGGGGATTTGCTGTTTGCATGTGGAAGGATGGCCTGTAGATGGCGCTGCCCTCTGCAGTTCTCTCCTCCAGTCCTCGGCTCCACAATGAGCCCATTGTTCCCTGACCCCTCTCTTCACCAGTCCCCTCCTCTCCTCCTACGGTCTCTCTCCCCTCTCACATGTTCTATTTATGTTAATGTGTACCTCTGTGGAACTCCTGTCTCCAAGTGGTTAGATGCCCTGTTGATATGTGGCCTGGGACAAGGGGGAGAGGTGGAGTGGGTGGAGGGGGGGGCAGGAGTGGTGGTGGTAGTGGGGGGGGGAGGAGGGCACAACACTATTCCCATGACATTCTCAAGCTTTGTAGAGCCAAGAAAACTTTCTTCTCAGGAACACCTAATCCTTGGGCCCGGGCCAAGTACCACAATCTCTAAGCACAACTGACATGGGCCACTTGGGACACTTAAGAGCTTTAGGTGTGTCTCTCTCTGAGCTTGACCACAGCCAAGCATGAGGCAAAGGCAGAGCGACCAAAGAAAATAAATTATGTGGGCTACAATTTGAAGCAATTATAAGGTATTCTGTTGCGTATTTGAAGAATTCAATGGACTTAACTCATTGAGTCCTTCTTTTTTGGGATTGCTGTTTTTTTTTAGATCTTCCTTCCTCTTCCCTGTTCAAAGGAAAAATGCATGACTTCAGCGTAGAATTATAGCAACCTATTAAACATCATACATTCTGCATTGTATTGGATTAACATTTTTCCACTAGTTCACTCAGACAATGTTACAGCTTTGTGTCATCTTAACACAAAAATCAATGCTGTGATAATGCTATTTTAAAATCCCCTAATTTAACTATTTTTAAAAATAATTCCATAATCTTTAAATTCTCAATTTTGCATCATGAAAAAGGACAATGCTAATAGGCTTCACTAAACTTGTGGCTTTCAGGAGAAAATATAATTATGGAGGTGTTTTCACAGGATTCCGTGCAATAAGAAAATCTACGTACACCACATTGTTATTAGTTTCACACACTATGCACTTTCTTCATGGAAAATGAATGCTTTTTCATCTTTGTTCATTTTATTGAAATTGTATACATATACTCGCCACATCTCGGCTCAAAAATCTGACTGCAGACTACATATATCACAAAGTAGCAGCCAATATAAGTCAATTGCTTCTATATATACAATAATTTTTCCATGGCTCTTTTTCTGAAGTTACTTTGTTGTCACATTGTATTAAAAACAATGATATCTTTCCAGTTTGTGATCTGCTGATTCATTTCATATACGGCACCCACAACTCTCAGGCAAAGGATTAGCAGTATCTAGTTATACACCTCCGATAACTTATCTCTCCTTGGGCTCCCCAAAGTGCTGCGGTTCACATTGACCTGTTTTTTTCACTTTATAATTGTACCTTGGTGATTTAATCATTTAACCATGTATAATCTTGCCCTTTCTAATTCGCCAAAGCCTCTTTCAATTGCAAATCTCAACGTTGCAAAAAATAACTGGTTTGCAGTATTAAATTAGATGGTGTTTATCCCACCGATTAAGTGCAGCAGAAAGTTTACATGTGTAAAGGGGCGAACAAAGCGGATGTTGTAATGTGAAGCGGTACGCTCCGAGCAAAACAGTTTACATCCAGGTCTTTAACATGATACTCTGGTGGGTGACAGACCGCCAAACTGAGATTTAGCAGGTACAGCGCAGAGCTGGGGAGTCAAGGGGGAGTGAATAAAGGCCGTGTCATGTGCTGGGTTTACATTCAGCAGGTAAACTTTAAACATCTGCAGTATCCTGTATGTGCTGGAGGTTTACACAGGGTAAACTCCACACTTCCCTCTCATTTAACATCATGTAAACTAACGATGAACCAGGATACTGTGTGTAAAGGCCGGAAAAGCAGGTTGTTACCTTTGCCCCTTTGACAGGCTGACATCACATGAGGACAGTTTCAGTTTTACTATTCAGCTTTTAGATAATAATTCTTAATGAAAATGACCTTGCTTTTTATTATTTTAATGTGAGGGTATTCCCTTTACTGTGATGATATGATCAATGTTTCCTGATGTCATTTGAAAAAAGGTCACAAGGGACAAGAATAGAAATGTAATCTGCAGGAAAAAAGTGAATGCTTTGATTGATAAAGAATTGAAAGGAAGTTAAAGAGGTGCATCCTTACCGGAACTCCCTTTCCTGTGGTCAGGAATGTGATAAGGTAGTCCTCGGTTGTCAGGAATGAGGGACTTTCGGAATGTGAGGGAAACACAAACAGATTGCAAACAAGGAAGTGATAAATCCAAGGGGGACAGGTTACGCGGGGCCTGAGATCTCAGCAGATGTGCTGCACTGTAACTGGGACTTGTGGCTGACCCTTTGTTTCCATTTTAACTGGAATATGTTGTGCTTCTCTGACGCTCTGCGCATCCGTTGGTGATGTGCTGCAGTAGTACAAAGGCTAAAGTGTATCAAACAATCCAAACGGTCCACACTGTATCCTCATGCTTGTGTCTCAGTTTAATAAATGTTTCCTAAAATATCCACAGAATTTAAGCACCAGCTTGTCCCTAAAAGGTTAAAACTTTGTTCAATGTGTGCTGTGTGACATAAGCGTTTGGAATGAGGAGCGCATATTATGCTGTCCTACATCTGATGCTTAAACAAATATTGTTAGGGGCAAATTCTTATTGCAGATATGACTACACAACGAATAAAAATTAACAGCACAATACTCTTATTGACAAGAAAGTACATTGCATTAATATTTCCAGTTCACAGTTGCCAAAAATTAGTTCACATTTATGCATAAATTAACAGCAAGGCTGCTGAAAATCAGTAGCTCAAGGCCATGCTACTTTTACAGAGAAAGCCAGTTTATGACACTGGATTGATGCTTACATTATCATGCCACAAAAAAATCTGCAATTGCTAGTTTCTTCCTATTTTTATACATCTCATTGGGGATGACCAGGAATTCCACTGAAATTGTGTATTACTTGGTTCGTTATATATAATAATCAACTTGAGTGTATACAGTTCTGTACATGATATGGGTATTCAACTGGTGACAATTTCAAGGCATCATAGTAATTGATGGGTGAAGATCACGATGCAGATATAGTTGTAAGATAAGCTTGATCATTCAACGTTTAGTCGAGGAGGCATATTGTTCCTCATGCTGTCTCATAGAATTATGTGATAGTCTGTTCAATATAACATAGAAGGAAAAAAAAGATACATAAAAACAAACGAGGCCCTAAAATTTCAGCCATAGCTTTCAACAGAAATGATGCAGAACAGTTACACCACTGATGCGACTTATTTTTATTAAGCGGTGCTTCAGCTTCTCCCTTTTCAGTAGATTGATTTGATGCCAAATTCAGTTCAATTTTGTGACTGTCATTTTACTGTTACTGCAATACACACACTCTCTCTCACTCTCTCTCTCAAACACTCCCTGTCTGCCTCTCCCCCCACCTCTCTCACTTGCTCTCTCAATAGATTGCAGATTCCTGGCCATTATTTTTCAGCGGAGTTATAACACAACCAGATTATCAAGCCATTCAATCTTTTTGAATCAGCATTTGGCAGGCAGTCATCTTTGTTCTTCTTCGTGTCTAAAGAAATACGTCATACTGGCCAGGTCTCTGCTGTTGCTGTAAAGTTTGAAAAGTTTCATTCCACCGGCGTATGGCAGTCAGACTTCTGATCTGCTCTCTGAGTTCCCACCAGAGAGCTGGTGGAGCCAGTAACCTGTTTGTATTCAGCAGGGCTCCTTCACTTCAGTGCCAGGCTAAACAGTGAAGCTTTACAGTGGTCTCTGAACAATGATTTAGTATGAAAGGGCTCTAGAGCACGGCATGATGCCCGTATCAGATACAAGATACCGCAGAATCGGTGGGCTCATGGTCAAAGCTGCACTGGGGATGCAGCAGCTGTTCTGGGGTCTGTTCTGTGCTCGTGATCTCTCGTTTTGCTTACACCTTCAGAGGTCGACCGGGCAGTTGATTGTTGTCCAAACGTTGCTTTTCATACATCTTCCCTACAGGAGGTTTGGTTGTCTGACATGCAGGCATGTGGTGTTTCAGATCAAGGGAGATCACATCTTACGAAGACATAAAATACCGCAGCAGCCTTTGTGAATGGCGGCGTTAAGATGAATAGGCAATACTTCATGAGTCCCCTGTCTTGATGCCTTTCTTTGGTCTTTGTTAAAGGGTGGTTCATGTTTAGACTTTTACAAGATGAGACAGAATAACCTGGAAGTACAGTAGGAATGAAATCTCGAGAATTTGTTGTTGCCTATTGCTGTATCCTCAGATCTAATTGTTTGAAGTCATTTCATGTTGTGTTTTAGGTAGCGTAGCATTTTAACAATGCACTTTGGCATCATTTTGTATTTTCTTCTTTACAGAAGTTGTAGAAGTACAAGCTCCTTTTCCTGTGCAGTACGAAAAGATATTTCCATTAACAGTCCTGGCATTTGGTGTACGTGGGGATCATGAATCCTTTCCTTCAGATGGAGATGTGCCTCTATAATCATTTTCTTAAAGTCTGTCTTAAGTGGTGAATCAGGAAGACATGATGGGTAATGAAGGTTTCTGAATTCATGACAGTAAAGGGTAGAAAAATATTTTGTAATTTAAAGATGGGCTTTTCATGCACAGGTTAGAATAATGCAGTTCTCTGTCAAAAAAAAAAAAAAAAAAATCGCCTGCCATTTCATGTGATGCTCCTTCCAAACGAGCATGATGTACACACACGCTTCAGCAGAAACATGGTTTTCAGGGCGGTTTTTTTTTTTTTTTGTAATTTTTTTCTGAGCGCCAGCCCGCCCCACCCTGGGTTTCTCAACACAAAGGTGCTTCCTGCGCAGTGAGTCAGGGGACCGGCGGCGGGCGGACTTGTCACAGCCGCTGTGAGCACATGGCATTCTCTGCAGGAGAGGACGTGCCACACCACCCTTTCCTGCAGCACTCGGTGAATCACCAACTGACACGCAGAGCACCGGGGCCAAAGTGTCAGGTGCTGTTACATCAGCCCCCTGCTCCCGCAACCGCCGCCGAATAGGTAATCAGCCACAAACCTGATTGCTCACTTCAACCGTTATGCACTGACCAGACGCTTCGAATTACAGGGGCCAGATACCTTTGCTGTCAGACAGGTGCAAGAGCAAGGCGATTAGACGGAGGCTTTGAGGCCCTTTTCTCCCACTGGGGGTCACGCGCTCCCCCTTCTTGCACATGGTAAAAAATAAGCAAATACATAAAATGCGTACATTCCATTGAAAAGGATATCAGTAGGGGTGGAAATTGGTAGGTTTTTGTTTCTTTTTTACCCAGCAAAGTTGCAGAAGTCTGCTGAATCTTGCAAATCGTTGCTAGTTTTTTTAAATTTATTTTGGTTCATTCTGAGTCATCACCTTTTTTTAAACTCATGTTCTGGCTAAAATGAGTTTTACTTACTGTTTTCATACAAAAATATTTCTAAAAGAGCATTGTATGGTTATTGGTTGGTTATTGAGTGTATAGTGCCTCAGCAATTGGATTTTTTATGATCAAAATTTCAAGATCTGTGTGACTATTACAGATGCACCTGGCAATAATGTAAACTCTCATGGTGCATTTTCCTCTTGTAGTTATGACAGAGTCCCTCCATTTTTATATGGATGCCCCCTTTCTGAAAAACAGATCCATTGTATTTATAATGCAACAATCCATAAAGGTCCATAAATCACATTTACATTTACATTTACATTTATTTATTTAGCAGACACAATTGGAGGATTAGGATCTGAAGAGAGGGCCTATGTATGAGATATTGAGATATTTATTTTCATGTTGTATATGTCCACTTACCTCAGTTTCATACAGTACATAACCCCTGCCAGTATTTGATCAAACTTCCACATTAAAAAAGCAGGTTTATTCCTAGCCACTACAGGCCCTACAGAGTCCGCCTTGCCCCAAGAATATTCTCAATGTGTTTTGTTTTATTATTTGCATTATTTATTCATGTGTCCACTGAATTATACCTCAGAAAAACGCATTTCAAAGGTATTTCATAAGAGGCCATGGCAAAACACACTGTATGAATTTTCTCATTTGTATTCAGCCCTAAAATATAATCACACATACATAGTCTGCTTCGGACATTTTTTCCTCCTTCTTGCAGAAGTTGGACTCTGGCATTTGATTATGAAATAGACCTGTTCTCCTTCGTGTGAGGTTTCAGGAAGGAGAAGTTCAGTGAAGGGATGTGAAACAATGTGCTTCCAATACATCATGTTGCTCTGTTGGAGGTGCACCACAAAAAGGGGTTTTGTAATTTCTTGGTTTTTTGTGATGAACCAATATGATGGGACCTACTATTTGGACCACCACACAAATGTCTGGTTCCCAAATAACAGAATATTATTTCTACTTTGTCATGCCTTTCAGAAGAGAAATATTGACTGTACCATTACCCATCACATAAAAGGATATGAATGTTGTTATAGCTAAACTGCCTCACAACAATCAAAAGCAAACTGACAGTGTTTTTTTTAATGATGACAGAAAAAAGTGTCTGACTGCTGTTGACAAAATTGTGTATAGCAAGCAGAAGCTGTTGGGAGTTTCCTAGCAGTCTATTGTCAGGAAGTGAACAAGAAACGGCTCTCAATCAGTGGAATGGCGTGCGTTTGGAATCGTGATTCTCCCCTCCGCTTTGCCCTGTGCTTCAGGGTAAAGTTTTTAGGCTCAGCTCTTTAGTTTTGAAGGTCTACACAGACCGCTCCTTTCTTCCATCTGTCAGAGATGTACTCCATTATGCTCCAGTGCACATGTCGCTCTTTACCGATACATCCAGGCTCAGGCGTCAAATGCCTGAAAATGTGACATTTTTTGTTTCCACCAACCCTATTGAACTCCGCACCGATCTGTCTCAGGCCAAATGTCCACAAACAGTGTGAGTGAACGTGATAGGAGAGGTGATCCTCAATGTACGTTACAGCATTTTTTTTCCATTTCTTATTCAGTTGGACATGCATCATTTTCGGTGGATCAAAGTTGACCGAGATGGAGAACTCTGTTCGTTTCACTGGATATGTGAATCAAAGAATGACTCTAATTCAACGTTTATAAATGAAGATGGGGCTAGATACAGTTTCACTCCAATGTTAAAACCAAGCTAGAATATTTCACATGCATGATACTTTACAAGGGAATGCCACCATGAGACAAAGCTCAACCAGCACTCATTTCAAATTTTAAATGCGAGCGATTTATAAATGCAAATGTCACTAAAGACCTGCTGCTGGTAAAATTACAATTTTTTAACCCGTAAGAGGCACACTTTTTATTGGGCCATTCTAGAAAGTGGCAATCAAAATGCCCCCCCCCCCCCCCACTCCTCCATCACCTTGTGTGTGTATCTCCGGAGTTCAAGGTGTAAGGAAGAAGAGGAGGGGGGGGTCCTCCCTCGAGCAGACAGGTTTTATGTGACATTATCTCCGCCTCTCTCGTGGGGCTTAGCCGAAAGTTTCATCGGCTTTTTGTCACGGGAAAATTATGAAAGTGTCACC